>NC_056731.1:1253833804-1253856304 GCF_019279795.1 Protopterus annectens
TGTCTTTCACCTGCTAGCTTCAGCAGTTATCCCTGCTAGCTTCCTATTAATTCTGTTGCTTCCTTTTTCCTCTCTGTTTCCTCAGGGGGGAGCAATGTGCATACCATCAGAAACATGCTCACAGTGGCTTACACATGTGCACACGTGCTTACACGGTTCAGAATCTACTTATTCGGGTTAAAACGCGCGTACACCCGCGCAAACACTGTTACGCGTCTGCCAACAGCCTCCAACATACTCAGCCTGCCCTACACGCATGCACACCCACGCAAACAGTGTTAAACATCTCCCAACACGCTCACACATGCTCAGTCTGCCTTACACATGCACACACTGCCCTACTCACGCTTCATGGTGCGCACACGTGCGCATGCACGCCCAGCAAGAAACTTTGGTGTAAGTAACAGTGTACACCTTCCATTTCTTGACTTTCCATGACTTATCTAGTGGCACACCTCTTTCCATGATCTGTGCCTGTCATCTGTCATGTTACACTGGCCTCCAATGAACTGCATTTCTTTCTACCATTCCCCCCTGTGATGTCACCTATCTCCTACTCTATTCCTCCCCTTATGTATCTCTTACACTACTCAGACTGTGCTCATTTGCTATGTGACTGTGAGATTCAGTATCCGAACCCTCATTTACATGAGATTGCCTATTAATGCTTAGTTACATGTCTTAGACTCAGCTTCCCCCCTTAGCAACCACTACATGGTGGCCATGTTGTTTTTGGTCTGCTGGTCCCTGCATTGTCATTCCATGTATTGCATGAAACCCACATTTGTGGGTTTATAACCTTCATTTTCATGTTTTATACAGCGCAGCCTGTTTTACGCCAGCCGCGCCTGCGCTAGGTTTAAACATGGACGCTGAAAAAATTATATTTTTATTATTTTGGCATCGGGTTATATTGCCAATGGCCACATATTTGGCCATTGGCATGCTGCCTGATTCATATGCACCCTTTTTTTGGAGCTGACATGGCTCCGTTGTGGAATTTGCAGAAACGTACTCAGTTGTCAACTGAGTACATTTCTGCAGCTAAAACGTCTCTTACACGGACTGGTTTCTGCTTCGTGGATCGCTAATATACCTCATTTGCATACCTTTTGGCTGCAAGTGAGGTATTTAGCATGTCCATGCCCAGTCCGTGCAAGAGACGTTTTAGCTGGTCTCTTACACGGAGTTTAGGGCTGTTTCTGGATCGCGAGGCTTGCATGGAGTGTTGCACGTCTCTTACACTCCATGCAAGCCTTCGTGAATTCTGCCTTATGTTTTGGTAATTTGTGTTCTCAATACGATGAGCTATCAAATTCTGCTAACATTTTTACACATAGCCCAGTTAATGTGCTGAATACTGACAGATGTTATTTGTACCACTACCCATTACTGTCTTAAAAATGATATGCCCATTTAAACTCCCCCTTCAGCAAACAATGAAATAAAAGAAAAATAGAAATATTGGCATTATTTACAGTGGTATATGTACAGCCAGGAATACACATATAGAATTAATACATTTCTCCACTGTTTGATACTAGGGAGTGATGCTTGGTAATACAGCAAAATGTATGCCTGTATGTGTGATGAGTCAAACAAGAGCTTATGTTCAGTTTACAGCTGTTACAGACTATCTGCAGTCATCATTGTACAGCATGTTTTTTCTGACACTTTGGAACAAACCTTAGATATGATAACACAAAAGATGAAGAGAAGTTAATTTTCACATTTCAGTCCTAGTATAAAGTGTCTAATATCGAATTCCTCTTGCTTTACACAAGCACTACTAACATTTTCCATTATTAAAACTATGTTGCATTCTTTCTCATAAAATGATTGTCATGAGGGTATCATGTGTTCATATTTTAGATGAATGTTCCTTATAAGATGAAAATTAATTTTCAACCAATAATGCCTCTTGGCATTAGAGTACATTTTCACAACTTGATGTAACTCATTGAAAAGTACTTACAACTTTTCTTTTGCAGCCATGTTTTTAAAAGCCTCATTATTGAAGAGTAATTATTTCTACATACAACAATTGTCATAGCAATTATGTTAAAATGTGATGCTGCCAAAATTGAAAACATATCTAATAGGCTTGTTCCTACTGCTATGAAAGTATCATCAAATCTAATTACTGAAATAATTATATGTGAAGGGTGGAAATATAGGTCCCAAGTGATGAGAGAACAACTTAAACTGAGATATAAATAGGAGTCTAAGTTACTAAAGAATTAACCATTTTCTTTTCTTTATATTGCACTACACATATATGATTTTTGGAAGATGCTACTATATTAGTAGCAGCATAGACATAATTCTGAGATTCTAAAATCCTGCACAGTAACACTATGTTTTCTTTTTTAAAAATATCAACGTACCAAATTTTACATTAACTCATTCAGAAACCTTACTATAAATACCTTCATATGTTTACTCAGCAACGTGCATCTATACGATTTCTTAAGGGTAAAGTTTTTTATATTCAAACACGTAGATTACATCATTCCATGAGTTTAGTTTTGTAAAATATATTGTATACCAACTGGAAAAACAATCACTTAGTATATCTTGTCTTAGGGCTTGAAATTGCTATGGCTGAGGATTTTTTGATATTTGACCTAAATAATTCATCTGCCTACATACAAAATGTGTCAAGCTTTTACAATGGAGATGCCTTATCTTTGCAAAGTACTACTCCCTATTTCCCTAATGGAGACACCTTATCTTTGCAGAGTACTACTCCATATTTCCCTAATGGAGATGCCTTATCTTTGCAGAGTACTACTCCATATTTCTCTAGAAGCATTCAGATAATACTAGCTTTATGTATTTCACTCATGATTTCTATTACTGTGATCGGAAATGGACTAGTTATTTTGGCATTTTTCATGGAAAAGAAAATTAGAACACCAAGAAATTATTTCCTGCTTAATCTGGCTATCTGTGACTTCTTTATAGGTAAGTGTACAAGAATTACAATGAAACTCATCATGCAATTCTTTCATTCATTAAATTGCTGGTGCTTTACTAATAGCAGGTAAGATAATGACAAACTGTAACAGATCTAAAGGCAATAAGTAGAGAAATAAATGATACAATACAGTTAACTTTTTTCGCGACAGTACACAATATTTGGATTTGTCTGTTTTTTTGCAGAGGAGCAGAATAACTGTTTGAATTCAAAGTTGATTAGGTACTGATCCAATTTAAAAAAAATGGAAGTGTCAGTTAAGTGCTCACCAGAGGAAGAGTTCCCCATGCCAATAGCATGGTAGTTCCTAGCTAGTACAAATATTACAAGTGTGTTGCCAACTGTGAAATTGCACTTTTTAAAATTAAGTAGTTTTTAGTGATTTCTTTGCTTTGCTTTTCCAGAAGTGTAATGATGACATGGTTGATTATATTTAGAAATGGGATGACAGGGCAAAACAGCAGGCTTGGTTGATGGTGGGAGCGTTGCTACATGTAAAAATGCGATTTTGAATTCATCTTCAGATTGATACTTCCTTCTTTAATTTGCATTAATGAGACAGCACAGTGAGTACCTGAACCTTCTATAACACATCCTAACATTTCTAATATGCCTTAGCTGTAGAGCTAGTATATTTATTGGCCTGAAGGATATGGGAGATTCAGAAATCATAATCCCCTTACAACACTGAGACAAAGTTTATATTTTCAGCAATATGATATTCAGCTAATTAGCTATTCTAAGATTTATGTTTAAAATGTATGACAACATTTAGCATTTTTTCAATGGTGCCTTTAGAGATTAATATTCAACTAATACTTTGCTGCATTATGTACAAAACAAGAAATAATATTGATAGCTTATTTTGTATTTTCAATCTCATAGGATTTTGCTGTACATTTTCTTATCAGATTTCCATGCACTTGGAAAATGTTCAATAATGCATGATCATGTATAAACCATCATAGATTGCCTCAAAGCCTTATCTCTATACTTTGTTTCCTACAGAGTGCTGAGAGGCAATTTATGCCTGGCATACAAGGCATCCTTGGTTCCCACTCTAATCAAAGTTTTGCATATCAGCAAAACAAACAGCACCAGAACTACTAGATCCAAAGATTTAGATTTTGCTTGCAACTTAAATAGGGCATACTGGAGGGACAGATATGTGTCTCAGGAAATCCCCATGCTCTGGAATAGGCTTCTTTCCATGTGATACAGAGCCCTTCCCTAACCCTATACATTTTCGCAACCTAGACCAGTGGATGGAAAATCAGAAATGCATACCTGGTCTGAGCCTTATGTCTCTGATGGACAGAAGCAGCCATTAATACTACCCTATCTAAAATACATCCCTTAAAATAACCACTTAGACACTAACTAATTGCATGTCTAAGCTTATAAAGGCCCCAGTGATCTTTAGCCTAGTATACATCTAATATACACCTATGAACCTACTAACAGTGTTTTCTTAAATTAACTGATATTGTGATCAGTTAAAATATAATTTCATAGTGCAGTTGTAGTAATGTAGACTATTTGAAGACTATTCTCTTAAGCTATATCAGGATTGTGAGCTTGTTGCTAGTCTGCAGTTTCTAGAAAAAATGTTTTCTGTCTTTAAAGTATGGAGTAGACTCAGAGACAGTTTTCACCATGTAAGAATAGTGTATAATAAAATGCAGCAAAAAGGTCGAACAGCAGTTCAAACAGAAATGTGAATCATTGTTTAAGAAGCAGTATGTTACCTGTAATTAAGAACGATTGGTGTTCGGTATGCATTTTAAGGGAACCACTACTAAATCCCAAAATCCCAAACTACCGATGCCAAAAATCCTGAGACCAAATACCCGAAACGCTAAAATACCGAAACATTAAAACCGCAAAATTCAAACTACCGAAAACTACACTCAACATACACTACACACATACACACACCTTTCCCCAGAACAAAAACACGCAAACCTAAACTACAGACAAGTGGGGGGCAAGCCCCCCTGCACCCCCCCCCATGTGGGGGGCTGTGTCCCCCACACCCCCCTACTTAAATATTCTAACTCAAAAGTCACACTACATACACAAACACACGAAACACCACCACACACCTACATTCCTCTCGCACACACACATCACAGTCACAACACACACTTACACACTAAACCCCTAACTAACACATTTAAACATAGATACTTACCTGACCTTCCACCATACCACAACACCAGAAGCGTGAATGTCAAACTCCCTATGATCGGAATTTTGAAATTCATGCTTCTAGTCTTTCGGTAATTAGGGGTTTTGGCTATATAGTCTCGAACGTTTGAAACTCGGTACTTCAAACTTTCAAGATTATGTAGTGATCCCATTTTAAGAAGCAATAACATAGGAATAAACGTGATTATTTGTCTCAGAAATAGCCATGTACAATATCAGCACTGTTTAGTAAAACTCTAATACTGTGCATTAGAGAGGGACCATAGCAGAAGAAATTAATATGATAACAGTGACTATATGAAACAAAACAATCTCATGAAGAATTATAAAAATGTCATACCTTTATACTAAACCCTGTCTGAAGAGTACAGAATGAAAGTAACCATTCATTGTTTCATTGTCTGTTACTAGTTTATTAATATGAACAAAGGAAAGATCCTCATCCAAAGTTTTAAATCTTTTAATTTCTAAGGACAATTGGGGATTTATTCTTGTTAGAAATATTAGCTGGGCTTTTATATTGTTTGTTTTCTAATGTTTTTAACAGAGGCCAGACAGATTTCCTTTTCTCAAACGTTTTAGTAAAATAGTCATTATCAATACAGATTATATTAGATAATACTTTAATTTCACAGTTAGCACTGGGTGATATTAAGACTACTTCTTTATCCATGTAGGACAGAGATTTTGAAATTATGGATCTAAGTTTAATGTTCCTTTTAGCTTGAGGGTTTACCCCAACAGACTTATTAGCTCTCTTGATTCAACAAGATAAATATGCTGCTTGTCTTGATTTCTGAAGAATCCAAAAAGTTAGAAAGTTCACCATATCCTTTCCTTCAAGTTTTTTTTTTCTTTTTTTTTCTAGTTTACCACAGATTCTAATTTTGTCCCTCCTTTCTCTGTTTTCAAGGTCCTCCAGTTTGTTAGTTACCAAGTATTTTATTTTACTAAAAGAATGAGTAAAGAGGTCATACAGAAAAAACAATCAGTAAAAACTAAAAGAAAAATTGAACTAAGCTAGAATTTCCATTGTGTGATTCTTCAAACCTCTTGTGTTAGAGGCACATGGGATATATGCAAATGACCCTTAAGAACATCAGGTGTTTCAGCATTATGGCAATTCTGAATGCCCATGACTTTTTTCTTTTTAAGTTGTTTAATGGACAAATTCAGGACAGTATTTTATTTTAGTGAAAATCTCCTTAACTTCCTTCTTCTTTAATTCTTCATTCTATGTTATTCAGGATATTTTTCTATTTCTTTGATCTGATTTTTATGTTGTAGGGCTGAAACATTTAATATTTCTGTTTGCTTTATACAGATTTATTTTTTTTAAATTTATTTAACATTTGTTAACTGGGAAAATCCGACTGGGAC
Source organism: Protopterus annectens (assembly GCF_019279795.1). NCBI lineage: Eukaryota > Metazoa > Chordata > Ceratodontiformes > Protopteridae > Protopterus > Protopterus annectens. Next base: position 1,253,840,376 of record NC_056731.1, read on the forward strand.
AGAGCCCATTTTCAGTGGAAGCCCAGGGAGAAAAAATCCAGATGCATGTCTCTGGACTGTAGGAGGAAATTGGAGCACCCAGAGGGAACCCACACAAGCACAAGGAGGGCATGCAGACTCTGCACAGAAGGAACTCCTGCTGAGAATCAAACTGGAGAATCTCTTGTTGTGAGGAGACAATGCCAACTGCTGCAACACTGCATTACCCAAGTTCTTTAGCTGTATGTCTATTTTATTTTCAAGTTGCTGTTTTTTTTTTTTTTTTCGTAGTTAGATCCTGGATTGAAGTAAGTAACTGTTGAAAGTCTTTGCTGGGTGTTGAATCTTCATGCTGCAGTTCTTTCTTTGTCACAACTGAACAGAGTTAAGTTAGTCTAATAGAGGCAAAGAAAAAAAAACTGCTATAATAGTTATTTTCTGCAAAGCCCATCACCTTCATTCAGGAAATCTTGAAGTGTAACTTTAGTCCTACAATTTTTTATGTAATTTTGCAAATAAATAAATAAATACATGCTACTATTCAGAGTCTCCTGTGGAGCTTCACAGAGATGTTACTACTCTGGAGACATGTCAACCATGTACCTTCCCCACACCATAGTAACCTTCAAAATGAAATTAATTGGAAGGTTTTGGTAACTCATGACTAGAGGTTTTGGAGCTCAGATTATCAGTTCAGTCAGAGGTCATCCTAAGACCTAAGATCTGTACTGTTTCTTTTTCTATTACAAATTCACCACTGAGCAGATCATGAGAAGCTTGATCAGGTCAGCTTTCTCAGAGGTGCCATACAGCTGTGGCACCAGACCACTGAATGAAAACATGGATTTGTCTATTTCAGTTATACTTGGTTAATCAATGAAATCCATGTGGGAAGGACACCAGACAAATGACCAGTAATAGTAATAAAATGCCCATAAGGCAGTAGTTACACCATAAGCTCCAGATAGCAGGCAAAACCAGGTAGCTTGATATCATGAAATCTTTAATCATATAATCCACAATTCACAGTTAAGCACTTTCTTTCCCTGCATAACACTTCGGGGACATCATCAGAACCAAATGAAACATGGAAAAAAACTGAAATTGAAAATAAGTCGAGAAGCTGTGCAAGATGCCTATGCCTTACACTACTGTCATTCTATTTTTAAATATAGTGTGTGTGTGTGTGTGTGTGTGTGTGTGTGTGTGTGTGTGTGTGTGTGTGTGTGTGTGTGTGTGTGTGTGTGTGTGTGTGTGTGTGTGTGTGTATGTGTGTGTGTGTATGTAGACTTTTATGATGGAAATGTTCTGAATTGGGCAGTTTTGTCATTATTGGTTCTTGCATTTTGTTTCATTGCTTACTGGAAAAATGTTCAAACAATAAATTTAAAATGTGCTCTAACTTAAGTGTAACAAGTGTGCTGTATTATACAACAAATATAATTTAATAAAGTCAGGAAGGTGTATCAAAGGACGCAAGTATGTTTCTTGTTTTGTGTGCAAGGGGCCTATGATTTGAAAACAGCCCAAAGGTAGTCTTTATCCACCACTAGCCAGATGCATTTTCTTTGGATGTGGTGTGAGTTTCAAGTGCTGTTTCAATGAATGTGAGTTTTAAGGGCAGAGAAGTTGTAATGCTAAGTCTATTTTTATTCTGAGACAGTATTGCTTTATTTAGCAGAATTCTATTAGTGTTTGTGCATTGTGCTATAAAATGTAAAAATAAAATCCAAATAATCATTGTAGAAGTAAAGCAGTATGCAGACATTAGTGTTTATGGTAACTGGGGCAAAGTTGCCAGGTAATGGGACATTGGAATGGCTGCAGGGGGACTCTGGTGCCATATTTTGGCTGTCTGTTCTTCAATTTGCATTTGAAAGTTGGTATCCCACAATTCCATTTGAGTGGGTGGGTTACATAATTATGCATGCAAATTTTATGTTAATCAGCATACAGATTTGTGGCTATTTTTCATGGGCCTTGTCCAGATTTTTGATGTTTCCAGGTTGAGAACATTTACATCTTGGGAATACCATCCCTCATGGAGTACCTTTTGTTTCCAATAAGGTGAATGAAGTCAAGCCCTGGATAAATTTGCTAGAGCTCATTCTAGCATCAAGGTTGTTTTTTAATGATACTAGGGTATCACTTTGTTTAACATGTGGGAACAGTTTATTCCAGAAAAGAGCTAAATGCTAGATGATTAATTTGTCCTTTCAGCATGTTTTATTTTGTTTTTGATTTTGTTTGATAATAGTGCCTAACATACACTCATTAGCAAACTTTGCATCTGAACGTCTGGGATACGAATGTTTGCAAAATAAGTATTGAATATGAGAAAGCCAAGCTATGATCTCTGTGGTACCCCACAAGTTGCAGTTTTACATTTAAGTAGGGTACCAGCAATTTTCACAATTTGAGATCTGTTGTGTGCCAAATTGCACTCTAGTGGACAACGTAATTTTCAATAATACCAGCATGAAGGATAGTGTCAACAACTTTGACCAGTTCAAGATAAACAGTGTGCATGGTTCATAGGTACTTAATAGGCTATAATGAGGTAATTACATATTTCCTGTATACATGAGGTCCAAGTGGTGCTAAACCAGGGATTAATTTGTAGTTATCTATCTATTCATCCGTACTGTACTTGAATAGAATAAGAGAAATATTCTGCTTTATGTGGGGTAGAAGACAGTTCCATAGTAGTGGTATTTTCTGTTATACATACCTTTCCCATCAGCACACCCTGCTAATTTTATAAAAGAGATTGAGGTCCCTTGAGTGGCTGTTTATTATACCATGGACTGACCACTGTTAACAGCCTCTAACATTTTCTGCTCTTTGCAAATTGGTTTTCTTAGCTGGAATAAGGTGTCTAGTTGACCTATGAACTCTTAGATGACTTCCATTTGCAATGCTGTTTATATCACTTTTATAAACTTTTCAATTGTCTTTGCCTAATACAGATGAAGATTATGGTTTGTTGCACCTTGTTATGACTTTTGTCCCATATTATGTATCTATTTAGATGTAACTGAAGAGTACTGCAGAACTGCCCTGCAATTTGCAGTTATACTTCTCCTGCTTCTGGCTGCAGCTTTGTGAATGCTGCCCCACTGTAAACAAACTTGTGATCACTCAACCAGACTTAGCATCCTCTATGTTGGCATGCAGCTAATTATACTCAAGCCCCTCACTCATATCTCTTCTGACAGATCCTGACTAAGCTGGCTAACCTTGCAGTTGTCCAGCATCAGAATGACAGAGGTAGAACTTGGTTAAAAGCTATGTGAAATGTCTTATGTATAAAGGGTAAACACATGTCTACTGACCTTCCACTTTTAACTGCCCAGAAATGTCTTCATTCTGAATTGAAAAAGAGCTAAGGAAAATAATGCTCATGTGTAATATGGATTTGAGTACAGCACAAAGATAGTCCAACAGTTCTGTTACAACTGTGTGCATTGTGCTAACCAACATTGATTCAGTCACATGACCTATGGTACAATCTGTTATACTCATCCTGTTCAAAGTGCTCTTAGAATGTTTCAAAATGTCTCCCATTTGTGACCTTAAAGGTTTCCTTGTTGTGGGTATTTCTCCTGCAAGTTCAGTTCCTGCAATCTTTGCCATTCTCATTCCCTTCATGGCGTGTCTGTAATGAGTACGTATCTACCAAGTTCTCTTTGCCACTTTCTATACTTCTTCAAAGTGTGTCTCATCATCCACATGGGCCAAATTTCTTCCTGTATATTACAGTGCTGACCTTGTTAAATGCAATTCATGCTCTTCTTTCACCTTGCTTTATTAACAGAATTCTGCTTAAACATTAACTTTCCTGCTGCAGCGCATATATCTACCTGTTGCCTTTGTTGTCTGTAGTCTCCTTAAATTACCTTCTTTTCCATCTTGCACCAGCAAGGTAGTCATTTTCAAAGTTCAGATGGCATTAAAATTCTACCTGTGACATTTCAATGCATATACATGGTGTAATGATGTAAGGTAGTGCCAGTTATGCCAAGCCGAGCAGGGCAGGGCATTTGTAACATATGCCAGCATAGCTAGCTGGAGTTTTGTAAAGATTTTATGTTATTTGAATATCAAATTGATTTGTACAGATGCTTGTGTTAAAAATGTATTTGTAAAGTTGATTGTATTAAAAATGTATCGATAGAGGTTACTGCTGGACATTAAAGAAATATGCATGCATGTCAGACTGTATTGTTGTAACTGATTAAATATGTATCTTTTAACAGAGGATAGTGGAAGTGAAGGGGTTAAGCTCAGCCCAGCTAACCTTAAGAAAAATAGTCTGAAATGAAATGACTTATTTTAGGCCATAAAGATTCTATCTCACAGGTCTGAATGCAGCCAGAGATGCAATATCTTTGAAAAGCCTTTCTGCAGGAAGGGTGGAAATGATGGAATGGTTTTATAGCTTCCAGATGCTGCAATAAGCCTCAGCAAAGTTCTATGCGTGTATTTTGACACATCTGTGCCAGATCCTGGCTCAATTTCTAGTGAGGGGGTAGTGTGGGAACCACAGAGTCAGGTAACCAGATGTGAGTCATTCTCTAGCCAGCACAGAAATTGTATTTGGATACTAGTGAGAGAATTGTCAATAGCACTCAGCATTCTGTCATGGACCTGACAACAAAGACATTCATCAACTTCATCTTGCCTTGCTTTAGTAAGTAACTAGGAAATGGCAATTCTTCAGTCAGTTAGATAAATATAAGGAGATATTGTTTTTCTGAATCTGTATGAGTTTTTCCACTTGTGTTGCTTTTTTATATTTCCTGTGAATTGAAACTCTTTTTTTATTGAAAATAGATATTCAGTAGTTTCATATTATTAATATTTACTATTAAATATATTTAAACCTTTCATTGTGGCTGATCTTTTAGAAAATATTTTAACCTTAGAGCGTACTTGCATTTATTTAGTGGCACTGCGGCTCCACGCTCCTGAAAGTCTTGCCACTTGGTTAAGCTCACTATTTGTATAAGTATTAATTTTACTAAGAGTAGTTGGGTACCCTGGTAAGAGCCTAAGAGTAGCTGGCTTTGGGTATTCTGGTGGCAGTGTGTATCTACCTTATAGTCTGGGTAGAGGTGGCAAAGTGGGTAAGCTATGCCAGCCTTTCCCAGGTGTGTGTGTGTGTGTGTGTGTGTGTGTGTGTGTGTGTGTGTGTGTGTGTGTGAAAATCAAAGCTCAAAGAGAGTATGTGTGTCAGCTACTTTGAAAAGGGACACTGAAGGCACTAATTTCACAGAGAGAGTGGTTGAAGACTTGGCTTGTAACATCTGGCTAAGAACTCAGCTCTATAGCTGTGTCAGTGGGGAGTATTATTTGCAGCTTGGAGAGGTAGCACAGCCACAGGACTGGAGTGTGCATTCCCTCTGCATTCTTAAGGGATATTTTATTTGGTGCAGAGATTTGCATTTAAAAATACTGTGTGCGTCTATTATTTTTTCTCAGTGAAAATTCCCCACCATTGTCATTAGTAAGGACTGATGCTCCTTGATCACTGACCATGAGGAGGGACATCACATATTAGTGGCAGTGGTGGGACATTAACTAAACTTCTACAGCCTGTAAGCAGTTGTCAGTAAAGGTGTGTGCACTCTCAGCAGCCACAAGGTAAACATACAGGGTTTCATTTATTGGAACAGTTTTATTTATTTTAGTTAGTTTAGTTTAGTCATAGAAAGCAGGCAAAGATATCAGTTGGGGATTATGGAAACCTGACAATGAATCAGTTGGCTAAAGTGTGCAAATCCAAAGGACTGGTGCCTGCCAACCTGATTAAAAAAGGAAATGATTTTAGCCTTAATCGCAGCTGCAGCACAGACCAGCAACCAGGAAGACATCCAGTCTGGAGTTGGGGATGTGCAGCCCTTAGAAGCAGGACAGATTAGCTTTTCTTCCAAGGATTTAAAAAACAGTCTGGAGTTAAAGAGACTTGAACTGGAGGCAAAATGCATGCAATTAAAATCAGCCGAGAGGCTGCAGTCTTTGGAAGCCAAAGAAAATGAGAGACTGCTGTGTTTGGAGGCCAAAGAAAATGAGAAGCACTGTCAACATGAGAGGGATATGCTGACTCTTCGACAGGAGCATGGATGTAATGTAAAGGGAATACATGAACCCCAGAAGCAAAAAAGGTCATTACATTTCTTCCACAGTATACAGAAGGTGATAACTCTGGTAGTTTTATTCATATATTTGAAAGAGTATATAGAGAATATGCTGTTGACCGAGGGCTCTGGGTATGGTTCCTGACCCCCTTACTCCATGATAAAATTGTAACCCCTGTTTCTAAATTGTGTAATACTGATTGTATAAATTAAGGCAAGGTTAAGCAATGTTTTAAGGTAAAACCTGAAACTTACAGAAAAAGTTTCATGAGGATAAACGTAAGGTAGATGAAAATGTATGTGATTATATTGCTGAGCTAAACACTTATTTTCATAGGTGGGTGAGTGTGTGTGTCAGGTCACCACATTTGAAAGGCTGGCAGACCTTTTGGTGTGTGAACAAGCCCTTAGCACTTTACCCAAGGACATAAGAATCTGGTTGGCAGATCGGGAATGTAACTCTGCAGATGAGCTGGGGAGAAATGGGGATTTCTATTTAGCAAGCAGGCTACCACTGTACAAGAAGAAGATACCCAGTGCTGCACATAGATATAACAGAATCCATGGTGGGCAGCCTAAACCACCCCAACAGAGTCCACCAGTAACAGGGAAAGCCACTAGTTCAGGTACATGGCAGGATCAAAGTTTAGATGTTACAAATCTAACCAGAGGGGCATATTCAATCCACTGAAGTAAGGCAGGGAACAAAAGGTAGGGAAGCCAGCAAGTGGGAATAACATTATGCCAGTGGTAAGTTGTCTGGAGATGACAGGGTACCAAAGTATCACTGGAGTTTATATCCTATCTTAGTGGATGGAAAACAGGACACTGCTCAGAGACACACAGCCTCCAACATAACCATTGTGAAGCCTGCACTTGTAAAAAAGATTAGTGCTTGCTTGGGCAGCCTACTTCTGTCAGAGCTTTAGGAGGAACCCATTCCAAATACCTCTGGTCAAGATTCACCTTGAATGGGAGGGTAGAAAAGGAAGCAAGCAATTAGGTGCGTCTGAGGATATTCCTGCAGATGTCTTGATAGGGAATGATTTTGATAATGCAAAACCTTGTGTGCATGTCAGGCTTGGAGACAGACATGTGGGTCTGGTAGCCTGGGGGAGACCCACACAGACCCCACACCTGAAGCTGGGGCACGTGATCTGGCTTTTTCAAGGAGTGACCTACCCTGTAGCAGTGAGCCTAAAGGTAAGCTACAGCTGCTGATAGGTACTGATGTTCCCTTGGGCAGAGTGACTACAAGGGCAGAGGTGAGTGGCAGTACCCAGGCTGACAGTGAGGCACCACTGTCAGAGGATACAAGCCTTCCTGTGGAAAGGGAGCTGGGAAGGGTCACAAAGGCAGAGTTGAGACAGGCTCACATCTTGGACCATACACTACAAGGCTTGAGGAAGGTAGCTACAGAGGCACCTGATTCTCAAGGAAAAGGAGAGTATGTATACTGGAACAAAGGGTTACTGTATAAAGAGTGGATCCCTGAGGGAGGGCTGTATGGTGAGGTAATGCAGCAGTTGGTAGTGATTAGACCCTTCAGTCTGACACTTTTAGCCATAGCCCATGGCATTCCTTTTGCAGGTCATATTGGCATAATGTGTGCCAAGAGATGTATTATGCAGAACTTTTATTGGCCTGGGATTGCAAGGGATGTAACAGGGCACTACAGAACTTGTGAGCCATGCCAAAAAGTAGGCAAGGCAGGAGACAAGGTCAAAGCTACTTAATTGCCTTTGCCTGTGATTGAGGACTCATTTCAGAGGGTAGCTATGGTTATTGTGGGGCCTCTGAGTACTCCAAGTTCCACACAGAAGAAATATATCCTAGTGGTAGTAAATTATGCTATGAGATACCCCGAGGTGGTGGCTCTGTCCTCCATCCAGGCAGAGAGGGTGACAAATGCTTTGTTAGATATTTTCAGCAGAATAACTTCCTGAGAGAAATACTGACTGACTGAGGTTCCACTTTCATGTCAGGCCTGCTGATTGTCAGTGGGGGTGCTGTGGAGTGAAGCACCTAGAGATTACTCCCTCCCAACCCCAGACTAATGGCCTTGTGGAGAGGTTAAACTCTGACCATGCTAAGGGCATTTGCAGCCCAGTTTAAGAGAGAGTGGAACAAATATTTACCCCATGTGTTGTTTGTATACAGAAAGGTATTGTGGGAATCCACAGTTTTTTCACCCTTTCATTTGCAGTATAAGCATAGGGTGAGGGGTCCTTTGGATTTGATTTGTGATGAGTGGGAGGAAGGTGTGAATCCCACAAGGAGTCTGTTGTGGCATATGTCCTAAACCTCAGGACAAAGCTTAGGGAGCTCATGGGCTTGGCCCAATTGACCTGGCAGGAACCTAATAGCTGGAAAATGTCTGGTATGACAGGAATGATTGAGCCTGAAAGTATGCTATGGGACAGCAGGTTATGGTGCTCATCCTTGTCAGACACAATAAGCTGCAGGCAGCGTTGGAATATCCCTTCAAAGTGGTAAGGAAAGTCAGTGATGTTAACTACATGGTAAAACTGCTAGGCCAGAGGCAGGGTCAGAAACAGTACCATGGTAACATGATAAAGCCTTACAATGATAGGGAGGCCCTTGTGCTTAGTATTTGCAGTAGATACCAATAGGAGTATGACGGAGGTCTGGTGAGTGATTTCCTCAGTGAGGCTCACATGGACACCTCAGTGCAAGGGGAGCAATGTCCCAGTGGCTATCCCTTACTCAGGTTCAAGAAATCTCTGCAGTGTCACAGGAGTTTTGGAGCATGTTTACTGGGAAACCTGGATGTACCCACCTGGTGCAGCACCATATTGGGGTCAGCACTGCCAATGCAGATTGGCTAAGACAGGGTATGGGTTAATACATTCCCAAACAGGCTCATTTCTCTCAAACAATGTTTCTCCAGGGCAACTTAAGAAACTAGCTTGAGTCTTCAAAGCAGGGAGAGATGTGATGATCTGTGGTAATGCCAGCTGTGACAAGGGTAGTAGAGCAGTGCATCTGTAATATAAGCCAGCATAGGTAGCTGGAGTTTTCTAAAGAATTATATATCATTTGAATATTGAACTGATTTGTACAGATGCTTGTGTTAAAATGCATTTGTAAAGTTGTTTGTGTTAAAAATCTATCATCAGTGGGTCCTGCTGGACAGAAAAGAGGTATACATGTATGCCAGCCTGAATTGTTGTAACTGATTAAATGTATATCTTTCAACAGGAGATACTGGAATGGAAGGGGTTAAGCTCAGCCCAGCTAACCTTAAGAAAAATAGTCTGAAATTAAATTACTTGTTTTAAGCCATAAAGATTCTAACTCACAGGTCTGAATGCAGGCAGAGATGCAATGTCTGTGAAAAGTCATTCTGTAGGAAGGGGGGAGTGTTGGAATAGTTGTATAGCTTCCAGATGCTGTATTAAGCCTCAGCAAAGTTCTAAGTGTGCATTTGACACATCTGTGCCAGATCCTGGCTCAATTTTTAGTAAGGATGTAGTGTGGGTACCACAGAGTCAGGTAACCAGATGTGTTGTCATCTTGTAGCCAGCACTGAAACTGTACTTAGATACTAGAGAGAGAGCTGTGTCAGTAGCACTCAGCATTCTGTGTTGGATCTGACAACAAAGACACTCATCCACTTCATCTTGTCTTGCTTTAGTAAGTAACCAGAGAATAGTAATTTTTCAGTCAGTTAAGAAAATATAGGGAGATTTACTAAATATTGTTTTCTGTATCTGTTTCAGTCTTTCCATCTGTGTTTTTTTTTTTTATTTCCTGTAAATTGAAACTATGAACTGAAAGTCTTGACACTTGGTTAAGCTCTACCACTCGTATACTTATTAATTTTACTAAGAGTAATTGGGTACCCTGTTAAGAGCCTTAGAGTAGCTGGCTTTGAGTGTTCTGTTGGCAGTATATCTATCTTATAGTCTGGGTGCAGGTATGCTGTGCCAGCCTTTCCCAGGTGTGTGTGTGTGTGTGTGTGTGTGTGTGTGTGTGTGTGTGTGTGTGTGCGTATGTATGTGCAAAAATCAAAACTCAGAGAGAATGTGTGTGTCAGCTACTTTGAACAGGTACAGTGAAAGCACTGATTTCACAGAGAGGGTGATGGAGGACATGGCTTGGAACACCCGGCTAAGAACTCAGTTCTATAGCTATGTCAGTGGGGAATCTTATTTGGGGCCTGAAGAGGTAGCCCAGCCATAGGACTTGAGTGTGCATTCCCTGTGTGCTAAGGGAAATTGTACTTGGTGCAGAGAGCTGCATCTTTAAATACTGCATGTGTCTATTATTTTTTTCAGTGAACATTCCCCACTGTTATCAGTGATGGGGATTGATGCTCATTAATCACTGACCCAGAAGAGGGATGTCACATATGGTTAGGTTTATTGTTTATAAACATTGCAGCGGAGTTTTTCTATGCACTACCCCTGTCTATTCCCAGAAACAAACTCATACACATCAACCAGCAACTTTATAAAATAGTGTTAACTCCTCCCAGCAGCATAAACATTTCTTAACAGCATAGCCATTCACAACCTAGAGCACTCATGAGATTCTTGCCCCCCCCCAGTAGGGCCAGATGACCCAAGCATTTCTCCTGAATATTTGTGTATCTCCTGATCTACCACTTTTAATTGTCATTGTTCTGTTTAATTTCCCTGATGTTGGTTATATGACAGTTAATCTACTGCTCCTTGGTTGAGACATAGTCATTGTAATAAAAGCAATCACTAAAATAGGTAGATAAACAGACAGACAGGGAGACAGATACATAGATAGGCAGATATACCATGCTAAAAAAGGAAGGCCCTAATGTGAATTAAAAATCATAGCAGTACGTAAATAAATACATTTAAGAATAAAATATTTAAACAAATTCTGCTGTGCTTAATTTTTTCTGGTGCAACTTTCTTAACCATTTCTTTTTAACCAGATATTTTTTGCATTTCTATTTTAAGGTGCATTTTCTATCCCTTTGTACACTCCTTATGTACTCTCTGGAATATGGACACTTGGAAAAGATCTTTGTAAAGTATGGCTAATAACAGATACTCTTCTATGCTTTGCTTCAGAATTTAGTATAGTCCTGATCAGCTATGACCGTTTTCTCAGTATCATTAAAGCAGTAAGTATAACTTATCTAACAGATTGTATTTATAAACACCTAACCTCACTCAAAGGCACAAAAACAAACATTAGTCTACAAAACTGATATGCGAATGGATGATGAGAAATGCTTTTTTCGGAATATCAATAAAGCTGGTCTAATTTAAATGTATACATGACTTAAGCAGTCCTCTTAACACTGTTTAGACAGTTCAGTGTGTACAAAGGTTTTATGTTCTGAGTTGCTACCTGAAGGTATAGTACTGGTATAGTATTAAAATGGTTTTGCTGTCAGTTAACACACTGAGAATACGGCTTATAAAAAACTGAAAATTTATGGTTATGGAGAATTTTGAAGGTCAGAAATAAATGCAGCAGAAAAGAATGCCTGAATGACTCATGCTTAGAATAGGTTTTGACTGTCAATAATAGGATTCCAAAGCAAATTAATTCAAAACAATGTTATGTGTGTGCATGTGTGCACGGGCGCATGTGTGTGTGTGTGTGTGTGTGTGTGTGTGTGTGTGTGTGTGTGTGTGTGTGTAAATATACATATATTTTATATATATATATATATATATATATATATATATATATATATATATATATATATATATATAGTTTATTATTATTTCGGCAAATTAAACAACGGAGAATTGCTACTAATTCGAAACAAAAATGCAAAATTTAAAATGTTGAACACAAAGTCGAACTCAGAAGTGGTGAATGCTCGAATTCGACATAATTTGAACATTCACCACACTTCCCGGAACAGTATTTCTGCAACTTGCACAGTAAAAAATGTGTTTGCTGGGGGGCAAGCCCCCACTGCACCCCCCACACTCCTTGTGACTTAAATATACAAACTCCGGGATTGAACTACAGTGAGGGAAGGGGAACATTTCCCGCCCCCCACTACAGTGCGATCTGCATCACACTGTCGAACCTTACAATAACGAATGCTGTATTGCATTTGTTGTTGCAAGGTTCGACATTGTGGCATTAATTTTTTCATTATGCGAAAAGGCACTTTCACACAAATGTAAATCGCATGAAGTGTGATTGACAAAATGATGTACAACCTATATATATATATATATATATATATATATATATATATATATATATATATATATATATATGTATATATATATATATATATATATATATATATATATATATATATATATATATATATATATATATAGTTCCACTTGAAACCATCAAATGTTCAGAGCATCGACGTTCTGATCATCGAGACCAGAACATCGATGTTCAGAACATCGAAAGTTCAAAGTAAACTACAGAAAAAGACATAAACTTTCAAAAACTATTTTATGCAGGGGGGCTTTGCCCACCTGTGCCCCCCACACACCCCTACTTCAATATTCCAACTCTGAGATCGCACTACAGTGGGGTAAATCTCCCATTTACCGCTATATGCATTAGCGCTAAACGGGAGATTTCCCATACCCTACATGCAATGCCAGCACTCAGATGGCACACACACACACACACAACATGCAGGGCACCTTGCTGCCCTGCATACGCACCCAAAAGTTTACATTTTTCTTACCTGGCACTTCCACTTTGAACCTTCGATGTTCTGAACATCGATGTTCTGATCTCGATGATCAGAATGTCGATGTCCCGAACATTCGATGGTTTCAAGTGGAACTATATATATATATATATATATATATATATATATATATATATATATTAAAACCAACAAAAATAAAAAAGGAATAAATAAAACACTTACAACTAACAGACTTCCAAAGCTAGGAGAAAAAACACAGAGGCAAAGTCAGTTTTGCCTCTGTGTTTTTCCTCCTAGCTTTGGAAGTTTGTTAGTTTATATATATATATATATATATATATATATATATATATATATATATATATATATGTATATATATATAAAATTTTATAAATTATGACTATATATTCTATAGCTATGTCAAGAATCGAAATGGCAATGCTCAGATCTGCTCTGAGCTACAACAGAATGGCATTAAATATACTGATCACAAGGATATTGCCAATATCCTGGCAGATCGATTCAGTGCCAACTTCACCCCCTCTCACCCCCTAAAGGGCCCATCTCACTACCAAAAGATTGCCAAATTCCATTAATAATGGCCACACAGGTAAAAACTGCACTCTCCAAAGCTAAGAATACAGCATCCATGGGACCAGACAACATCCCGGGCTGTGTACTACATGAACTACAAAATGAACTGGCACCTCACCTAAGTGTCATGTTTAATCATAGCCTCAACTCAGGCTTCATGCCCACTGAGTGGTGCACAGCTACAGTTATCCCACTTTACAAGGGGGGATCCACTTTGGATCCTGGGTACTACCGCCCCATCAGTTTGATGAGGCTGATGCAATGCCATGGAACGTATTATCATGGAATTTATAAACAAAGACATTGGCAACCTTCAAACACTGGACCCCACCCAGTTTGGGTTTGTGAAGGGCAGATCTTGTCTCCTGAACCTGATTGACTTCTTTGAATCAGTCTGCAGAGCTGTAGACGAGGGTAAGTCTGTCCACACAGCCTATCTGGACGTCAACAAGGCCCATCGACACCATTCCTCACTCTGGAATAATAGATAAACTTACTAAGCTGGGAATTAATCCCTCCATCACTCGATGGGTTGCCAACTGGCTTACTGACAGAACCCACACTGTATAAGTAGCTGACTCCAAATCCAGCTCCAGACAAGTGACAAGTGGTGTACCTCAGGGTTCAGTCCTGGGACCGCTCTTGTTTGGCATCTACTTCTCTGAAGTACAGGCCAATACTAAGGGACTCCGGCTAACAAAGTTCACAGATGACTGCAAACTGGGAGCCATTATTGATGTGGATATTCTACAAAAGGGCCTTACAGAAGCAGATGCTTGGTGCCAAAGCCATGGGCTCAAGCTCAATGTCAAGAAATGTATGGTTATCCCCTTTGGGAAAAAAACATGTACCCGTAAATTACCACATAGGTGGCAGTACACTAAACACTGAAAGTGTGATAAGAGAGTAAGGGACACAGGTGGACAGTGGTCTCACCTTCGATAACCACATCATCACAACAGTCAGAAAAACCTTCTATGTGGTACACCTCATCACTAAGGGCTTTTCATCCAGAAAAAAAGAGATCATTGTCCCACTGTACTCATCCCTCATTAGACCCATTATAGAATACAATGCCCCGTTTGGTATGTTCCTCTCAAGACATCTGCAAAAACTGGAATGGCCACAGAAATACCACACTAAAAGAATCCCAGGCCTAAATTAGATGCCCTATGCTGGCCATCTAAAAAAAACTCCAGCTATACTCTGTCCCATATCGTCTACTCAGAGGCGATCTCTGCTTAACATGCAAGGCCATGTCAAACCCAGAGCTGTTGGACATACTACACTTATAGTAATCTCAATCCCTAAGAGCCACACACTCCAGGGATCTAAACCTTGTCATCACAATAAACAAAACATGCTGGAGGGATAGGTTCCTGACCCAGAGACTCCCCACACTCTGGAATAGACTGCCCATACATGTCAAGCAGAGCACCTCTTTGGCCCTCTTCAAATGGATCCTTGATGATTGGATGGGAGAAAGAAAATTCACCCAGGGGATCACATCTGTCGCCCTGCTAGACAGGGGTCCAGGGAAGTAAATAGTGTGGGAAGAAATAGCCAGGGAATTGTTATGGCTAGGCTTGTATAGGCCCTAGGGCCGATAGCCTAGTACTGACATATGAACCTATGAATTCCCGGGGTTTTATTCCACTTACTTTCCTTAATACTTTCTGTAACTTCTTTATGTGTAATTTTTTTGAACATCTAACTTTAATTTTTCTGGTATTTTCATGACTTTGGGGAAGTTTAGTTCTAAATTTGAGAAATTGATATGTGTTTTGCTAGTTCCATAATGTTCTGCATAATGATGTTTAAAAGCATCACAAATTTCACTTATATCCACTGCTTTTTTATTCTTTTTCCCTTAATGGATGATGTTAGTGATTTTATTTAATCGAGATTGTCTTTTGATTCTTATGGATAAATTATGCAAGTGTCTTGGTGTTATAGAATATGAATTTAGTTTGAGTTTTTCTAATGCCAAATTAATTTTATGAATTAGGATTTCATTACATTTTTGTTCAGCTATTCAATTGTCCTTTTATTAATAGAAAAATTTGTTGATTCATTGTTATTGATGTTTATAAGTTCTTTTGTATGTTGTATAATTCAGATTCCCATTCTTTTGTTTTGTTTATGAACCTTGTAAGGGTTTTACCATATCTATATATATATATATATATATATATATATATATATATATATATATATATATATATATAGGCTCACTTTATAACATCAAAATACTGAAATTTCGAATTTCAGTATATCAAAGCTATAAAGTTGAATGCTTGAAATAAAGAACGTTCATAATCGCGAATTTTACATATGTCGAATATATGTCGAATTCGCGGTTATGAAGTTGCGCTACGTAATGTCCGGGTTTGTGTTTTGGTGGTGCGCGGTGCCGTGTGTGGATGTAGGTGTTATGTCAGGTAAGTGAGTGTTTTGTAAGGGTTTTGAGTGGGAGTTAGAGTGTGTGTGAGGGATTGGAGAATGTGCATGTGTGAGTGAGCTTTTGTGTTGTGTTTGTGCAATCTCGGAGTTAGTATATATAA
>NC_056731.1:1253861304-1253893804 GCF_019279795.1 Protopterus annectens
CATTCCAAAGAAATAGAAAGAGAGAAAGAGTGAGACCTGCATTTTTTTTTCAGAGTGACTTCCTTCAATTATACTGGATGACAACAGAGTAGAGAAATTTGTCCTTTTCACTACTGTTGTATAATATTGCTGTTAGTGCATATATAGTTGTGAGTGGGCATGTGAGGTGCATTTGTCCCACATGGAGGGGTGTGTGGTGGCTTTGCATCTGTAAAAGCAGCTTTCTGCATTTTTTTCTCTTTAGTACTGAACATTCAATACCCTATTTATTGAATTCTGGTTTAATTAACATCAGTAGTTAATGTAGCTCCTACACACACACACACACACACACACACACATAGATAAATGGATAGATAGATAGAGACATAAATGGATGATTATATATGTGTATATCTATTATCAGTCTACATGAAGATGCATATATATATATATATATATATATATATATATATATATATATATATGTTCACTTTTAAATCCCGAAAAAACAAAATCTTGAATTTTGAGATACCGAACTCAAAGCATCGAGATTTCAGTATCTCGAAATTTAAAAGTAGACAAAAAAAACACAGCTAAAATAAAGTGATTGCAGGGGGGCAAGGACCCCCTGCACCCCCCACCCCCTACTTAAATATACCAACTCCGAGACTGCACAACAGTGAAGAGAACGGTAATGCTCCTGGTGTACTTATCGTTCTCTTCATGGTAGCGCAATCTCAAAGTTGGTATATTTAAGTAGGGGGGTGTGGGGGTCGCAAGGGGGCTTAGCTATTTTTTTTGTCTACTTTTAAATTTCGAGATACCAAAATCTCGATGTTTTGAGTTCAGTATCTCAAAACTCGATATATATATTCGATTTAAAATGACCCATATATGTATATATAATTAAGTATATATATATATATATATATATATATATATATATATATATATATATATATATATGTGTGTGTGTGTGTGTGTGTGTGTGTGTGTATATGTATATATATATATATATATATATATATATATATATATATATATATATATATATATATATATATGTGCGTGTTTGTGTGTATATAAACCACAAGGTATAAAGGTCAGACAGACACACCAATTAGTAAAAACTACAAGAGAAACCTAACTAAGCTAGACTTTTTACTGTATAATACCTTAATCCTCCTTAATCCCTTAAGGACATCAAGTGTTTCAGATATATAGCTTCTGAATATCCATAACTTTCTATGCTTTCTTTCTGGATACATTCAAACCACTAAAGCCAAACACACAAGCTGTGACCATACATGTTTTGGGTTTCATATGACCTCATCAGCACAACATTTAGTAGACTTGTAGTTTTACTTTAAAAACACAGGGTATTTATACCCAGCTGATGCCCATAACCATTAAGGTACCTGCAAAATATCCCTACTAACATCCAAACCAAAGAGTAAAAAGGTCACACAGACAAATCAATTAAAAACTACAAGAAAAAAAACTAGCCTAGCCAGAGTTTTCATTGTCTGGTACCTTAAACCTCCTGTAATATAGTCTGATGGGATATATGCAAATGACCCCTTAAGGACATCAGATATTTCAGCTGTATGACTTCTGAATGTCCATGACTTTTTACATTTTCTTTTTAAGTCTTTGTGGATACATTCAGGCCAATAAAGCCAAATCCTACCAGCTGAGGACATGCACGTTTCGATTTTATCACCTTGTCAGTACAGCATAAGTGGACTGTTTGGCTATACTTTAGAAACACAAGGTCTTTATACCCAGCTGATACCCTTAATCATTGACATGTTTATAAATTATCCCAACTGGCATCCAAAGAGTAAAAAGGTTACTTCAATACATGCTTCAAAATCCTTCTAACCTCTCTGTGCTGGATAAAACCAAAAATAATGAGATGACAAAAGCCCTAAATCAGAGACAGATTTTAAAATTGTTATAAACTTTTAAAGTTAATAGAACAAGAAGTTTAATATTAGTATGTATATTCTTAAACTCAAATTTCTGTAATTATTTAATGGTTGTGATCTTCAATGATTTATCTGAAAATTATGCATTTTTTGCAGATCAGACCAAAAATATGTGGCAAAAATCTGGACATTCCACAAACTTCTGGGCAGTCATAAGGTATTCCCTTGCAAAGTTTGTATGAAAACTAGTTTCAGAACATTTGAGTTATATAACTGCACTGGTGTTCTATTTCCCAGTTATCCCACATTATAATTTACTTCACTTATTTCTCTGTTGCTTCAAATAGGCCCTGCCACTATACAAGGATGTGTTCTGCTGCCAGTATAAGCTTCTTATCTCCTTCTCTGAACTTGTTTAGATGAATATTTGGCATAATGCCAATCTGTCAAAGGAGATTTCAGCATCTACACAGAGAATGAAGCCGGTTCACCAAAATTGCCTTCAGCGAAAATAGAGACTGTCTTTTTCTCCACTGTTATGTGAGGCAGTGTGAGAAGTGTCTAGCAAAGGCCCACAAATGGGGACAATGATAAAATAGTCCACTTATAAACTTATACACTGGGATCACAGCAGGTCTTGCAGTTGTCTTAAGTCTCTGAAGGGTAAGAAGTCTGAAACTCAAATGTCTGTCATAACTGTCTAACCTTCGGTGTAGTGATATGCCAGTATTCTCCAAGACAAGTACAATACTATGCTAAATGGGACCAAAATGTAAAGCAAACATCTGGACAGTCTGTGGAAATGTGTACAGTTGAAACGTATGCTTCCCTCCCCCCAACACACTTGTCTTCCCACAGAAATGCAGGAACATTTATGTTTGTAGGATAACAGCAGAGCACACATTCCCAGGTCTGTTCCAATCAACTTGCTAACTTGTAGTATGTTGACAATATGCAGGGGGGGGGTCATTGAGCTATGTATATGCATGGTTGATACTGTCAGGTAGTAGTCAGCACTTACTGTTGGCTGTTGTGGCTTAGTGGTCTAAGTACAGTACTGTGGTTGACAGGGTCCATGTTTCAAGACTGTCCGTACAAACTATGTTGCATGTCAGCTACACCTACGGTAGGAGTAGTACACACTGTCCAGAAGTCAATATCCATTACTGCAGGAAAGATGGACAATTCAGGGACAGGGGGCTAAACATCTGGACATTGCACAGCTCATAGTAACCTACACAGTGCCTAGTAGGACAGCAGGTGTCTGAAAGTCAGTGTAGTGCCAGGTTATAAATGTCTGCCTCCTTACTGTGTCAGTACTGACAACAACTCACTGGGCACCAGCCATACCCCTGGAATGACAGGGTGTCACAGAAGGACTACAAGTATGCCTCGTATATCTGTTCTGCTTATCATAACATTGCATTTGCCTGCCAACTACTTGCAAAACAATAAAGGTTGATGTGAAAATATCAATGGCAGACAGTGGAGAAGCAGACATCATACCCATAAGAAAAAGCAAGCTAATAACAAACCGTTCTCCAAATTGTCTACATTTGCAGAGCAATATCAACACAATAGTAACAACCTGTCCCCATGTGTGGGCCTGTGTCTGACTGTTATATATGGGCCTGTCCAGATGTCAGTCTGTGATGGTTTGACTGCTATGGCTGACATGTAGCCATATAATAACATTGCAACACAATGCAGATGTAGGGGTGCAATGATGGAAAACCTGCTAAACAGGTTCTGTTTTTTCTGACCTCTACACCTCAAAAATTGACCACAATCTTCTAAGGGAGGGTATCAGTAGCTACACACCACTTCCCCCCTCAGAGGATGCAGACAAATATGCTGAACAGTATTCCAGTGCAGTATACAAGTACCTGTACAACTGCATGGACTCAACCATACCCAACAGAACTAAAACCTGCTCCTCAAGGAAATGCAAAGCTATTTGGTGGACATCATCTATCAACAGGATTTACAACAAAAGGAAGAAACTGTTGCCCAAGGGTAAAAAGGGACAAATTCCCACTTGGGAAAACTCCCTCCTTAACCTCAACAAGCAAAGTAGATCACTAGTGAAATCCTCCAAAGCCAATTATGAATCGAAACTAGCCTTTGAAACAAAGACTAATCACAAGGCATTTTTCATTTACGTCAGAAACCTCCATGCCTAAGGCCATGTTTGTTCTGAATTACATCTTAACATTGCCACTTACACTGATCCTGTCATCTTAAACAACCTGCTAGCAGATAGGTTTAGCACAAACATCTCCCCCTGTCCCTGCCCAAATGCACATCCCACATCGCTGATACTTGACCCACACCTCACATCTCTATAGATCAAGTGTTAAAAGTACCTATCCAAGCTAAACAGCATAGCTGCCGTGGGACTTGATAGTATCCCAGGCTGTATTCTGCAACATCTCCAGCAGCAAGTAGCCTCACCATTGAGCACCCTACTCATCCATAGCCGAAGTACAGGCCTTATTCCAGCAGAGTGGATAACTGCCATTGTCATCCCTCTGCACAAAGGTGGTGCCACTACTGACCCTGGAAACTGTCATCCCATTGGCTTGATAAGTCTGATCCGTAAGGCCATGGAGCACATTATTATGCACATCAGAAAAATGGACATAGCCAATCTCCAAGCACTTGACCCGACCCAGTTCAGATTTGTCAAGGGCAGATCTTGCCTGTTGAACCTGATTGACTTCTGTGAGACTGTCACCAAGGCACAGGATGAGGGAGAGTCAGTACACACAGCTTACCTTGACTTAGCCAAAACCTTTGACACAATACCCCACTCGGGCATCATCAAAAAGCTAACAGAATGTGGTGTAAATCCCTATGTCATCATGTGGGTGTCCAACTGGCTCACTGATAGGACCCACAAGGTCAAAATAGGTGCCACTACCCCTGATAGCAGACCTGTCACTAGTAGTATCCCCCAGATATCTGTCCTGGGACCCCTGTTATTTGCTATCTACTTCTCAGAGGTCCAGGAAAAGACAAAAGTTTGACCATGTTTGTGGATGACTGTTACCTGGGTGCTGTCATTGACTCCCCAAATGATGTCAACATAGTACAAGAGGGTCTCACAGCAGCAAATGACTGGTGCCAGTGTCATGGCCTTAAATAAAATGCCAAAAAATTCATTAGCATGCCATTCATGAAAAACACAGCCCCTACTGATTACCACATTATCAGAAAACCCCTAAGTACACAACCTGTGCTGAGAGACCTGGGTACACAAGTTGACAACAATCTCAAGTTTGACCATCATGTAGCTGCAGTGGTCAGAAAAGGCTTTTACTCAGTTCATCTCATAAGTAAAGGGATTGCATCCAGCAAAAAGGAGGTTATTAACTCTCTGTACTCCTCCATCATTAGGCCATTAATTGAGAACAACACCCTGTTTGGTACGTACTTCTCCAAACACCTGCACCAACTGGAAAGGCAACAGAAATACCTCACAAAGAGAATCCATGGCCTCCAACACCTGTCCTATGTGGACAGGCTCAAATCAGTATCACTCTACTCTGTATCACACAGATTAGTCCGAGGTGTCTTGTGTCTCACCTACAAGGCAATCTCAGACCCTGCTCTAGTAGAGATGCTCCATATCTGTACCTTTAACTTCTCGCGTAGTACCTCATCAAAAGTCTTACATCTAATATGTGACATTAACAAACTCTCCTGGAGAACAGGTTTGTCTCCCAGAAGCTGACCCATTTCTGGAGTACAGTCCCCATACATGTCAAACAAAGTACGTCGCTGATCCTCTAAGTGCAACCTTGATGAGTGGATGGGCAACCAAAAATCTGTCTCAGGGGTGCCACCTGTGTCTCTCATTAGAGGGCTGACAGCTGCTGATTGTAGTTTCTTTTTGGGGGATTTACTCTGGCCTAGGCTTATAAGGGCCCAGATCCAGTAGCCTAATAATCTCCTATGTTCCCATGAACAGGTACACTCAGAGGTGTGAAGTCCTTAACCCTGTGTGTGATGTTATGATGTCTACCCCACTCACACCAGAAATACAAATACATAACAGCAGCAACTGTGACTGCACTATAGACGGACAAAGAGACACATATAAGGGGAATGGGGAACCAATGGCCTGACAGCTGGAGAATGTGCACACCAGAACAAATTGTGCAGTAACATAGGTTGCCTGCATTGTATGCAGTCAGTAAACATCACCCACAACTACACAAAACTCACCCACATATGTGGGGGTCCTCAACAAATATAAACCCAAACAAAGGACATCTCAGATCCAAAAAACATCAGAACTCCACAAACCTCCACACCACATACCATGCATAGTCCACACACCACTGTCAAGCAACCACTAAGGCCCAACCATAAACCCAGCGTATTACTCATAGGAGACTTCATTGTGAGACACACAGATGTGCCTCTCACCAGGTTGCATAAGGAGACAGTAATGGTTACTTGTTTGTCAGGTGCCATTATCCGCCATATCACACATGTACTGAAGTCTTTTCATCCACAACATGTACTGTTATTAGTCAGTCCCAGTTCATGCTGGTGTGAACTACTTCAGACGTACCTCCTTGGACTACAGGAAGACAGACATGATTGAGCATCCTGAATATGTGTCCCATGCTGGTATGTCCCTTGGCTTAAGCAGCATTGTACTGTCACCCAGAATGATGTCTCAATACAAACAGAAAATTATTGATATTACCAAGTGACTGACTTTCTGATGTCATCCCAGGGGGATCCAGTGCCTGACAACCTGGGAAGATATGACTGACAGACTACACTGCTTTGCTAGAGATGGCCTGCATCTGTCTGACTTGGGCTTAAGGCTTCTGGAAAAGGCCCTTGCCTCCCCCATAGTGGCTATTTTAGGGAAAGTCATGAGGTTGCTACTACCAACATGAAACATTCAACAAAATACAAATTAAAGGTCATGCTGCTAAACAGAAGTCTAAACATGAAAATGCACTCATTGCAAGCATTCGTAACCTTGGAAGATGCTGACATTTGTTCACTCACAGAAACATGGGCCACAGCTGCGGCAGCAATCCATCCTTACCTGGTCAGTCATCCTATCACACAGCAACACCCCAAATTGTGGGCAGCAAAGCCAAAGGTGGTGGAGTATAAATGTATGTTAAACAGACACACACTTCCAGACTGGTCAAACAGTCTGACACACATGAGACACTTCAAGTGCAGTTATCCATTGACAAGACCCCTATTCAAATTATAGGTATGTACAGGCCAACATATTTGACTCAGGGTGCCAGCCCCACCTATCTGGCACTCTGCAAGTCTATCAAGATTCAAACATTTGCCCTGATCCTGGCTGACTTTAATCATCCAGCCATAGACTGGAAAACCCACCATGCCAGAACAGAAATGCACAGAGATTCCCCCATCTTAACAATGCTAAATCCTTAGGACTGCTCCTTGATACCCCCACAAAATGTGATACATATGTTAGAGTTAGCAGTAAACAACATAATTAACCACTGCACACCCCTATGGTATCATGCTCCGTGGCAAGATCTGACAAAAAAGCAGTCACATTCAATATCACCATCTCACCTGACCACCCCCCACTAACCATGGTAAAATGAAAATGTCTCCCAAACTGATCACAACCACCTGAGGGATGCTATAAAAAGATGCACAGCTCCCTCCCCCACTCGAGGAACAGGCACCAACATCCAACTATACCAGCATATTATATATATATATATATATATATATATATATATATATATATATATATATATATATATATACATGGAATCAGGAATACCTGATAGGACAACATCATCCTCTGCAATGGAGAATAAACCTGTCTGGAAACATCTGCAGTAAAGGAACTATATAACAAAATGATAACATTGCTGTCCAGGACCAAGAAGGAGCAGGTGCACAACTGGCAGGAATCTCTCCTAAGCCTGAACAAACAAATAAGAGCACCAGTGAAACCCTCTAAAGGCAACTCTGAGTCAAAGTTGCCCACATGTAAGACAGACAATCATAAGGCTTTCTTCACATATGTCTGCAGTCTCAAAGGAAGCTCCCATACCTGTTCAGAACTGGTGGTCAAGGACACCACATACACAAATGCTGTAGATATAGCCAATCTACTGGAGGACATAGGGGTAACCAACTCAAGCAGTACACCCATAATGAGCGGCATATCCCAGGGATCGGTCTTGGGGCCTCTGTTATAGGGAATATACTTCTCTGAGGTGCAGACTAAAAACACTGGCCTATGGATGACCAAGTATGCAGATGACTGCAAGCTGGGAACAGTCATCAATTCCCAAAGTGATGTGGACATCCTCCAAGAGGGTCTCACCAAAACAAATGACTGCTGCCAGAAACATGGCCTCAAGCCGAATGCCAGAAAATGCATCATCATCCCCTTTGAGGAGACTGATGTCCCCACATATTATCGCATTAACAGTAATGTCCTACATACACAATCAGTAGTGAGGCATTTGACCACCCAGGTTGATAGCAACCTGACATCTGTGCACTATGTTGCTTCCGTTGTATGGAAAGCTTTCTAGATGGGTCAAATAAAATGTAAGGGTATCTCATCCAGGACAAAAAATAGGTCATAAGATCCATGTATTCAACCCTTATAAGGCCAATTATTGTGTACAATGCCCCCTTCAGCATGTACCTCACAAAGCACATGCGGCAGCTGGAGAGATGACAGAGGTTCCTCACTGGGAGAATCCAGGACCTCAAACACCTACCTTACACAGATAGGCTAAAGGCACTGCCCCTCTACTCATTTCCATACAGACTCCTCATAGGTGACCTCTGTCTGGCATACAAAGCAATCCAGATCCTGCCTTGATGTGACTGCTGCACATCTGGAAGTCAAGCCCAACTTGAGCAACTTGTAGGCACAGCATCAACCTGGTCTCTGATATCAATAGGAGTTGTTGTTGTGGCCAATACGTGTCCCACAGATTCCCCCATCTGTGGAATAAACTCTGTCCACATCAAGCTGATTACCTCAATAACCATTGTGAAGTGCACCCTGGATAACTGCATGCGAAACAGAAAATACAGTCCTGTGACTCCACCCGTGTCCCTGCAGCACAGGGGCTCTGGGTGCTGACATGTCTTAACATGGGCTACACTCTCATAGGTTCATAAGTTCATAGGTTTATACTAGGCTATCTGCCCTGGGGCATTTACAAGCCTAGCCAGAGTGTATTTGGCTTTTGCCACCCTTTTAGATCAGTTTACTGTGCCTCTGTAGAGTAGGTCACAGAAGATAGCCCTTTTAAGGTTAGTTTAATGTGCCCCTGTCTAGCAGGGACACAGAAGAGATCCCAGGGGTGAACTTACGATCTCCCATCCACTCGTCAAGATTTCTCTTGAAGAGGGTCAGTGAGGGGCTCTGCCTAACATGGACTGGGATTCTGTTCCAGAGTGAGGGCAGCCTCTGGGATATGAATCTGTCCCTCCAGCATGTCCTATTTATTTCTGTGCTGAGGTTTAAGTCCCTGGAGCGTGTAGCTCTAACGGATTTGGATTTCCTGAGGTGGAGCAAGTCCATTAATTCTGGGTTGGACATGGCTTTATACGTCAGGCATAGATCACCTCTGAGTAGGCGGTAAGCATCTGAATAGAGCTGGAGTTTCTTTAGCCGAACTGCATAGGGCATCTGTTTGAGTCCCTTGATCCTCTTGGTGAGGTACTTTTGGGGCCTCTCCAGTTGCTTCAGGTGTCAGGTAAGGTACATCCCAAATGGGGCATTGTATTCAATTATGGGCCTGATGAGTGATGAGTAGAGGGGCACAATGACCTCTCTTGTTCTAAATGTGAACCCTTTTGTGATAAGGTGGGCTATATAGAAGGTCTTTCTAACCACTCTGGCAACGTGATTGTCAAAAGAGAGGTTTCTATCTACTTGGGTCCCCAAATCCTAATTACTTCTTCCGTACTTAATGGATTACCACCTATGTGGTAATTTGTGGGCACTTTGTTTTTCCCAAAGGGGATGACTATGCACTTTTTGGCATTTAGCTTAAGGCCATGGCTCTGGCACCAGTTATCCATCTCTGTGAGACCCTTTTGGAGGATGCTTGTGTCAGCCGGAGAGTCGATTATGGCACCCAGCTTGCAGTCATCTGTGAACTTGGTCAGCCATAGACCTCCCGTATTAGCCTGTACCTCAGAGAGGTATATACTGAACAAGAGAGGTCCCAGGACTGAGCCTTGTGGGACGCCACTTGTAATGGGTTTGGAGTCTGACATGGCATCTGAAATACTGACCATGTGGGTTCTATCCTTGAGCCAGTTTGCAACCCATCTTGTGACATAGGGGTTGATATTTAAGCTGGTGAGCTTATTTATGATGCCTGGGTGGGGTATTGTGTCAAAGGCTTTTGCGAGGTCCAGGTAGGCCATGTGGACTACCTTCCTTTCATCTATCGCCTTGGTTAATGTTTCAAAGAAGTCGACCAGGTTCAAGAGGCAAGATCTTCCCTTAACAAAGCCGAATTGGGTAGGATCCAGTGTCTGGAGGTTACCAATATCCTTGTTTATGAGTTCCATGATGATACGCTCCATAGCTTTGCAGACCAGGCTAGTCAGGCTTATAGGGCAATAGTTTCCTGGGTCCGTTGTGGTACCAGCTTTGTGGAGCAGGGCCACTGTTGCTGTATGCCATTCCTTGGGTACATATCCTGTAGCAAGGCTGAGATTGAACAGTGACTTTATGTGAGGGTTTAGTTCTTCTTGCAGCTCGTGTAAGACACAGCCCTGGACACCGTCTGGTCCCATTGATGCTGTGTTTTTTGCTTTGGAGAGGGCAGCTCTCACCTGTGCATTTGTGATGTGAGGGAGGCTACATTCTGCTGGGATAGACATTTGGTCTTTTGGGGGGGGAAGGGGGGGGCGAGTTTGCACTGAACCTGTCTGCCAGGATGTTGGCAATGTCTGTGGTATCAGTGTATTTTTTGTCATTTTGTACTAACTCAGAGCATATCTGGGAGTTGCCCCCCAGATTCCTGACATCCTAGGGGTTGGGAGGGTGGCCTAATGGTTAAGGTGTTTGCCTTATAAGCACAAGGTGCAGGGTTTGAGTCTCACAAGGGATAATTGGCTAGGCTTAAAATTGCTCGCAAGTGCAGTTAGCCTAGTACTAATCTATGAACCTATGAACATAACTAAAGAAGGCCTTGTGATTATCTTTAGTGTCTTGTGCAATTTTTCTTTTTGAAGCTGGCCTTAGATAATTTTATGAGGGATCGTAGTTTCTTGCTAGTACTGATCAGAGATGCCTTCCCTTTTTGGGATTTCTCTCTATCATGTAGTAGTTTCCTCCTTCTGTTGTATAGCTTATTTATTGCTGGGGTCCACCAGACTGGTCTCCTGCCTTTGGAGGAGTGAGTCTTGGTTTTATTTGGGATAGCACGATCCATGCATTCCTGAGGGTGTCCATAGATTCCATTTGTAAAGGATTCTGCTCTTTGGGCAGTATTTTCCACTGGCCCGGTGGCTTTGAAGGATTCCACTTTGGTTTTGAGAAGTGTAAAATTTGCTTTTGAGAAATTTTTTACCGTGATTTCCTTGGCTGGGGGTGGGGATGGGATATGGATGTCCAGTGAGATTAATTTATGGTCTGATCTTACCAATGAGGGACATACCTCTGTTGTGGAACATAGAGTCCCCATGTTGGTGATGACCAGGTCCAATATGTTATCCCCTCTTGTGGGGGTTGTGACCAGTTGTTCCATAACATTTGAGTTTATAAATTCTAGGAACCATTGGGCAAGGGTGTTGGGGCTTGAGTAGTTTTCCCAATCGATGTTTGAGTAGTTGACGTCACCCAATATTATTGTGTTTGGAGAGACCTTCATATTCTCCAGTGTTCTCAGGAAGGCTGAGTGGGGTTCCTGAGTTTGGGAGGGTGGTCTGTAGCAGGCTACAAACTGAAAGGCAGTTTTGCCCACTGTTAACTGTACATGGATGGTCTCTGATGCTTCTTGTAGTGCCACTAACCTGGAGGTATGGGTATCTTTGATGAATATGGATACTCCCCCTCCTTTTGTGGTTTGGTCCGAGTTTTGGGGCCGAAAAGCATGGTATGAAGTATAACCTGGAAGTGCTGCGGTGCTCTCTGGGGCCTTGAATCAGGTCTCTGTCACTGCACAGATATCAATATTCTCCATACTTAAGAGAGCCTCGAGTGCGTGCATCTTGAGGTTTAGACTTGTGGCGTTGAGCAGCATTAGTCTTAGTTTTTTTTTTCTTGTGTTGTCTATGGAGGTGGGTTTGTCTTTTATGCCTTGCCTAAAAAAGGCTCTATGGGGGTGGCAAGAGCCTTGGCCAGTATTTGAAAGCCCAGGGGTGACAGGTGCAAGCCATCCCTAGCGAAGCAACATGGCTTGTCAAGCATGTCATTCCAGGCTGACAGACACTGAATCCCCTTAGAATGACACCAATACTTTAGCCAATTGTTAAAATTGATAATTTTGTCTTTATACTGTGGTATCATTCTTGGTGAGGGCAAGATGCTACTCAAGGTCAGGGTCATACCAGTCTGGGTTACTTGATCAGAGAGCTCCTCTATGTCTCTTTTCTTGTGGTCCAGGGAGGTACGTCTCAGGTCATTCACATCAGCATGGACACTGATGGAGTCATATTTTTACTTGCTTTGGAGTGACCTGAGTGCTTGTTTTATGTGGCGGATTCTGGCACCCGACAGGCAGCTTACAGTGACCTCCTCCTTGTTCAGTCTGGTGACAGGGACGTCAGTGTGTCTGACAACAGAGTCCCCTATTACAAGTGTGTTAGGTGTGTTATTTAGCCTTAAGGGTTGTGGCTGTGTGGCACACTAACTTTGTGAAATATGTGATACGTGGGCATTGTTGCGGGGTAGTGGTTGCTTGGATGTCTGCTTTGGAGGTCTCTGCCGCTTTGGCAGATTTTTATTTAGAGCCTCCAAGTATGTTTCTGTGTGTTTATGTCTTTGGTTTGCTGATGTGATAGGTCTATGTGAGACTGGAATAGTGGTGTGTGTGGTTACCTTCTCCTCCTGACTGACTGTGCCAGTGCTGGGTTGAGAGAGCTCAGCCTCCAGTTTGGCTATATAGTTGCATCTCTCACATATATTTGAGTTTGATGGGAGGAGGAGAGGGGGGGTCTGTGTAAATAAGGCAGTTGTAACATTGCCTCAAGATACCCAGATTCACCAGCTGGACTGGAGAGTAAACCCAAAACTGACTATTGGACATGCCAGAACAGTATAAGGAGCAGTTTTTTGACTGATCAGAAAGGACCAATAGGGAGCCAAGTACTTATACGGAGTATAAGAGGGGGTAGTGCTTTAGTTAGTGTTTACTTATAAGATTACTTATAAGATCAAGTGCAGGGCTTTAGAATGTAAATAGAGTGCTTACTTTGAGATTTAGAACAGTTCTAAAGGAAAAAGTGAAGAGCAGACTTTGTGAAGCCGGGAATAGTTTAAACCCATTTAAGCAGCGCTGCCCGATGCTGCGCTATGTGCAAAATCACGAAAAAAGGGGGTTTTAAGGCAGGGAACTTGAAAGAGCTGGGAATTAGCCCAAAACATTTCTAGACAGTAACAACTCTTACAGGGGCAGGCAGGCTGTTCAGTGCCACTGATGAACACAGAGACTTCCCTTTAGCCCAAGCAAGCACTGGCCTCCAAGAAACTTACAAACAGTTCAGAACAGAAAATCTGTAACTGAACTTTTTTAAATTTCAGAAAGTGGGAAAAAAGCAAGATTTTTTTTTTGTTTGTTTTAGTTTAAAGGTAGCAGAGATACACAAGTAGCAATCTAGTCAGAACAGTGCAATAAATGACCCCACACTTGAGTGCTAGGCCGAGTCAGGTAAAATGCAATTTTAAGAAAAATCTATTTTAAATTAAGTGCAACACAGGAAATGCAGTAAACAGGCTCTAGATGTGTACTAAATACTGTTTCTAATACAGATATCAACTTTAGCAAGCCGGAAAAGGCCGAAAAGTAGGCGGCAAAGCAGAAATTGTAAACAAAAAACCAGAAGAAAATACTTAAAATCTCAAAAGTGGCTCCTTTCTTCTCTCAGCGTTTTCTCCCCTTGGTAGGTGCTTCAGCAGCAACTATCACGCCTGGAAAGACACCAAAACCATGAGGCAGCAGGGTTTTAAGAGAGAGAGATCAAGGAGTTTGGAATTGGCCCAAAATGGCCAAATAAAACTGCAGTTTCTAGGCAGTAACCACTCCTACAGGGGCAGGCAGGCTGTTCAGTGTTAATCACTGCCACTGATGAACACAGAGACTTCCCTTTAGTCCAAGCAAGCACTGGCCTCCAAGAAACTTACAAACAGTTCAGAACAGCAAATCTGTAACTGAACTTTTTTAAATTTCAGAAAGTGGGAAAAAAGCAAGATTTTTTGTTTTAATTTAAATCTGCTAGGGTTGTAAGGGCTTCAGGGCCAATAGCCTAGTAACCTCATATGAACCTATGAACCTATAAACAAATGTCTGTCAGTGGTTCACCACATTACTCTCTACTGCTCTGCCACTGACATACCAGGAAATTACAGTGCTATGTAGAATATATCACATATTATGGAAGTCTCTGCTCAGTACAATGCACTCTGTACCCACACCAGGATATGACTTTCCAGTTAAGAAGGATACCACACAACCAGGAGATCCCCAGCCAGTATACACTGAGGTGCTTGATTTTTACACAGCTTCATCAGCCAATTGGCTGTAGCCACACCTCTCAACTAGATGGATTTGGCAAGAATGTCTATAGTTTGGCTCATATTTTTGGTCTATTCATCATAAACCTTGTAATTCTCTCGTAAATCACTGTGATGATCTGAGGATTTCTGTCAGTAAGTAATAACATATACATTTCAGTGTCAGACATCATATGTCAGAAAATGTTTGCTAAAACAAACCCTGTTGCTCTAGCAACTTTCAAAGTTTATAAGAGCAATATTTAAAATATCTCCCTATGCTTGGACCATTGTTCCAACATTTTGGCAAGCTATCCCCACATTTATTGCACTAATAGGTTGAGAGGTATGGCTGTATCACACAAAACCCAGGACCGGAGTACAGCTATCTCTGGAATGGAGTCCCACTCTTATTATATAAGGTCATACTGGGCATGCTCCTACACTTACCTCAGGATTCAGGAAGCTGTTTTTTCCATACAGGAACAGTGTAGGAGCTCCTGCACGGAAAATGGCCACCAATCAATTCAGGATAATGCTGTTTTCATGTGCACGAGCGGTCCTACACTGTTCTAGCATGGAAAACCAGCAAATATGCAAATCACCTCATTTGCTGGTGAAAACCATGCAAATGAGGTAATTTTATGATTCATCAAGCTGCCAGGTCTCCATGCTAGAACAGTGTCAGTGCAGAAATGTATTCAGAAAATAACTGAGTACATTTCTGCAACTGACAAAACGGAGGCATGACAGCTCATGGAAAAGCATGCATTATGTACATTACAAATGCCAATGGCCAAATATAAGGCCAATGGCATTAAAAAGTGATTAATTATTATGAAAATTAAACTTTTTTTTTTTGCCAATCTCGGCCGTTTAAGCATAGGGCAGTGGCGCGCAAACGGGATTGTGCTGAAAATAAAAAAAAAATGAGAAAAGTCAATTTTAAGTTAATTCAGCATTTTCTCATTATAGTCAATGGTATGCAGAATGTAAACAATACCAGGGAGCACTGGTTGTCAAGGGGAAAGGGTTGGTCTTAGTGCAGTAACTAATGAACTACACACTGGGGTATGCAAATGAGGGGAGTTATACTGAATCACAGATTTCTTCAAAGTGTCTGCTTGCAACTAACCGGGTAGGTGCAGGAATACAACAGTGCAAGTGTAAGAGCTGAATGACTTCATAAGGGGGTGTGTCATGCATGCTGTAAGATCATTGGAACTCTGTGGCCGTGTTTGCCCTTAGCTAAGCACAGTTAAGGAAGAGGATGTGTCAGATGTGTCTGACCAGTGTGGACATAGCCTAAATGGGTGCCTTTCTATATTTTGAATACTGTAGTTTGTTTTCTTTACCTTGTGTTTTGCTTGCATTCTGTTTTAACAGCATATTAAAACTTCAAAAGAGACCACAGCTCTCTCTGTTCTGAGTCAGGCAGAATTTTTTCCTGCCCTCCCACCCATTTAAGTTGTCTTGTTAAATACCACTGTCTTTCTAGTTGCCCACCTCTTATGTTAATCTGACCATATATCTCATTTCTCTCTACTTTCACTGGCTTATGTGAGTAATCACAAAATCATCATTTTTGAAATCCGACCCCTTCAATTATTTAAATTTATTGGCCATCCTACAGTATTTCATAGTACCAAAATACAAAAGTGACCACTCCTTTCAATCCATCTTGCTGTTTTAAAAATAGCAACTCTCCACTAAACCTTAACTTTTTAAACAGGTAAAACTCAAGTTACCTACTTTCACATCTAACTTCTCTAGTGCACACTGCAAAGTGCATTCTTTTCAATCTTACCTTTAAGCATCCCTCTGACTAGCACTTTCTCTAATACCTGCTGGAAAGCACTAGGAAGCCTTAAACTCATACAAACACTGAACTCTCCTTGTTAACAAGGAGAAATTAATAGTAGGCACTAAACAGCCTATAATTGCAAAGTACCTTGCTAAGGAAACAGCTCCTATACTTTACAAAGAAAAAAAAAAAAAGCCCCAAACCAGGCATGTCCAAGGGTCAGCTTCTGGTGATTTCTCCTGTCCACCTGGTGAATCTGGGCATACTGGGGCAATGCAGCAATTGCCTCATGTACACAGACAACCCTCTCCTCCTACCACCCAACACTACAACCTGTGAGAGATGCACTTACATAGCCAAAATGGAAGCAAAGCTCTCTCCACCCAAGATTGTGCTAAACAGTCAAGAGGAGAAGGTTAATACCCACACTACACCTCAAGCAACACATAGCCCTTCTAAACCCGCAACACCAATACCCACATATAGCAACACTAAATACACATATGCAGAGGCCGTTAACTGTAACCTGCCCAAGCAACAAAGACCTCTGAAGCTGAAACGCAAACAAACACCAATCACAACCAATGTGTCACATAGTTCACAACACCAGTGTGCCACCCAGCAACAGCTCCTAAGGCAAGACAATGTACCTAACACTTAAGTCATAGGTGACTCTATAGTCCGGCACACTGATGTCCCTCTCACCAGGTTGAATAAGGAGAAAATTACAGTCAGCTGCCTGTCGGGTGCCAGGATCCACCACATAACGCATGCACTCAAGTCACTCCACAACAAGTACAAATATGACTCTGTCATTGTCCATGTTGGAGTGAATGACTTGAGACGTACCTCCCTGGACTACATGAAAAGAGACATGGAAGAGCTCTCGGATCATGTGACCCAGGCAGGTATGACCCTAGCCCTGAGTAGCATCCTGCCTTCGCCCAGAATGATACCACAATATAAGGATAAAATGATTGACTTCAACAATTGGCTAAGCTTATGGTGCCATTCAAAGGGGATCCAGTATCTGTCTGCCTGGGATGACATGATTGACAGACCACGATGCTTTGCCAGATGCTTTTGCACCTGTCACCCCTGGGATTCAGGTTACTGGCTAAAGCTCTTGCCACCCCTATAGTGCCTTTTTTAGGCAAACTTCAAAGGACAAAACCACCACTGTAACAGGTACAAGCATGCAAAATCTGAAGGTAATGCTACTCAATGCTAGAAGTCTAAACCTCAAAATGCACTCTCTCAAGGCACTCCTAAAAATGGAGAACATCGATATCTGTGCAGTAACTGAGACCTGGTTCAAGGCTCCAGAGAGCACCCCTGCAATACCAGGCTACAACTCTTACCACACTTTTCGGCCACCAAACCAGGACCGAAACACTAAAGGTGGAGGAGTGTCAATATTCACCAAGGATATTCACACCACCAGGCTAGTTGGCCAACACAATGTGTCTGAAATTCTCCAAGTGCAACTAACACTAGGTAAGACTGCAATCCAAATTGTAGCTTGCTACAGATCCCCCACCATACCCCAAGATTCTCACTACACCTTTCTAAACATACTGGAAAATATTAAGATAGAACCAAACACCCTAATACTGGGTGATTTTAACTACCTTGCCATTAACTGGGAAAACTACTCATGTCCCAACACCTTTGCGTAACGGTTCTTGGAATTCATAAATTCCAACACCCTGGATCAACTAATCCATAGTCCCACCAGGGGCTCCAATATCCTAGACCTGGTCATTACCAACATGGGAAATAAATGCTCCATACCTATGGTCACCCCCTCGTTAGTCAGGTCTGACCATAAGCTAATCACCCTTAACATCCACAACCCACCCCCACCCCCCAGTAAAGAAACCACCATAAAAAACTTCTCCACAGCCAACTTCATGCTACTCAAGTCAGAAGTGACAAACTTCATGACACCCATGCAGACGGAACTGAAAGTTCAACTGCTGAATCCTACACTAAGGCACTGTACGAGCACATCCACTCATGCATGAATCGTGCCATCCCAAATAGAATCAAATGCTCTCATCCAAAAAAAGGAAGCCAATCTGGTGGTCCCCTGCCATAAACAAACTTTACAACAAAAGGAAGAAACTTTTGCAGAAAAGAGGAAAATCCCAGGATGCAAAAAACTCCCTTACTAGCCTCAGTAAGAAACTGAGATGCCTCATAAAATCCTCCAAAGCTAGTTACGAAAATAAAATTGCCAAAGATTCCAAAGACAACCACAAAGCATTCTATAACTATGTCAAGAATCTAAATGGCAATGCTCAGATCTGCTCTGAGTTAAAATAGAATGGCATTAAATATACTGGTCTGAAAGATATTGCCAATATCCTGGCAGATCGATTCAGTGCCAACTTCACCCCCCTCTCACCCCCTAAATGGCCCATCTCAATACCGGAAGATTGCCATATTCCAGTAATAACGGCCACACAGGTACAAAACATACTCTCTAAATCCAAGAATGCAGCATCCATGGGACCAGATGACATCCCGGGCTGTGTACTACATGAACTACAATATGAACTGGCACATCACCTAAGTGTCATGTTTAATCATAGCCTCACCTCAGGTTTTGTGCCCACTGAGTGGCACAGAGCTACAGTTATCCCACTCCACAAGGGGGGATCCACCTTGGATCCCAGAAACTACCATCCCATCAGTCTGACAAGCCTTATCTGCAAGGCCATGGAGAGTATTATCATGGAACTTATAAACAAAGACATTGGCAACCTTCAAACACTGCACCCCACTCAGTTTGGGTTTGTGAAGGGCCGATCTTGTCTCTTGAACTGGATTGACTTCTTTGAATCAGTCTCCAGAGCCATGGACAAGGGTAAGGTGGTCCACACAGCCTATCTAGACCTTGCCAAGGCCTTTGACACCATCCCCCACTCTGGAATCATAGATAAACTTACTAAGTTGGGCATTAATCCCTATGTCACCCAATGGGTTGCTAAATGGCTTACTGATAGAACCCACACTGTAAAAGTAGCTGACTCCAAATCCAGCTCCTGACAAGTGACAAGTGGAGTACCTCAGGGTTCAGTCCTGGGGCCGCTCTTGTTTGACATCTACTTCTCTGAAGTACAGGTCAACACTAAGGGACTCTGGCTAACAAAGTTTGCAGATGACTGCAAACTGGGAGCCATTATTGAATCCCCAAATGATATTGATACTCTACAAAAGGGCCTTACAGAAACAGATGCTTGGTGCCAGAGCCATGGGCTCAAGCTCAATGCCAAGAAATGTATTGTTATCCCCTTTGGGAAAACACATGTATCCATGAATTACCATATAGGTGGCAGTACACTAAACACAGAAAGTGTGATAAGAGACTTAGGGACACAGGTGGACAGTGGTCTCACCTTTGATAACCACATCGCCACAACAGTCAGGAAATCCTTCTATGTGGCACACCTCATCATGAAGGGCTTTTCATCCAGAAAAAGAGGTCATTGTCCCACTGTACTCATCCCTCATTAGACCCATTATAGAATACAATGCCCCATTTGGTATGTACCTCTCAAGACATCTGCAACAACTGGAAAGGCCTCAGAAATACCTCACTAAAAGAATCACAGGCCTAAAGCAGATGCCCTACGCTGACCGCCTTAAAAACTCCAGCTATACTCTGTTGCATATCGTCTACTCAGAGGCGATCTCTGCTTAACATACAAGGCCATGTCAAACCCAGAGCTGTTGGACATGCTACACTTAAAGAAATCCCAATCCCTCAGAGCTACACGCTCCAGGGATCTAAACCTTGTCATCACAATAAACAAAGCATGCTGGAGGGATAGGTTCCTGACCCAGAGACTCCCCAGACTCTGGAATAGATTGCCCATACATGTCAAGCAGAGTGCCTCTTTGGACCTCTTCAAGAGGAACCTTGACGATTGGATGGGAGAAAGGAAATTCACCCCAGGGATCATGTCAGTCGCCCTGCTAGACAGGGGGCCAGGAAAGTAAATAATGTGGGAAGAAATAGCCAGGGAATTGTTATGGCTAGGCTTGTATAGACCCTAGGGCTGATAGCCTAGTACCAACCTATGAACCTATGAACCTATGAACCTATGAGATGTGCATTGGGGTGTAAACAAAAAAAA
Organism: Protopterus annectens; assembly: GCF_019279795.1. Taxonomy (NCBI): domain Eukaryota; kingdom Metazoa; phylum Chordata; order Ceratodontiformes; family Protopteridae; genus Protopterus; species Protopterus annectens. The sequence continues at coordinate 1,253,881,894 of NC_056731.1, forward strand.
AAAGAGGAAATGGCAGCACAATTTACATTTGAGCACTAGGTGTGCATTGTGTGCCTCGGGGCTTAAATAGGGAGGAACTGGGAAGGGAAATCTACAGTAGGAAGGCAATCAAGGAGACCTAGCATAGCTGGCAGGTGGAATGTATCAGAATCAACCAATTAGACATGCAGCAGCCCAGCACACTACTATAAACTATGCAAACACTTTCCAGACTGTTTTTTTGGGAAACAGCAGTAGGAAGGCAATCAAGGAGAACTAGCACAGCTGGCAGGTGGAATGTATCAGAATCAGCCAATTACACAGGCAGCCACCCAGCACACTACTATAAACTATGCAAACACCTTTCAGACTGTTTTTTCCCAAAAACTTTACACCACCGGTGTACACAGACAGGGGAGTTTTAACTTACAAAACTAACTAAAAATATTAGAAACTGCAGCTGATTTACTCCATCAACATGTACTAAAGACAGAGGGTTGTGAGGAGGAGAATGCTGACAACCAACCCACAGTGAGGAGGAGGCGAAAAGTGTACAGATTCAGGGTAATCTACCAGGGCCTACATGAGCTGGAGATAGTGGAGAGTGATAAGGTGGACAGGGACATTCTACAACAAATCGGTGAGCTGTGCCAGCCACGCCTCACACACAGAACTAATAGAGGGGAACTGATCCCAGTGGATACCAAGGTATGTGTAGGCTTAAGAATCTTAGCCACAGGTACCTTCCAAAGACCAACTGGGGATATCATGGAGCTCTCACAGGCATCAGCATCATGGGTACACCACCATTTCCTAGAAGCCATGACACCACATGCCAATGAGCACATATATTTACCCACCACTCATAAGGTGTTGACCAGAAATATGCATCTCTTCCACCATATAGCAGAATACTCTGAGGTAGCTGGTGCTATAGACTGCACACACATCCACATCAAAGCTCCACCCGTTGAGTGGGGTAGGGTCTACATAAACCACAAGTGCTTCCCCTCCATCAGCTGCCAGATCATGTGTGATGGCCATGGCATTATCATGAATGTGTGTGCTGGCAGCCCTGGAAGCTATCACAACTCCCACATCTCGCATTGCTCACAGCTGTATCAGGCATTTGCCAGGGGGGTATCCCATATGGCCATCTGGAGGGGGACACTGACTATGCACTGGAGCTGTGGCTGATGATACCCATCAGAAGTGCACACACACCCGAATAAGAACATGATAACGAGGCACACACACAAACCAGGATCATTGTAGAGCATGTGTTTGGGATGCTCAAGTCATGGTTCTGCTGCCTTGACATATCCAGTGGAGCCTTGCGGTACTCTCCAGCTACATGTACACAAATGTTCATAGTATGTGCCTTTCTAGACAATATGATCTTGTGGAAACAGCTGCAGCAGGAACAGCATGGGACAGGGCCACACAGCCCCCCACCATTGCCAAGGCCAGCACAGGCACAGAGGGACTTGGAGGAGGAACATCCTGAGCCTGCACCTGTAGGCAGAAGGAGGCATGCCCAGTATGCCCATGCCTTGGCAAAGATGCAACGCATAGCACACACACTGACACTGTAGGGATCCAGGGACTGATACCTCTCTCCGACTCACACAAACAGTGAAGGGATGCCAAACATGACACTACCTGTGCTTTATCAATTATAGGGAGTGTACTACTTGCATCCGACATAGTCAGCCCTCCAGCACCGTTCTCAATACTCTCAGCAACAGGGTAAGTCACCCTTCCTATCAATTACTGAATGGAGTAGTATGTGTGATATGGATGCAAGCATGCAAGGGAATTGGTTGGCTGAATGGGATATCAGCAGACAGCTGACAGCTATATGGGACAGCAGGAAATTCATAACAAATACTGGTGTCAACATACTAGGCAGCACTATTCAAGGTGACAGCTCCCACTGCAGTACATGTGATGGCCCAAATAACTGCATCTCAATAGGTCACACACATGGATGTCAATGAGGGTCACATACCCATCACCAGCCTCACCCAGCATGACAGGTGTAGATGACCATAAGGAAAGAATGGGCTAAGGCCCCCAAATGATGGCAATGGTGAACAGCCCCTCACCAGACCTACACAGACATACTACAACAGGTCTGGCAGTTGCATATTACTTCTGACAGGTAAGAAGTCTGAAACAGAAATATATGCCATTAAAATCTAACATGTGTACTCTACTGATATGCCTCCTTTTTGCATGATAGGTCACAATACAATATGAAATGGAAGCTAACAGAGTAACTGAAATACCAGTACAGTCATTGCAAATGTATAAAGTCTTCAGGTGTACACCCCCTTCCCCACAGTCCCATGTAGAAATGCAGTAACATGTATATTTGAGAAGTAATATCACTGGAGCACAGACTGCCCAAGCTGTCCCACTCAACATTGTTGCCTGTGTACAATATGCAGAGGTCAGTGTGGTAAGTTTATTGTATGTTTAATATTGCCTGGAAATGGAAATCATGTGGGCCTGGATGGTTGTGTCTCAGTGGCCTTTGTACAGTACAGTGGATGACAGGGCCATGTTCCAACAACTGCAATGCCAACCACACTACTTCTCAGCTACACCCATGTCAGTAGTTGTACATACTCACTGCCCAGATGTCAATATCTGTCACCGTCGAGAAGTTGGACATACCATGAATGGGGACCCATACATGGAAACAGTACACAGGTGGAAGTAACCTACACAGAGTGCACATACAATAACTGTCAACTGCACCCAAGTTTGGAATTATACATAGAGGGTAGCATCATATTAGTTGTCCCTCTAGTATGAGATACTGGTAGTCTAGCCAATTACTGCAGACCACAAAAGACACAGTTATAAAGTGATGACAGGCTGTCCATGTCCACACACAAGCCAGCATAAGGAGAATGTCCCAGGTATACATTGTGAGTCAGGTGCAAGTAGCTTTCATTTCACACATGCACCCAGCTCATCCTACCATCAGCCACAGGTTTGTTGCAGGTCATATCCTTGCTGTAGTGAATGAATACAGCATGAACCCATCTCTGTATGGGAATACATACATGATGCTGCATGCTGAATAGGTGTCCAATGCAGATGTGTCCCTAGCTGTAAGCAGCAACCTGACCACATCCTGACCCATGGATCAGTATGAACAGGAATGATTGGCAGGAACATCTCAACCACTCACCACTGTCAGCCCAGGCTAATCCACTGGCGTACAGGCTGGGAACATATGTCTGAAAGAATGCACTGTCCTGCTACAGATGGCCTGGAGCACACTCAAATGGCCTACAGTCTTCTGGCAAAGGCCCTTGCCTTACCCATAGTGCCAATGTATGGAATGTCAGGGGGGTCCTAACTAACAACCTAACACAGTAAACAGAAAAATGCAAGGCCATTTTGACAAATGTCAGTAGCATGCCTCCCTATGTCCTACTGCAAGGAAAGTGGACCAGGCCATAAATACTACTTGGATAAAGGCCCAACTATAGGGATACCTCTGAGATATTGCTTACATAATGTTAGGAAGAGGAGAGAATAACAGAGGGTTGGTGTAGAAGCATGTATGACATGGAGTGTGTAATGTCTGAAACTCTGTCTGCCCATACTACCCCGTGACTGCAAATCCATGAATGAATAGCCACAAAACTGCTTGTAAACCACAATGTGAAGATAAACTGACTGAATATATGAGTCCTGCCTCTGGATAACCTGTGTCTATCTATACAGCTGAGAGGTATGGCCCTAGCAGGATATGGCCATTCCATGAAGTTGAGAAAAGCACAAGAAGGGGATCCCAAGTCAGCATACTAACCAGGTGCTGGACCATTTACACAGAAGCAGTAGTCTATTGTCAGTAGCTATTCCTCCACAATGGCAGGAGTGTGCCAGAATGTGTTGTTTATATGCCTCAGAATATTGGTTTCAGCTTTATTCATCTTTTATTTCCCTGGTAAATAACTGTGAGCAAAGAATGATAACTGTCAGTATTTGATGGCATGATACATCACAGTGTAAAACAGTACATATGTCAGTAAATCTATGCTACAACTAACCATATTACACGAGCAGCACAGACAGCAATAGTAAAAGTATCCCCTGTATGTTACACCCATTGTGTCTCCATATTGGAACCCTATCTACAGATATCCTGCAGAAAAATGTTGCTAGGTGTAGCTGTAGTACACAAAACCCTGAACTGGACTCCAACCCTCCCTGGAATGGATGCACACATTCAATATAGAAGGTCATACTGGGCATGCTCCCACACTTAAATGAAGCCCATGTCTGACAACAGATACAATGGACTACAGATGTTGGTTATTCGCAGATGTCTGTGCACACACACCAAATTGTACACCATTGAAACATCACACATAGACACATTGGATAGGAATACTCACACATATCTAAGGCCAACATAATATAATATGTCAATCATACACAGAGATGTGGGGAAGAGAGAGACAGAGAGCGACAGAGAGAATCCCATTATGAGGCCTTTCCCATCCAGTACACATCCCATTGGCCTATCTCACATGATGTGCTGATGCCATTCACTGTAGAAATTCCTTTGGCTAGTCCTCACCCCTATAATCTCAGTGGTGCTCGTGATAAATGTGTAACACTATAGTACAAATAAGTATCCATATAGCAGTTGTAACCTCAGACCTGTCAAATATGAGTGTGTGAGTGTGTGTGTGTGTGTGTGTGTGTGTGTGTGTGTGTGTGTGTGTGTGTGTGTGTGTGTGTGTGTGTGTGTGTGTGTGTGTGTGTGTGTGTGTGTGTGTGTGTGTGTGTGTGTGTGTGTGTGTGTGTGTGTGTGTGTGTGTGTGTGGCCATTCCCACTCACTACACTTCCCTTATCCTTCCTTTAGCACTGCTGCTGATGTCACTCACCTTCAAAGATACCTTTGGACAGCTCTCCAGCATATAAGCTCTGTGGTGCTTGCAATAACTATGTGATACTATAGTGTAGCAAATTAGTTGGTAGGTTTAACCCTGGTCCTGGCAACTTTGAAAATGTGTCTTTGTCTGAGAGTGTGTGTGTCATTGTAGAGACCTCTTTTGTGTCCATTCACACTTACTACACTTCCCTAACCCCTCCTTTAGCAGTGCTGTTGATGTCACTCACCTTCAAATGTACCTTTGGACAGCCTTCTGCTCTGTGGCTCTTGTGATAACTGTGTAATGCTATAGTGTAGCAAACTAGTTAGGTAGCAGTTCTAACCCTGGTTCTGGCAACTTTGAAAATGTGTGTGTCTTTGTAGAGACCTGATTTTGTGTCCTTTCACACTTACTTCCCTTACCCCTCCTTTAGCACTGCTGCTGATGTCACTCACCTTGAAAGACACCTTTGGACAGCTTTCCAATGTATACGCTCCATGGTGCTTGTGGTAACTATGTAATACTATAGTGTAGCAAACTAGATAGGTAATAGTTCTAACCCTGCTCCTGGCAACTGTAAAAATGTGCATGTTTGTGTGAAAGACTATGTGTGTGTGTTTGTAGAGACCTGAGTTTGTGTCCATTCACACTTACCACACTTCTCTTACCCCTCCTTTAGCACTGCTGCTGATGTCACTCACCTCAGAGGCATGTTTGAAAACTGCTCTATAAGCTTTGTGGCGCGTGTGATAAATGCAGAACAATGTAGTAGCAATAGCTACATAAATAGGGGTTTGAATCACATTCCTGGCAAGTGTTTGCGTGTGTGTGTACAGCTATCTGCATATATGTGTCTGTAACTTAAAGATTTTACACCCAGTACACTTCTCAGTGCCTGACTTTAGTAGTCTTGCAGATATCATTCACCTTAGAAGTACCTGTTAGCAATCCTGCACCATGTCAAGTCAGTGGTGCATGTGGTAAATGCGTAACATAAAGGTCTGAAAACATAGCTAGAAAGAGGTTTGAACCTCACTCCTGACAAATGTAAATGCCTATGTAGGGTAAAATATTTTGTGAAATCTCTCACCCACTACATCACCCAATGCCAGTATTTACAAGGGCTGGTGATGCTCCTCACCTTAGAAGTACCTTGGGACAGCATCCATTCTATAAGCTTTGTGGCATTTGTGATAAATGCGTAGCACTGTAGTAGTAATACCTAGCTAGGTAGGGGTTTGAAACTCAGTGCTGGTGTGTTTGTGTGTGTGTGTGTGTGTGTGTGTGTGTGTGTGTGTGTGTGTGTGTGTGTGTGTGTGTGTGTGTTTGTGTGTATAGGATCCATTTGTGGGTGTGTTTTGCTAAATTATTATATTGAGGACGTAGTATATGTCCCAGTGTCCACATTACAAGGCCAACAGTTGTCAAACACCATAGAGGTTGGTGTAGACAATCCACAGCCTTAAATGTGCAGTGCCATGTGCAATGACTATATGACAGTATGGATTAGTTAACAATATTGGCAACCCTTCTAATACTCAGAGACCACTCTTCACCCATGAATCATACATAAACACACGTGGCAGGGCAGCAACCACTATATCAGTAGTACTTCTGCAAATTGCCTCACAGATAGTACCCATGGTGTGATTGCAGTGAACTTCATGTCAAACCGATGACCAGACATGACTGGAGTCACACATGGTATGGAACCATGTCCTTTCATGTTTGGTATCAACCCTTCTGATGTGCAGGAGAACAGAAAGGCACCTTTGCTGATAATGTTTGCATACAACAGTGAGGTGGGTGCTAGCATTCCTAATCCATTTGATGTTGACATCATGACTAAAGCCATTACCTTTGGGAACACCATGGGTCACATGAAGTAATACATTTGTGTTATTCCACTGAACAGTGATGTTGTTATAATGGATTGGGGAACACAGGTTGACAGGCAGCTGCCTGTTGACAACAACAGTGCCACTGACATCAGAAAGTACTTTGATGTATTACATCTCCTGACTGTGTGTTATCCAGCAAGTAAAATGACATGGCACTCTGTTCCATCCCATCAGTAGCCCAGTCAATGTGTACAGTGGCCCTTTTGCCATGTTCCCCACTGGACACCTGCAACAACTGTAGAATCTGCAAACATGACCCACAAAGGGAATACCATGCCTTATACACAAGTGGGGACCACTACAATGACTATACTCCTAAGCCACACTGGGGACTATTTTCATGTGGCCTGATGCCAGGGTATTCCCTTGGGCTAGCATTGTAGAGCCTTCAGGCCCATTCAGCTACTACACACCTATAAAGCAATGAACCTATGGATCTCACTACTGGCAAATGTGTGTGTGTGTGTGTGTGTGTGTGTGTGTGTGTGTGTGTGTGTGTGTGTGTGTGTGTGTGTGTGTGTGTGTGTGTGTGTGTGTGTGTGTGTGTGTGTGTGTGTGTGTGTGTGTGTGTGTGTGTGTAATAGTAATCTCAGTGAGTTTGGTTGGTGAATATTCCCTGTGGCTGTGGTTATAAGCAATCAGAGGTGTGTCCGAACCACAACACGTACCATTCTCCATTCTACAGCAGATGTTGTAAAGCAACATATACCTATGTACAACCTTCAGCCCATAATCTGTGAGGCATATGCAATCACTGTGTTACAGACCGGGGATTTCCGTGTACATACTGTACCTTGCCTATGACATGGTGGATGTGTTACCACACTGCCATACCCCATGGTCTTGCTGCAGGGCCACATCCTGGTGACACACAGATGCCTAGAACAGATATGGAATGCAGCATGTGAGAACACATTCATTCAGCACTTCAGTTGTGGGGGGAGAGGGGGCAAAGCTGGCATTGAATGTGTTGGCAAGACTGTGGCCAATATCTGTCTCAGGATAGGTATTACCATTGTGCAGTAATTCACAGAACTTGTGTTTAATGCTGTGGAGGTTGTTGATGTTACTATCAAAGGCTGTTGTGATTGTCATCAGTATCTGCTGCATGTCTGCTATCAGAGATGCCTGTAGGGGAATCCATGAGGGATCCAAAGTTGTGTTTGAGGCTAATACGCAAGTTCTGAAACAGTGTCCTCCTTCTGATGCACACTTTAGTAATGGAAGGTGACCATCACATTTTCTCCCAGTGTTTGGAGGACATTGTCTGGGTTCTGTTGGCTCTGGCTAGTACCATGCATTCATGTACCTGTTTGTACAGTGCATATGTGTATGATTCCACAGTCATGCAGCTATTTCCCATTGCCATGGGTGCAGTGAAGACATCCACCCCTGTTTTCATGGCTGCAAAGTCAGCATTGGAGAGGTTTTGCTAGGTGGTTACCTTTTTGGGGTGTGTGACTGACATGTTGAGTTCCATGTTGATTACAACCTGTGTATATCGCACCATGCAGGGATTGACATATGTGGATAAGCATTAGTCCCATATTTAAGTAGTCAACACAGGTCAAGGTTGTTGCATCCTCTACCAATGGTCAATATGATCTGGTCCAGGGCATATGAACTGATGAATCCCAGAAGTGTTGAGCCACTGTACTGGTGCTTGGCTACTTTCCCCAGGTGAGGGAAGGGTAGTTGAAGACTCATACTATGTCAGTGTTGTGTTGGACCATCATATATGACAGACTGTTGAGGAATGTGCATTGACAGTCTAAGGACATAGATGAGGACCCATAGCTGGCTATGGTCTGGATTGCACTATTACCCTAAGGCAGTTGTACCTGAAGTATCTCCAATGCATTATGCTGGGATACTAGTCTGGAGGTGTTCCTAGCCATAATGAATATGGAGAAAACACCACCTGTAGAGGTGTGGTGTGGTACATATTGGGGAATTTATTTATTTATTTATTTGCAGTTGGTTTACCAGGATAGTCCATTGGGCCAAGATGAACCCATTTTCAATGGAGTCCTGGGGAGAAAAGCTCCAGAAACAGGTTTACATATATTTTAGATATGTATTACAATATTTACAAAATTATACGGTTAGAGCATCATACTGGTGATGAACATTACAGATGATACAAACTAGAAAAAGGGAGATACATATTACTATATTTACAAATTTATACAGTTAGAGTATAACATTCAGGTGACATTACAGATGAAACAGACTAGAAAATGCACATTTCAATAGGGATACTGAGAAGCCATTGCGTCTTAGGTAGCTAGCTAAGGAAACAAAAGTTAGGAGAGGAAGAAGCTAGGAAGTTCATGGAAAGGAGGAGAAAGGAGGTAAGGCAGTGTAGAATTATGATGGATGAGTGCAAGAGCATTCCCACTGGGTTAATAGATGAGAGTGAAGAGATTTTTTGAATATAAAGTGGTTGAAAGTGGTGTGAATGGCTGGAGGTAGGGAGTTCCAGAGATGTGCTAGACCATAGGATAGGAGATTTTTTCCTGGGGGTCGAGTTGGTTTATATAATTCAATTAGGTTTTTGGTTATTAGATCTGAGTATTCTGTTGGGGAGGTGCATTTTAAAGGCAGAGGAAAGGGATGGACAAAGGAAGGGTTTAAAGATGGGCTTATGAGCAAGAGTAAGTTGAGAATAGATGAGTTGGTTGGGAAGTTCTAGCCATCTTAGTTTGTGGAGAGAAGAACAGTGGTGGGTAGATGCTTTATGACTAGTAGCGAATTTGGCTATTTTGTTGTAGCATGAAGAAAGTTGTGTTTTGAGGGAAGATTGTAGGTTAGTCAGGAGTGGAGCTCCATATAGAAGAGAGGGGATTAGAAATGTGGAAGAGAGAGTGATTTTAGTCGAGGGTGTAAGGAAGCGATTTTGTCGGTAGAGCATGCTTAGCTTTTGATGAGTTTTTTTGACATTTAGGTGTATGTGGGAGTTGAATTTAAAACTCCAAAAACAGCTCCAGGGATGGTGCCAATGAATATCCAAGAACCAAGTGGAAAAGCACTAAAAACAACCTTCTTTATTAACGCTGTGGTTACCAAAGTAAAAACACGTTTTCGTTGCTGAATGCAACTTCTTCAGACAATGTAAAACTGGCAATGCTTAGTTTAAATACATCCAAATTAATCACATGTATGAAACAGCTGTTATAAAATCTACAGCTTTAATTTTTAATTGGATGAACATGTGATTAATTTGGATGTATTTAAACTAAGCATTGCCAGTTTTACATTGTCTGAAGAAGTTGCATTCAGCAACGAAAACGTGTTTTTACTTTGAAGAAGGTTGTTTTAGTGCTTTTCTTCATTGGCACCATCCCTGGAGCTGTTTTTGGAGTTTTACTGTTGTTTTCTACAGCTTCTCCTCTCGTTCTTTGCTTGTTTGGAGTTGAATTTAAGCTGACTATCAATTTGAAACCCAAGTGACTTAGCCTCTGGCACCAATTCCAAGGATATGTGGTTGTTGCTAGTTATTGAAAAAGAGTTTGTGTTGATAGAGATGAGTTTAGAGGGAGTAAATACCATTAATTTGGTTTTAGAGGCATTGAGTGCTAGGTGGTTTTCTTTCATCCATTGTTCAGTGATTGAGAATGTGTCTTGTGTAAGCTTTTGGAGAACTGGGATGGATGTGGCAGAGCAGATAATAGTTGAATCATCTGCATACTGGATGATATTAGAGAATGGGATAGAATTGTGGAAGTCATTTATGAATATGTTAAATAGAAGAAGACCCAGTATGGAACCTTGGGGGACCTCAGTCGGGGTGTTAAGGAATGAGGAGGTGGCTTTTTTCCATTTGACTGCTTGAAATTTATTAGATAAGTAACTAGAGAACCAGTTCAATGAGGAGGGAGATAGGTTAAGCTGGGAGAGTTTAGTTAAAAGTAGTTTGTGAGAGATAGTGCCAAAGGCCTTTGAGAGGTCCAGTAGCGGGGTAGAAACAATGTGACTGGAGTCCTAGGCTTTATTTATAGTTTCTAAGAAGGAGAGGAGGGCTGTCATAGTGCTGTGGCCGGGTCTAAAACCATGTTAAGTTGGAGTCAGCAGGTGATTATCTAAGAGGTAAGGTAGGAGCTGCAGATGGATACACTTTTCTAGGAGTTTAGAGATGGGAGACAGGATAGCTATCGGACGGAAGTTTGTCGTATTGTTATTATTGCCACCTTTATGCAAAGGTATGATAAAGGCTTTTTTCCAAATTTGGGGTACTGTGCTTTCTTGGATAGAGCGGTTGATTAGAATACTAATAGGGTAGGCAATGGCTTCTGCAGCTATGCTAAGGAAGTATGAATGAATATTGTCTGGGGCATTAGAGCACGGCTTTAGTTTCTGGAGGAGTTTTTTAATGGTAGATGGGGGAATAGGTTTTAGTGAGAAAGGTGGACGAAGGGGAGGTAGGGTATTAGAGGATGGTGGTATTGGAGAGGAAGTGAGAGTGGTGATGGGAGTGGAGGGAAGGGTTTTGGTAGAGGAGGATGGGGGTGAGGTCGAGGATGTGTTGGTGTCAGAGAATGAGGAGTTTAGTTTGGAAATATAGTTAATGAAAAAGGAGTTGAATTGTGTAGCCAAGTCCATGTCAGTAGCATTGGGATTTGGGCTAGGGTTGACTGTTTTGCCAGGGTTGATAAGGGTAGAGATTCCTTTCCAGAATTTTTGAGGATTTGTTTTATTAGTATTTTGGAGTATGGAAAAGTAGTTTTGTCAATCGGTGATAACAAGCCTTTTTACTTTGTTTCTAAGTGTTTTGAATTCATTATGGATGTGTGGAGATTTATTTTTCTGGTAAAGTGCCCAGACTTTATCTCTATGTCACATGGCTGTAAGTGTGTTTTTGGTTAGCCAGGGGGTGGTTTTTAGTTTTATTCTTTTAGTCCTTAAAGGAGCATGGTAGTCTAGGAGGTTTAAGAAGGTTGTGTTGAAGTGGGCCACAGCATTATCTAGAGGTAAAGTTTTTAGAATGTTCCAGTGAACTACTTTTAGAGAGTCAGAGAAAGCTATTGGGTTGAAGTTTTTGTGGTTGCGGGTAGTAATATAATTATGTGTTCTCTGTAAAGGTACAGGGAGTCGGTATGTAATATAATTATGTGTTCTCTGTAAAG
>NC_056731.1:1253898804-1253901304 GCF_019279795.1 Protopterus annectens
GTTTGTTCCTCTGTCCCCAAATTATGTCAGGCTTTATCCAGATTGTAATCAGGCACAGATGTATTTATTATCATTATTTATTGACTTCATTCCTGCTACCATCCCAGTGATGTAGTACACCCACAGACATGTCAGGGAAGAGGCCTTAGATATGAGTCCTGACCATGTGCATTCTGAGGTGAACTGTACATGTGAGAGGCCTGTGTATGTCTGGCCATTGTTAAGAGACCATCATGATTGTGTACACATGTCATGTGTACATGTTATTTGGGCTGTGTATGGGGGGGGGGATGTAAGTGTTATGGCTCCTTCTTTATCTTGCTGTGCGTGCTGCTCCAGTTTCTGCTGATCTGTTGGCTGTATGTGTTTGTAGCAGCAGACTGAGACATGTCCTGTACCAAGGTCAAGATTCAGACTACACTGACAATTGAGACTCAATATGTAGAGCTAGTGTGTGAGTGGCAAACAATGATGTATTTGTTCACACAGTCTGTATGCTCTACTGTTTATTTGACTGAACAGCATGTGACACTGACTGTGTTGATGTTGGTTGTGGGTATGCACTTTCACACTGGTGTATGTTTGTCACTGCTTTTACATCCCTGTAGTGCCTGATATATTTGCAAATACATGTGTAATTACCCATATCAGATGTCCTAATTCAATTACTTGTGCAATTTCAGTAAATATATATTAGAGCACACAGGAGAGTGTTACTACAGCAACTGTGTTAGCTTATCTATGCCAGTACTATACATCCCCATTTTTGTACTATACATCCCCATTTTCATGGCTTCCACCCACCACTTTGTATGCCTTTGTGCAAATTCATTGCAGAATGGTGATCTGAGCATACCTGTCAACTGGCTGGATTGTTTCAGGATGTCCATGTTTATTGCTCATATTTCTGGTCTGTTTTACAGATTATTATCATTTATCTGGTAAATCACTGTAATGATATGACCATTGTCAGAAAATGAGGACATGCATTTCATTTACCTACCTCACATCCATCAGAATATGTATTCTGAAACAAACTATGTCACTCTGTCAAGAAGATTACAGGGGACAATGACCTCTTCCTTCCTGCATTAGTATGGAGATGTGTCACATAGAAGGACTTTGTGACCACAGTGGCAATGTGGTGGTCAGGAGACATTGCTGTCATACTGCATACCCAGATCTCTTATAACACCTTCTTTGTTCAGGGGACTACCATCAATGTGGTAAATTATGGGAACAGGGCTTTTCACAAAGGGGATGCCAGTACATTTTCTGACATTGAGCTTAAGGTCATGGCTTTGACACAAGTCATTGGTGTCAGTGAGGCCTTTCAGCAGGATGCCAGCATCACTTGGGTAGTTAATAAAAGCTCACAACTTGCAATTGTCTGCAAACTTTGTCAGCCGATCCCTTTCATGTTGGCATGGACTTCAGAGAAGTTGATACCAAACATGAGAGTACCCAGGACAGAACCCTGTGGGACTCCACTTATGACTGCTCAGCAGTCTGACTTGGAGTCAGCTATTTCCACACTGTGAGTCCTATCTGTGAAGCAGTTTGCAACCCACCTACTGATACAGGGGTTGATGCCTAACTTAGTGAGTTTTTGCATGATTCCGGAATGGGGAATGTTATCAAAGGCTTGGCTAGATCAAGGTAGGCTGTATGTGCCACCTTACATTCATCCACAGCTCAGGTGACTGATGGCAGTAAGTTGACCAGGTTGATTGAGCAGGTATGACTTACCCCTCACAAAATAAAACTGTGTGGGATCCTGAGTCTGCAGAGTCCTATATCCCTGTTTATTAGGTGCATGATGATGCATTCCACAGCTTCACATAACAGACTTGTCAGGCAGTTGGGCCGATATTTCCCAGGGTCTGTAGTCACACCTTGTTTGTGGAGATGGGTGACTGTAGCAGTGCAGAATTCAGTAGGGACAAGGCCGGAGCTGAGGCTGTGCTTGAACAGGGAACACAGGTGTGGTGCCAGGTCACTCTGTAGTTCATGTAGAACAAAGACAGGGATATTGTCAGGTCCCATAGAAGCTGTATTCTTGGCCTTGGACAGTGGTGTTTTAACCTGTGCTGCAGTAATACTGGGTGCCTGGCAGTATACTGGTATTGTGACTGGTCCGTTGGTGGGGGAGACAGCGCTAAAGTTTGCACTCAGTATGTCAGCCAGTATATTGGCAATATTTGTTGGCTCAGTCTGGGAGGTACCATTGTCTAGTAGCTCAGAACCAATGTTGGTATTGCCATGGAAATACTTTACATAATTGTATGAGGCCTTGTGGTTGTCTTTACTATGTGCTCCAATTCTGTTCTTACAGCTAACTTTGTAGTATTTGATGAGGGATCTCAACTTTTAACTGAGACTCATAAGGGTTTATTTCCAGTCTTGGGACTTCAACTTATTCCATATTGGTTCCTTCCTACTGTTGTACAGCTTTTTATATGGCCGGGGACCACCAGATCAGCTTCCTTTTTTGGAAGTT
>NC_056731.1:1253903804-1254191304 GCF_019279795.1 Protopterus annectens
GTACAGTGTCCTGAGTTCAAGACTTGCAAGGGATGATTGTTTTGTTGCTGGGCAGAATAAGGGCTGTTGGATACAGAGTGATTAAGACACATTTAAGCATTTGTATGCAGGTGTGCATGGGTTTGCACGGCTTTAAGCAATGCTTACTTCCAGACAGACAAGACAGCATACAGGGGCTATTGGATACAGAGTGATTAAGGCACATTTAAGCATTTGTATGCAGGTTTGCATGGGTTTGTGTGGCATTACATAATGCTAACTCCCAGACAGACAAGACAGCATACAGGGGCATTATATGACACATGTGGGGGGTAAACACCTTGGATGGGGAGGGGTGTTTGGTAATCATAAGCTCACAAGCCCCCAAATGGATACAATGGGACTGAGGTCCCCACACATGTGCAGTCATCGCTGCACCTTCATGGCCCCAAAGGTGGGTGTGCTGGGTGCTGAACAGGAGGGCAGGCTGACCCTCTAAATGTGCCATGCGGCCCTCAAGCTGGCATAGCAGATCTCCCACTTCCTTGAGGCGCTCGCTACACAGTAGACCCTGGACCATACCTCTCAACCTGGAAATATCAAGAATCTGGACAAAGGCCCACGAAAAATACGGTCTATGTCAAATCTTCAAATGCTGGAAATGTTGAACGTCATATGGTACAGACCATATGATCGACATTTCAAGTGTTCGAAGACTGACTTTTAATGGCGCCGTACAGTGTAGAATGGGAGAATTTCCCTTTTCTGCACTGAAGTGTGGTCTCAGAGTTGGTATATTTAAGTAGGGGGGTGTGGGTGGTGCAGAGTGGCTTGCCCCCCCTGCTCACACTGTTAAGGTGTGCTTTTCTTTTTTTTTTTATTGTATATTCGCACTTCCTAATGTCGACCATATGGACCATATGGTCTCGACCATATGGTATTAGACATTTTGGAAGTTTGAATATTTAACATAGACCCGAAAAATAGGTACAAATATGTATGCCGATTAACATAAAATTTGCATATATAATTATGTGATCCCGCCTACTCCAAAAGAATTGTGGGATACCAAATTCCAAAAGCAAACTGAAGAACAGACAACCAAAATATGACCCCAGACCATAAATCTCAAAAAATTTGGACAAAGACAAAAACAATGGGGGGACAAAGCTCCAAAAATAGGGACACATTTTAAACATTGCTCTTAGAAAGTTGCTAGAGTAAGAGGTGTCATGTCCAACTATGCATTTTCTGAAGGATGTGAAGTCTGAAACTCAAATGCCCGTCATTATTCAATGAATTCAATACATACTGATTTGCTAAAAAAATCCAGAAAAAAACTAATTTTCTAAGGAATAGAACAGACCCAAAATATGAGGCAAAAATCTGGACATTCGGTGAAAATCTGGACAGTTGATAGACTTGGGCCCCAAAATTTAAAGCACTATTGCCTGTAGAGTTAGTTAAGAAAACTAGTGTGTGTTTAGGGTGGGAGGTGCAGTTATCGGATGTGATGAGGATCACAAGTTTCTAAATGCCAGGCCAGGCTGAGCTGCTTCTCCCTAAACATAAATAAAATAATGCACATAGCCGCATACAGGCAGTATAGTTGATAAAACAGGGTGGCATAAGCAAACTAGGGTCAAGCACTGAAATCTAGAGCTGCCATCAATATGTCTAGCAGCAAAGGAACTCAAAAGTACTATGGAAACAATGTGCATCAATAATTTTACTCAAAAAATTAGTTTGTCACAAGAGTTGGAATACATGCTGTTGCCATACATTTGTTTCAGCTACAGTCCAAGGAAGTACAAATCCTTGTCATTAGTTAAGAGATGAGTAGCATTATCAAGTTTGTGCTTAAACAGTTCAGGCACAAAAACAACGAAAGTACCAAGTTAACCTAATCTCACAAGAACATGCATTTATCCGAGAACACTAAATGCTGATGGACATATGTTAACCAATGATAAATGCAGCTCAGACTTTCCAACTAACCAAAGTGAAGAAAACAAATCCCCACCGATCTGCCTTCTGACATTCAGTCAAGCATCTATGGGGTGGGGTGTTAATTAGTCTACTGTGACAACTTGTGGATACTGGATAGTAGTTTGCAGGAGATTTTTTACTTTTTAAGTCCGTCTGCTGTAGTAATTTAAATTTAGAAGTTGATGGGCATGTGTGTAAAAACTGTGCATGCATATAACACAAACAAACAAAGGGAAAGTGTACGTTTGTGTTATGTATGGAGAGGTCATCACAACAAAAGTCCCATTCTCGTTACATTAAGAGGTACAAGAGTTTGCTTTTTGTAATGCTCTTTTGCCACAGCACACCCTTCATTCTACCAAGGTCCAACATACATACAGCCTTTTCACTTGTTTAAGACTGAATAGAAGGTTTTCAGATACCACCTTCTATACAGTAATAACAACATACTATTGTGTTTTTTTTTCTCGAGGTAAAATGCTATTTTGCCCCATTCGTTTGCACTGTCATTCTATAACGGACAAGTCAAGTGCACTGAATAAATAATGCATCACTCTACTCTTAAACTGCCGATAGAGTACAACTCAGTTGCAGTGAATAAATAACGAGGGAATCACTCTTAAATCATCATGCAGCAAAAACTACAGTAAAACTCGCACATCACACTGAATAAATAATGAGTGAATCACTCTGCTCTTAAATCATCATGCAGCAATAACTACAGTAAAACTCACACATCGCACTGAATAAATAACAAGGGACTCATTCTGCTCTCAATCACCATGCAGCATAGAGTACTGAATAAACTGAGGCATTTAGAGTGTAGCCAGATATGATCCTTCACCTAATACCAGAGTCTTTTAATTGCAGACTTTGTTTTGCCCACACAAACACGCTCATGTGCACAAATATACATGGACATAGACACACAGAAATATGTAAACAGTATGAATGCATACATGAATGCAAATCCACACAATTTATTCACATGTGTATACTTGCGTATATAAATAACAAGGGAATCACTCTGCTCTTAAATCACCATGCAGCAGCAATAACTAGAGTAAAACTCACACTGAAAAATAATGAGGGAATCACTCAGCTCTTAAATTGTCAATGCCATGCAGCAATAACTAGAATAAAACACGCTCCCCTACGCTAGCAACACATACACAGTTCTGATTACCCCACCATTAGTACCTGCTAAAACATACAGCTGAACAGTTCTTCTAGTTCTATTATAAGCTGGGCCTGTAGTATGCCTATCAGATTAAGATAGCATACAATTCATTTTTTTTTCTTACCTGGAGGTTGGAGGCTGAGTTTCTCATCCGGATTTCTGACCTGTAGTCGGCATACCTCTCAACTGTCCGAAATTCCTCGGTTTTTACTGAGTTTTGGGGTCCAAATAATGGGGTGCCACGATTTCCGAGTGGCACCCCTTCATTTCCGATTTATTCACAATTTTATTTTCATGTTTTTAACTTTCCCGCTTCATGTGCTGATGTCATCACATGCGCGATGACGTCAGCACCACCAGCCTGTCGGAATGCTCCATGCATGTATGTAGCTCTGGTTCAAATGCTTTTGCGAGCGGGAGTTACCAGAGCCAGAAAGGTGTTATGCGACTCGAGGAGTGTGGGGATTTATTTCCAAGAAGCTTGCTGTGAATGGATGTAATGAAGAAGGGGGATTTTATTTACAAGAAGCTTGCCGTGTACCTGTGTTTGGTTTAAAGAAGAAGCTCAGAGATTTGAGTTATGAGGAATGTGGGGAGTTTATTAATGAACAAACTCACTCGCCTTTAATTTAGAGGTAAGTGGTGTGTGTTGTGTTTGTCAGCTGTGCTGCTAGTCCAAGAATAGTTTTGCTATGAATTTAAGTCCGAGGCCAAAAGAACTGTGTAATTGTGATTTTGTTTGCAATTTAATTAATCTGCTGGGGCTGGGCCAATGTGTGTATTTTTTATCTGCTAGCCTGTGCTGCAAGTCCGAGAACCAGCACAGCAGATAAAATAAAATCAGACTTTCATGCACACAGTTTTGGGTGGGAAGTGGGAACTGTGTGTATGAAAGCCTGATTTTATTTTATCTGCTGTGCCAGTGTATCTTATCTGATGTTGCTGTCTGAGCAAACTTATTTTTGTTGAGAAAGTAAGTCCGGGGCTGAAAGAATTGTGTGCATTTTATTTTACAAATTAGTAACTCATTTTTGGGAATTGGAGTTATGAACAAATAAATGGTGAATAGTATAATTCCATGTAGGATGCAGGCAGAATTCACCTTGTGTGGAAAGGAGATTTTGTTTGCTGGCTATAGAGACAGGGAGTGTCAAAAATCTGAATAGATTCAGCTCAGGAAGAGGAGATGAGAGATAAGTCTACAGAAGGAGTATTTTCTGGGGAGGGCAAGGGTGGTATACAAGAGAGACTTCTGAAAGTACTTACATAAAATGCAGGATGAATGGGATATCCAATGAAAAAATGAAAATGTTAATTAAGAGACTGAATAGAAAAAGGAGAGATGTGATGTTATTTCAATAAACAAAGGTGAAACAAAAGAAAGCATGGAAGCTAGGGATACAATGGTCTATTTATGGATATAGTACCATGACAGGTAGAAGGACATGGACTGCAATGATTCTGGTTAGGAAAAGTTTATGAGCAAAAGTTTGTAATGTTCCAAACAATTCCACTGGGAGATGGGTAATAGTGTGAATAGAGAATTTTGGGAAGAAATGAAAGATTTGTTACATTTGCAGTCCTAGTGATGATTCTCCCATTTATTCGGGGAATTTCATGAGGTAAGATTTAGAACTGCTAGGAGAGATGTGTTTGAAATCATTGGAGGGGATTTCAATCTGACTGTAGATTCCCTGTGGGATAAAAAATTAAGGAAGTACAGAGAAGACCAGGAAAGCACAGAAAGCGGTGACAGGATGGGAGAATGATGAGGGATGGGGGATATATGGAGGAGGATGGAGAAATTTAAGAGGAAATATTATCTCTGTTTTCTCTCTCTCTCTCTCTCTCTCTGTCTAGATGGGAAGAAAAACATTGAGGTAGATTAGATAGGTAAATTCTTACAGGGTAAATAACATGTATGGTTAAGAAAGTGGAAATAGGATATAGGAATCTGTTGAATCATGTTTTAGTGAGGCTGTAGGTTAAAATAAAGGAAGATGGAGGAGATGAAAAATGGTGGAAGTTGAAACTCGGTTTTGGAATGGTGGAGAAAGAGGAATAAAGGGTGAAAGTATGTTGCAGGAGGGAGGTGCTGGGGCTGAATTCAATAAAGGAAATAGGAAATGCAGGCACATGATGGGCTGCTGCTAAATGTGTCTGGAAATGGTAGATTTCATTTGATGTATTTTAGAGAAGGCAGGAGATGGAATGACTGGAAGTACTTATGAGGAAACAAAATATAAAGACAAACAATGGAGAGAGAAACTAAAGTAGCAGAGATGGGACTGGTATTATAGTGATGGGTACATGGGGGAAAAATTGGGAAGGCTTTTGGCATGGAAGCTGCACAAGAGAAAGCAGAGCTAGAGTATAGAAGGGCTGAGAGGGAATGCCAGTGCAGAGAGATATGACAAAAAAGGCATCACAGAGGCAATATGGAGCTTCTATAATAAAATATATCAGGCTAGGGACCCATGGAAACACAAGGAAGACTAAATGAGATTAAGAAAAACACTAGGGGAAGCCTTCACAAGTACTGTTGCTTACTGAAAGAAACAGGCTGCATAGTGAATGCTCAGCATGCTGCCATGGTTACTTGCACCAATAATCTGATTCTCCGGTATAGGTATAGACCTGTAACTGCAAATGGCATCAGAATTTTTAAATACAAACCAGACATGCTAAAGGTATACTTAAAATACATACTGGCTGCATGAAAAAGGAAATGAGTAGGGCAGTAAGTGGGCAGAAGTTGTGCATAAATAGACTGACTCACAACCTGGGTTGGGAGGGCAATTGTATTATGTGCCCCACTATAGCAGCAAATAACAACCAGCAAAGTTTTCACAAAATAAGCAACTGAGGTGCAGTTTCAGATGAGCTGGTAAGTAGGGAAGAATACTAAACGGCTATGGACTGGAGAATTGTTTTGTTACAATGAGGAATATATACACACACATACTCAACACACATCTGGTGTTAGTTGTTTGTATAAATGTACTTTAGTTGCTGCTTAGTAATAAGCTTTTACCTTGTTTTTGCTAAAGCACTGAACATTTATTATACATCTACACACTGCCATTCCCTTTGTACCATTCCTTTCATACTTTGGTCTTCTGCATTTATTTTTTTATTCTGCTGTCTTTTCTTACTGCTTCTTTCTATTAATGCAGTCACCCACTTTCATTGTTGCATTTGCCAATGTTCTCTTTCCTTTGTTTTCCATTCTTTTAGTCTATCCATTCATTTGCTTGGCTCCTATCTCCTCAGAAATATCCTTTTCCAGTTCCCACTCTGTTTTTGTATGGATGCAATACTTTTATTCTGGTGATCAGTCCCTTCTATAATATATAAAATGTAAAAATAAAATCCAAAAAATCATTGTATTAGTAAAGCAGTATGCACACATTAGTGTTTATGGTAAATGGGGCGAAATAGCCAGGTAATGGGACATTGGAATGGCTGCAGGGGGACTCTGGTGCCATATTTTTGGTTGTCTGTTCTTCAGTTTGCATTTGAACGTTGGTATCCCAGAATTCCACTGGAGTGGGTGGGGTTACATAAGTATGTATGCAAATTCGATGTTAATCAGCATACAGATTTGTACCTATTTTTCACAGACCTTGTCCAGATTTTTGATGTTTCCAGGTTGAGAGGTATGGTAGTCGGTGCTGGGCAGACACTGCAAAACTTTTAAATTGTTCTATATTCCCTCCAAAACAGTTCAAAATAACAGTTAACAGTCCAATGAACCTGATGTCATTTATGCATGCTCCCTGTAGGCTGGTGGTGTGTGGTGAAGTCAGTAAATAAATGTAAAGTTGTAAATACAAAAAACATAAATAAATAAATAACTAAATAAATTTAAAAAATCTGGAATTAAAGAGGCCACATGGGAATACATGGCACCCCATTATTTTGCTCTCAAAACCAGTAAATACCAAGGCATTTGGTATGGTTGATAGGTATGCCCCATACCTGGCTTTGGGTGACAGGATCCTGTCCATGCCTGTGCCCGGGGGGGGGCAAGCCCCATCTCCTGAGGCAGTTCCACCTGAAGGTGGTGCAGGACCAGCAAACAAGGAGGTCTCTGGGTGGGTCCTAGACCATGCTGGGGCCCAGTGCCACAGCCAGATGAGGCAGGAGAGGCAGAACCACTGTGATCAGCCTTCCCAGAAGTGCTATGGTGTTGCAATTTTAGAACATATGTTGGTTAATAATGGTAAACACATTCCAGGATTAGTTATAACAGCATGCATGAGTATTCCCATTAACCCAAAACAGATTTGGCACATTTGCATAGCAAACAGAACACATGCATATATGGAACCACAGTGGGCATTACACCAGTATACAGGTTGCATTGATAGCAACAGGCCACCAATGATAGTATTTGAACAGGTAACATTAATTGGAATACATTTCGACATTTGTAGAGCAACAGCACACATGTCCCAACAGTAGGTTTAGTGAAAAATATACCCATTCATTTACATGTTTAGATTATTGGTGAAGATAAGGTGGGGGAGAGAGAGAGAGAGAGAGAGAGAGTTGTTAATTAACAAATGTAGATTATTGCAGTGGTCACAACTTTAATGATAATTGCTCTACTCATTACTCTACAGGTATTATTACAACAACCTATGGCTTTGGGTTGGGCAGTGGTATGTTTGTACACAGTGTATAATTACAGCTTTCTTATAGCGACTTTATACTTTCTCTTACCTGGAAGACCTGTGGAGGGAATGTTTGTTAATACTACATGACTGGTTCTACCCATATTCGCATAGTCAGTGTTACATATGTGCACTTACAGTGTGTGTGCGTGTGTGTGTGTGTGTGTGTGTGTGTGTGTGTGTGTGTGTGTGTGTGTGTGTGCGCACTACTGCCTTACTCTGCCTTGATTCCTATCAGTCACCCTGGCTGTTGGTAGCAGGAACCAGTAGCTGTGACAGCATGACACTTTTGAACACTTCTTGGGGGAGACCACTTGGTGTATGTACTTATTTTGCTGTCTTTTGCAGCCTTGGGGTTAGAACATGGGTGTTGGACACAGTATAACTACAGCCTTCTTATAGCTACTTTATACCTTCTCTTAACTGGAAGACCTGTGGAAGGAATGTTTGTTAACACTACCTGGCTGTTTCTACACATATTCACAAAATACTAGTTGAAACTATGCATACAGCTTGCTACCACTCCTGGGATTCAAACAGTGTCTGTTTCTACTAAAAGAACAACAAGTTTGTGTTTTATCAGAAGGAGCTATTTAGAAAATGCTGTCTGTGTTTTGAATGATTTCTGAGTCAGTCTCTCTTTGTTACACAATCTGACCTTGTAATTACAACATTCTTATACATACATTCCTTAACATACCTTTTGACATAGCACAGTGTGGAAAACATTGGGTAACGCAACATTACTATTCAGATATCAGATCTTGGTGCATGACATTTTTAATATCAGTTAATCTCATGTCTTACAGAGGCACTAACTTTGTCAGATGAGACTTGATTGTTTAATGCTTTCAGAGCTATAGTTGCGGTGTATAACCTGTGCACATTTCAATTCATACCATACCAGACTAAACACGACCAGTCCAGGATTTTGAATTTTATTGAATGGCAGTTACAGTTTTAATCATATATAACCTATATGCAGTTTCAGATGAGCTGGTAAGTAGGGAAGAATACTAAACGGCTATGGATTGGAGAATTGTTTTATTACAATGGGGAATATATACACACTCATACTCAACACACATCTGGTGTTAGTTGTTTGTATAAATGTACTTTAGTTGCTGCTTAGTAATAAGCTTTTACCTTGTTTTTGCTAAAGCACTGAACATTTATTATACATCTACACACTGTCATTCCCTTTGTACCATTCCTTTCATACTTTGGTCTTCTGCAGTTATTTTTTTATTCTGCTGTCTTTTCTTACTGCTTCTTTCTATTAATGCAGTCACCCACTTTCATTGTTGCATTTGCCAATATTCTCTTTCCTTTGCTTTCCATTCTTTTAGTTTATCCATTCATTTGCTTGGCTCCTATCTCCTCAGAAATATCATTTTCCAGTTCCCACTCTGTTTTTGTATGGATGCAATCCTTTTATTCTGGTGATCAGTCCCTTCTACAATATATAAAATGTAAAAATAAAATCCAAATAATCATTGTATTAGTAAAGCAGTATGCACACATTAGTGTTTATGGTAAATGGGGCGAAATAGCCAGGTAATGGGACATTGGAATGGCTGCAGGGGGACTCTGGTGCCATATTTTTGGTTGTCTGTTCTTCAGTTTGCATTTGAACGTTGGTATCCCAGAATTCCACTGGAATGGGTGGGGTTACATAATTATGTATGCAAATTAGATGTTAATCAGCATACAGATTTGTACCTATTTTTCACAGACCCTGTCCAGATTTTTGATGTTTCCAGGTTGAGAGGCATGGTAGTCGGTGCTGGGCAGACACTGCAAAACTTTTAAATTGTTCTATATTCCCTCCAAAACAGTTCAAAATAACAGTTAACAGTCCAATGAACCTGATGTCATTTATGCATGCTCCCTGTAGGCTGGTGATGTGTGGTGAAGTCAGTAAATAAATGTAAAATTGTAAATACAAAAAACATAAATAAATAAATAACTAAATAAATTTAAAAAATCTGGAATTAAAGGGGCCACATGGGAATACATGGCACCCCATTATTTTGCCCTCAAAACCAGTAAATACCAAGGCATGTGGTATGGTTGATAGGTATGCCCCGTACCTGGCTTTGGGTGACAGGATCCTGTCCGTGCCTGTGCCCGGGGGGGGGGCAAGCCCCATCCCCTGAGGCAGTTCCACCTGAAGGTGGTGCAGGACCAGCAAACAAGGAGGTCTCAGGGTGGGTCCTAGACCATGCTGGGGCCCGGTGCCATGGCCAGATGAGGCAGGAGAGGCAGAACCACTGTGATCAGCCTTCCCAGAAGTGCTATGGTGTTGCAATTTTAGAACATATGTTGGTTAGTAATGGTAAACACATTCCAGGATTAGTTATAACAGCATGCATGAGTATTCCCATTAACCCAAAACAGATTTGGCACATTTGCATAGCAAACAGAACACATGCATATATGGAACCACAGTGGGCATTACACCAGCATGCAGGTTGCATTAGTAGCAACAGGCCACCAATGATAGTATTTGGACAGGTAACATTAATTGGAATACATTTCGACATTTGTAGAGCAACAGCACACATGTCCCAACAGTAGGTTTAGTGAAAAATATACCCATTCATTTACATGTTTAGATTATTGGTGAAGATAAGGTGGGGGAGAGAGAGAGTTGTTAATTAACAAATGTAGATTCTTGCAGTGGTCACAACTTTAATGATAATTGCTCTACTCATTACTCTACAGGTATTATTACAACAACCTATGGCTTTGGGTTGGGCAGTGGTATGTTTGCACACAGTGTATAATTACAGCCTTCTTATAGCTACTTTATACTTTCTCTTACCTGGAAGACCTGTGGAGGGAATGTTTGTTAATACTACATGACTGGTTCTACCCATATTCGCATAGTCAGTGTTACATATGTGCACTTACAGTGTGTGTGTGTGTGTGTGTGTGTGTGTGTGTGTGTGTGTGTGTGTGTGTGTGTGTGTGTGTGTGCACACTACTGCCATACTCTGCCTTGATTCCTATCAGTCACCCTGGGTGTTGGTAGCAGGAACCAGGAGCTGTGACAGCATAACACTATTGAACACTTCTTGGGGGAGACCACTTGGTGTATGTACTTATCTTGCTGTCTTTTGCAGCCTTGGGGTTAGAGCATGGGTGTTGGATACAGTATAACTACAGCCTTCTTATAGCTACTTTATACCTTCTCTTAACTGGAAGACCTGTGGAAGGAATGTTTGTTAACACTACCTGGCTGTTTCTACACATATTCACAAAATACTAGTTGAAATTATGCATACAGCTTACTACAACTCCTGGGATTCAAAAAGTGTCTGTTTCTACCAAAAGGACAACAAGTTTGTGTTTTATCAGAAGGAGCTATTTAGAAAATGCTGTCTGTGTTTTGAATGATTTCTGAGTCAGTCTCTCTTTGTTACACAATCTGACCTTGTAATTACAACATTCTTATACATACATTCCTTAACATACCTTTTGACATAGTACAGTGTGGAAAGCATTGGTTAACGCAACATTACTATTCAGATATCAGATCTTGGTGCATGACATTTTTAATATCAGTTAATCTCATGTATTACAGAGTCACTAACTTTGTCAGATGAGACTTGATTGTTTAATGCTTTCAGAGCTATAGTTGCGGTGTATAACCTGGGCACATTTCAATTCTTACCATACCAGACTAAACACGACCAGTCCAGGGTTTTGAATTTTATTGACTGGCAGTTACAGTTTTAATCATATATAACATATATGAGACTATTACTGTAATATTGTCTGCTTTATTCAGTACAAACCATACCCATTTTTAATACTGCCAGGCGAAATTCTACTCCTTTATATTTATTTGGTATGAATACTACAAGCTAAATTGTTACTTACCAGTCTCGTGGCGCAGCCTTTGCAACCTGCTGGCATGGGCTTCTTGGTTCACAGCCCATTCAGCTGGAGCTGTAAAGAAGATAGAATAACATTTATGCATAACTATCCATTACATACACAGGTTGGACTTTGGTAAAAAGTTATTGATATGAATACTTACACATGCTAGGGACATCACCCCTCTGCCATGCTTCATGGACTCACTGGTCCAAGAGCTCCCTCTTCCTCTGCTTCTAGTTGGAATAGTGGTGCTGGACCTGCTCACCAGTCCAAGGAATGCCAGTGGCACTGGTGAGGTCATAGGTGAGACTTTCCCAGGCCTCTGCTTTATATTGGGAGCCCTCATACTGGTCTTGCAGCAGTCTCACATCATGTTTTTTTTAATAAGGAGTCCTACCATGACCTTGGACTCCTGTATGCCCCAGCGCTGCACCTGAAAGTGCATGCCCTCTCCAACACCTGCCATACTGCCTACAGTGGGGAGCTGCAACCAGTTATGAGCTGTATTCCTGCCTGCGAGGTTTAAATACAGATGATTTCCTGCCCTCTGCCGTGATTGGACAGTTTTGAATATGCTGAGCTAAGCTGAGCTACAGGCACACCTGCTTAGCTAAGGCTGGCAGCGCTTAAAGTAGCAGGTTCAGCACTGCTTAGCAATGTGTAAATCCACTTAGCTGGGCTACTCATTGCTTAGCATTCATATTTACACAATGCTTACATCTGGTCAGTATCGCTGTGCAATGCTAAGCATTGCTTATGTTTTATTTTATGGACTATCAACTGTATGGGATTAGTTCATAATTCCTGACATATTATAATTTTGTTTACCTTCCCTTACATGCCCCAATGTGCTTTCATTACATTTATTCTTGTGTGACTATACTTTATGGGGCATTTGTGTTTATATGGGGGTTTCACAACTTTATTACACTGACACCTCACATCTGGACCTACTACACTACTCTAGGTAACAAATATATGTTATTTACTACCTAATTATTAAAAAAATAAATTATATACTGCTTTCACATGTAAAATGCTAACTCACTTTACAGAGGATTGAACTGGAAACAGCTACTTACATAACAAATGCTCTAACCACTTCACTATTTCCACTTTGCTATGTTTTGGAGTATATACCTATTTAGCTGCTTATGATGTATAAGCTAGGCTGAGCAGAGCTGCATGATGCATACACCCGCACAGCTATGCTTAAACTTTGTTGTGGACTGAAAAAAAAATTAAACTGTTGTGTTTTATTTTTGTACTGTAGGGGTATGCACATTGATTTCTGCAACATTATCTGTGGGGGGCTGTGCTTTTACAACTGTGATGACATGGCAGGCTTTGCATTTGAGGCATGCTCCATGGACACTAACAGTGTCTGCCATACATATCAACTGTACAGATTGTCACAGACTGCCCATATATTTGCCTTATATTTTTGGTCCATTTTTCATAGAATTGTGGTTTTCTGGCAGATTAGTGGTGAAGCATTAGGGACTGCGTTAGGAAATGATGACAGACATTTGAGTTTTACACTTCATACCCTTGTGTACTTCATGATAAT
This sequence comes from Protopterus annectens, assembly GCF_019279795.1. NCBI lineage: Eukaryota > Metazoa > Chordata > Ceratodontiformes > Protopteridae > Protopterus > Protopterus annectens. The sequence continues at coordinate 1,253,917,090 of NC_056731.1, forward strand.
GTGAAGCCTGTCATTCTATCCACTTTGTACATTTGTGAGAGCAAATATCTCACATTTGTCCATGGCTTTGTCCAGATTACATGGCTGGTTGACAAGTAATGCTGTCCATGGACACTCTTGCTATATTTAGATTGCTCTACAGCAATTATGGAGTGTGGGGAGTGTGGTTATACTGAGATAATTGCTCTCAGACATGTCCCCTGTGCTCGTATAAACAGACCATGTCCATTTGAGAGTAGAGCACCGTGCTTTCATGAATATGCAAGGCGAGCTGCTGCTCTACACGGAAACGGTTGGTTCCATGCAATAATAACCTTTGTGAATCCTGGGGTTAGAGAATTATGGCCCATGTCTAAACCCACATCGGACTATACAACTGTAGTGTGCATATATGTCTTTGCATACAGACAGCTATTACACCTTAACTGTGTCTGTCCTGGTAAGTTTGTGTTTGTAGGTTAAAGTATTTTGAGGCCTTTCCCACCCAGTACACTTCTCATTGCACTACTTTGCAAGATCTGCTGATGTCATTCACCTTAGAAGTACCTTTGGACACCCTTCAGCCCTAAAAGCTCTGTGACACATGCAATAACTGTGTACAAATAACTAAACAGGTAGGGATTCTAATCTTAATCCTTGTATGTGTTTGTAAGTTAAAGTATTTTGAGGCCTTTCCCACCAAGTACACTTCCCATTGCCCTACTTTACAAGATCTGCTGATGTCATTCACCTTAGATGTACCTTTGGAGAGTCACTCGCTCTATAAGCTCTGTGGTACATGTGATAACTGTGTAGCACTATAGTACAAATAACTCGATAGGTAGGGGTTCTAATCTCAATCCTGCAGATGTGTTTGCAGTTTAAAGTATTTTGAGGTCTGTTCCACCCATGACACTTCCCATTGTTCTTTTTTACATGATCTGCTGATGTCATTCACCTTCAAAGTACCTTTGGACACATTTTACCTTTCTAAGCTTTGTGGTGTGTGTGATAAATAGGCAGTACTATAGTATATCCAACTAGGTAGGTGTTTGAATCTCAATACAGCCACCTATACTAGTGTTTGTGTGTGAAGCATATCTGCTCTGTGTGTTGGCTATACCATTTTAAGGCTTGATGACCCCCTCCCCATGACATTACTTTAAAGAGCCTGTTGATGTCATCCACCTTATAAGCACAGTCACACATTTTCTATCACAAAGGCACTGTGGTGCATGCAATAGTCACATCAGTCTGTATTGTACATAACTAGAGAGGTAGGTCATTTAATAGGAAAAGTGTCAACTCTGTGTGTATTTTTGTTTCAGTGCATGTCCCCATGCAACAGTGTGTTTGTGTTTCAGATGGCTATACCATGTTAAGGGTCTGTGAACCCACCACTGGCAATCATAATAGCCCCTGCAATTGTCAGCCACTTGAATAGTAGTGGCAGACACTGCAACACTATAGTAGCTCTGTGGTGCTTGTGTTACGTATGTAGTAGTATTGTTTGTAAAACTAGGCAGGTAGATGTTATGCTATCACCAAGAGCAGGTCATGACTCTTTGTGTGTGTGTGTGTGTGTGTGTGTGTGTGTGTGTGTGTGTGTGTGTGTGTGTGTGTGTGTGTGTGTGTGTGTGTGTGTGTGTGTGTGTGTGTGTGTGTGTGTGTGTGTGTGTGTGTGTGTGTGTGTGTGTGTGTGTACATCCTCTTGCAGCAGTATACTTGTATTATCACCACCAGCATATCTCTCACCCCCCCCACACACACACACACAAAGACATCTGGTTAAATCCATATGGAAAACTTGGGCAAACATCAAACATTGAGTACAACCTTCATATGTTGCTGTGACATGCAAGGAAAGTAGATAACAGAACAGGTTGTGCATTCAAAGCACTTCCAAAGGGTATATGTTGTTATATGACAATATCCATCATCAATCTGCATTGTTAGTCTGTCATGATTTTCCTACAGTTTTCTAGAAAACCATACTTTTATGACACACAGAAAGAAAGTATGTGTCAAACATCAGGACAATCTGCAGACATATGCAGATGACACAGCTATGGCCACCGTCTGTACCACCCTGCAGGTTGCAGTCCATGTTTGGCAAGGTGTAACCTGTGACAACAACTGAAACAGTAAAGAGGTCCCAAGAGTGTAGCACAACAAAAAATGTCATACAGTTCTGTACTGATTGCATGGAGTAGTTACTGTACATCAGAAACACCTTAATGTTATTAGAAATAGTGTAAGCTAATGGTAATGTCACACAAAGAAGGTGTCATGGTAGCAAACCAGAGGAAGTCCTGTGTGTTGCACTTGCCATGGGCATGGAATGTCCTGCCAACTGTCACATTACTACAAGTCATGTCCCACACTCCACATTTGATAATGTCGCAAACACATTCTGTGTTGCCTATGTGTGTGCAATATGTAGACATGTGAAGGACCTGTGACTACCTGTTGCCCCCAATAACCCACATGTATATAGCCATGAATTGGCATCACCCACATATGGAGGTACAGCCTAGGGCTGTGTGAACTGTAAATATTTTGCAGTCTGTCATTGAGCCACAAACTGCTGTTAATACACGCAATGGGCCATACAGTGGGTATGGAATGCTGTCAAGGTCCTAGTCTCAAGTTAATGCAGACAACAGGGTCAGCATGCCATACAGCAAAGACATGTCCCCAGTACTTCCCACATCAGCACCAACCCCATAAACACACAGACTGCGATGGCAGGCCTGGGTAGCCAGGATGGCAACATAGTTGCATTCAGGCAACAAGTATTGGCAGTCATCAGGAACTGCTTGTAAGTGGTTCACCACATAGGTAAGGGGACCACAGCCAGCCAAAAGTGGGCATTACATCTGAATAGTCGTCACTCAGTCACATTAGCAGCATGACCAGTCTGCTATGCACCTATGCAGACATCTGCAGAATCTATAAAGGCTATATTAACACCCGCAAAGTTCAGCCATGTCCCTCAATAACTGCTCCATGTAGACAGCCTGTAATCAGTATAGGCCCACTGGTTACCAGTCAGGTTGTCCACAGGTGTCTGTGGCATGCCAAGATGGCAATGTTGTGCTCAGCCCTTCAACAACTGCCCCATGTACAAGAGTATGACTCCATGTGCATTACTAGCATGAGAGGCCTGACTTGCGTATGAGATAGCTGACGCATGCTGGGGAGTCAGGTTTGGCTACCAGAGGTTGCCTGTGTCCAGAATACACTCCCCAAACATGTCAAACAAGTATCATGCATACCCTCATCAACTGCATCGAGGTTGAGTGGATGGGAAAGAAAAACATCTGCCCCTGGGGTTCAAGCAGTGTCCCGCAATGGCAGGGGCAACAGGTGATGATGGGTGATTCTGTTGGTGATAAAGTAATGGCTAGGCTTTTAAGGGACCCAGGGGCAGTACTCTAGTAACCTCCCCTGTATCTATGAACCTGTGATCCTACAGAGCACCCAGGTGACATGTATGAAGGCTAGCTGGATGTGTCTAGGGATTTGTATGCAAGGTCACACTGTCTTTCCCCATTCTCCCTCACACACTGTTACATGCATACACACCCAGTAAACCTATACGTGTACAGCCATACCTTGACAATGAAAAGATCACTGTGTTTCCACTCTGCCATACTCAGCTTTGTTAATGTCAGCAGCCACATAGACTGTAAAAACAAAGACACCTGGAACACAGAATATGGTATGTGAGACAACAGTCAGTCAGCAGTGCTAACAACAATAATGCATCATGGCAGAAAGGTACATACACTTTGATGTGTACCCATGGCAATTGCCAGCAGACAGCACCTTACATAGCCTAACATTACTAAATTGTAATATATTCACCCTATGTATCAGACCCATATTAGCATGTTCCTACATCAATGGTATGGATAACAGGGATGTGGCACAGGTATAATCACATGCACAGGTTGTGGAATGGGGTTGCCAGAGGCCTTGGCTGGGCCATACAGTTGACATTGTGTGTGTGTGTGTGTGTGTGTGTGTGTGTGTGTGTGTGTGTGTGTGTGTGTGTGTGTGTGTGCATGTGTGTCTGGAGGGCTGGTGTTCAACTGGGCCATGGAGAGGAGCTGTGTGTGTCTGGTAGTGACCTGCCTGTGATAGTGATGTGTGAGTGTATGTATGCACACAGTCAAGCCATGCGGTTGCCCTACACAGGGGTATGTTGGACAGCCATGGACCATACATGGCAGGATGTACAGTTCACTGTCTCCGGCCATGGATACGGGAACTGGTTCTGCCAGGAGTGTCACTGGCATCACCAGGCACAAGCCCAGATGTGGTACTATTCCCTGATGGTGACTGTTGTCTGTTGGATCCATGTGCCGGACGAGACTGGCCAGGGCCATGTGCCCATGGCTTGCTACATTGTAGTGTGCACAGCACCCTCCCTTCAGTAGTGCTGGTGATACTGCCACTACGGGAGTGTGACAGTGCATGGCCACGTGGGCTCTCAGCTGATGTTGTTGCTGACCTACGTCCACATGTCTGATGCCCTAGTCTCACCACATGCTCAAGCACAGACATTGCACAGTTGAACACTGACAATGTCTCATCCTACCGTCTATCTATGACATCAGCAAAATGATGTATGGCATCACCAATGCCATGAAGCTTGTCATGCATGCCAGGAAGTGTTGCATTCATGACCCTGCACATCTGTCTGGGGAAGTGTTCAGAACATACTTGTGCCTCCATGATGGACTAAAACATGCGTTGGGTGACACCTGCTGTGACACCTCTGACAGGGGCTGGATGGTCAACAGTCCTCCTTCAAGCAGCCCTCTCAATCTGCCTATGTTGGACCTCACCAGCTCTTTGGCTATGGCTAGTGTCTATACTCAGAGTTGCCATAATTACCACACTAGCCTGTCTAATACCACCACCATCTGATGTCCAGTATCTGTGGCTGCTGGAGACTGGGTTTGTGTGGACATGCTGACCGTGTGTGAGGACATTGTGGGTGAAAGTGGGATATCAACCAATGGCACAGATTCAGCCCCCAACAACTCCACTTGTGCCTCACTATGACCAGCATCATCATCAGAGTCTGATAAGACACTGACATCAGGTTCTGAGGGTGAGACACCCTGACCCCATTTTCACCTGTGAGGGAAGACAACATATGTAACTTACTACCTGCACTATAATGTTTGCTGATACACACACACACACACACACACACACACACACACACACACACACACACACACACACACACACACACACACACACACACACACACACACACCCTGCACCTGGTGTGTGACCTGCACTGGCCTTGGATTTGTGTCCCATACTATCACCCTACAGTAGAATGGGCACCCTATCAACATCAGGCAGGATAGCTACCTCCCCCTTTGCAGGAATAACCTGGTCATCTGGATGGTTAGCAGAACATACACCCTTGGGATATCACCTGGGTCCCTGTTGGACTGAGACATCAGCTGCTGTCTTGCATACACATGGGCTAACATGTGGCAACCTCATATGGTACCAGGAATACAATAAATGGCCTGACTGCTGTCACAGACTGTGTTGTTATGTGTCCACAAACATCACTGCCATTGACTGCTGGGTATTGCTTATGGGCACTATTACCATACCGTGTTATTTAGCCTACATCCCTCAAATAGGTGACTGCTGCTAAAGGTGCATGTAGACATTCCTGGAACATCTGAGCTGCACAATAACTGACAGCTGTGCATATGTGTTGTAGGGTGACCTCCTCATAGATGTCTGACATCTTCAGTACGCAGATGTTTGCAGAATGTGTACATGTGCCTGACAGATGTGGCGACCCCTAACTGGGAAAAGCTGAAAGAAAGAAAAATATCTCTAGTTAATCACTGCTTCTTAATCAGATCAGAAAATTGTAGTAGAAGTAGCGAACTTAAACTCATCTTAAGTAAAAAAAAAAGTATGTATATATATATATATATATATATATATATATATATATATATATATATATATATATATATATATATATATATATATATATATATATATATAAATGTATATATAAAATATGAAATATTGTACAGAATTATGAAGTATTCGAAAGTAATCCAAGCAAGGCAGGCAGTCTGTTTCCAGTCAAAAATCCTTTATTAAGTATAAGTACACAGACAAGTGATTCAATTAAAACAAAATTAATAGAGTAATAGTTTCCTCACAGGCTTTCTAAATATAGATATACTTTTTATCAGGCAAGGGAGTGGCTTATTGTGCTGTAAAACAAAGTGTTATTGGTACACATGTTAAATTCAATCCAAGTAAAACAAAATTAACAGAGTAATAGTTATCCAAGTAAAGCAAAAGTAACAGATTATGTTTTGCTAGAGTAACAGTGTTTGTTTTGAAATACATTTTCTGAAGGATTTGAAGTCTGACACTGAACTGTATATAATTATTTAGTGACTTCATTCCTCATATCATCCCAGTGATTTGCCAGAAAACCACACAATTTTATGAGGAACAGGCCAAAATTATGAGGCAAAAACATGGACATTTTGTGGAAATTTGTACAGTTGAGAGGTATGCATGTCTGGCCATTGTTAACAGACTTTCAAGTTCTGTAGCAGTGTACAGTGTAAATGTGTGTTGGGGTGATTGAGGAGACAGGCAGATGTGAGTGTGATACATCTTTTTCTATCTGACTGGGCATGTTGCTACAGTTGATGCTGGTCTATCAGCTGGGTATATTTGTAGGGGGAGACTGTGACACATGTCCCTTAAAACCTCAACATCCCCCCTAATCTTTATGTCTGGCTGTTGTGTGGATGCCCTCTGTATGTGTTTGTGAGCAAGGTCAGGTCTGTAGCAGGTAGCTGGACATACTGCTGCATATGTAGCAAGAAACAGCTGCTGCATTCTGGCCAGGAGTCAGACTAGGAATTATGAAGACGTTGGGGGAGAGCAAGCAGTTACTGTCAGTGAGGGTGCAGTGTCAGCCATTGTGTCACGGCATGGCCTGGTTGAAGGTACCCACAACTGTCCAGGTGAGGCATGTGCCTGTGGTGCATATGTTACATAATACTGCCATCCAGAGAGTGGTAATCAACATTTACTACACATATTCATAATTGTGAGATGTGTCCCACCCTGCAGGCCTTTAAAGTGCTGTTGTGGGTGGCATTAACAGCACTACGAACAACCAGTTTCACAGGACATTGCAGGGCTCAAATATTCCTATGTAGTATTGACATGCCTGTAGTTATCATGCCACAGACTGGGGTGCATGCCAGGATTGTGGGTGTCTAGATGTGACAGATGCTAGAAATATTACAGATACAACTAGTGAGCCATTAATCTGGCATGTGCATTTATAAGACATACTGTGCATGCATATGCTGTGTAACACAGACAGTTGTCTGCCATGGCTTTGTGACCACAATCTGCACTAGCTTTCCAGTCTGTTGGCAGTCAGGGTAGGTTTTATGACAACCCTGCCATAAATAGGGGATACAACTGTGGATATTCAACAACAGCCTGTACATCCAGCAGCATTTATTTGTCTCTGTACTGGTTCTGTATCTGCGTCAGAGGCCGAAGTACAGTGTGATTTGGGCCACTATATATTTTCAGTACTGTGCGACTGGCAATTAGGATATGTTTGTAAAAAGTGTCATTATACTCCAGAGGTCAGTTGGTGTACTGGTATGTTCTTCTGACTGTAGTTCGGAGAGTTCTGGGTCCAAACTTTGGCAGTAATACATTTTTTCCCTAAAGTCACATCCCTGTAGTGCCTGATATCTTTACAAAAGCATCAGTAACTTCCTGTACCCATTTGGTGTAGTAGTGTGTTGGTATGACTCTGATTCAGAAGGTCCTGGGTTCAATAATCAGCATGTTTTTCATTTTTTTCCTGTTACATGACTGTAATGCATGATATCTTTACAAAACCATTGCTAGTTTTCCAGATCTGGTTTGGCTTAGTGCTGCATTCCTCTCCTCTGACTGTAGTATATAAAGTTGTGGGTTGGAGAACTGTGTGTGGTAACTTTCTTCCCTAATGTTAAATGACCATAATGCATGATATATTTACAAAAGCATTGGTAAATTTCACAGCTCAGATGGTATAGTGGTGCATCACTGTGATTGTAGTGTACAGGGTCCTGGGTCAAGATTTGGCAGCTATGTGTTTTTTTCCCTAATGTTAAATGACCGTAATGCATGATATATTAACAAAAGCATGAGCATGGTATAGTGGTACATTACTGTGACCCTAGTGCAGAGGATACTGGGTTCAAGACCAGGCAGGACAATTTGATGCTGGCCAGAATAGTAGCAGAATGAGATAGGATGATTTAAGCAGTTTTAAATGGTTTTGCGTGATGCTAAGCATACCTCTTAACCTAGAAACATCACAAATCTGTACAAAGGCCCATGAAAAATAGGTACAAATGTGTATGCTGATTAACATAAAATGTGCATACATAATTATGTAATCCCACTCACTCCAATGGGGTTGTGGGATACCAACTTTCAAACAAACTGAAGTAGAAACAATCAAAATAAGGCCTATGCATATTTTGGTAATCCTCTCAGGATTTTGCCAACAAATCTAGAAAATCCATGGCTGTCCACCTGAATGGGATTTCCATAACAGACATAAATACCAGTAAAGTTCTGATCCCTGGATGAGGTACTAACTTTTGACATTCTGGGAAAGCTGCATAAAAGTTCTCAATATCTTTTATAATACTGTGCCAATAAAAAACTCACTAAAATTCTTACTTTGTTTTTTCTCTTTCCCAACTCTCCCTCCATAATATGGCTATGTGCAAGTTTCCTCATATGTGTTATAAGAGATTTTGGAACTGTAAATTGATGTAGCACATCTTTGTTATAATTGAACCTGTATAACAACTCATTCTTCACCTCAAACTATGGGTATTGGATAACTCCAATCTGCTCATCTGTTTATCCTTATATTCTGCCTTTATTTTCTCTGGCCATGCTTCACCATGTATTCTCCTCCCACTGTGCTTTCTTAAAATTCTCATTGTTTATCTGCAAATCTGCCAAGACAAGAAAACTCTTTCAGCAGTGAACTAATGTGTAGTACTGAATGCAGCCTATTCCCCTAGAAACATGCATATAGGTATTTCTTCTTCTAATCCATCCTCTGCAAAAGGAAAGTCAGTAAAACTCCAGTAGCTGTTTAGTAGCTCCAGACAACAATCAAAAATACCTCAGTCAATCACAAAATGCTGTACCTAGAACCACTACTTACAGACTTTACAAAATAAACATTCACATTCATAAGCCTTTGTGCACTACAATGTGCTTTCTCAAGTATTTAAAACAAATGTTGGAACACAATGAGAGCAGGCTAAAAACTGAAAATATTTAATAAAATCCAAGTGTTCTGCCTTCATCAGACAAACATGAATCATTCAAATGGCACCTATTTTTAAGTTACAAATGATTTAACAACAAATCAAGTGCTGTACCCAAAACAAGGACAATACAAACAACTCTAATATAGTCACAAGGCAAAGAGTAGTTTTTTTTTACTTTTATTTTAGTTATCAATGGCCCTTTCCATTAAGTGTGTTTTGAGAGATCTCTTCTCTTATAATACCCTTAACAACTTTAAGCTGGTGCTTATGCCTACATACACATTTACCTACCTCTTGTGGCATTGACTGTTGAGTTGTTGTCCTGTTCCCTTGGTTTTGTACACAACACGTAACATTAAGTGTGTTTTGAGATAGCTCTCTTATAATAGGTAACCTTTTAACTATGGCTGGTTGGTGTGCATACCTACACTTACCCCTCTTGCCTTGTGTTAGAGTTGTTTGTTGTATTGTCCATGGTTTTGGCACATGCACATGGTGACCAGTTATTATTTATTTATTAGTACAATAATGAATTGTCTAATTTTGTTATAGAGAATTTTATTTTTTTTTTATTTATTTTATTTTTTTTTGTTCAATGAGATAAATAATTTGTATTGATTTGTTAAATCCATTTGTAACTTATTTAAAATAGGTGCCATTTGAATAAAACAAATGTAACCAAGTGTAAATAGCACCAATGATTACGAAAGGAGATTCTTGTCAATGATGTTCTTCTGCTTTTGGTTTTAGCAATTCCTTTACTTTTGTCACAACAGCTTTTGCCTCTAAGTACCTGCTGATGAGAGTGTTATTTCTAGCTGCTAGCTAGCTAGCTATGTCTCCCTGACATAGGGAGACCTTTGATTTGCTCAGTTTCCTTTTAGTGGGCTCATTGCTATGGGCTTCTTTCTCCGCCTCCACACAAGAAATTCTTCATTATTTTAATGGCTGGACTCTTATAACAAGGTTCTGTATTATGCAGCAATGTTTTCCTTTTTGTTTTCTGCACTGTCTTCTTTCACTAACTTAACTCACTCTAAATGCAGATAACAGCATTTAAACTCTAAACTAAATCAGAGCAGCTTGCACATTCACTGTAAATGCAGAACATGACTAGAACAGCAAATGCAGTGGCCGAAACTGAAATCAGTTAAAACTAAATGCAGAGCGAGCGGCTGGAACAAACTAAAAGATATTGGCCAGCACACACTTAAATTGAAAGAAACAGTATTTAAACTAAACGCAGAGTGGCTGACACACTCACTCTAAATGCAGAGAATAACTAACAACAAATGCAGCAGCCAAAACTAAAATCATTTAAACCTAAATTCAGAGTGAGTGGCTGGAACAAACTGAAAGATATTAGCCAGCACACACTTAAATTGAAAGAAACAGCAATTAAACCAAATGCAGAGCAGAGGTAGAGCAGCTGGAACAAACTTAAAGATAGACTTTACATTAAAATGCACACAGCCAGCAGATAAACTATACAGAGTGGACAAACACACTTAAAGGCTGACACAATCACCAGGGGACAGCCAGATAACACACTAAACTAAATGCTGCCAGGCAAACTGAAAGATTAATTAAACTAAATGCAGAGCATAAATAACATCATTTAATCTAAATGCAGAGTGGAAGCAGAGTGGCTGGAACAAACTGAAAGATAGACTTAACATTAAAATGCACACGGCCAGCAGATAAACTATGGAGAGTGGACACACAGTTTAAACACTAAATGCACATAGCCATCACACACTTAAACTGAAAGATATGCAACAGAATTTAAACTAAACACACACTGCCATCAGATAAACTAAATACATAGTGGCTGGAACAATGGATTGCTAAAATAATACCTTAATGCCATCAACAGGAACAGTTATGTGCACACACAGGTCTTGGCTAGACTTATGATGCATGCAGATAAATGCACATGAAGTTAAACAGTTCTTGACCAGCAAAGATAACACAGAACAACAGTTCTGAATCACCATATGGGCCCATTAGAGTTGTTTTCTTACCTGGAGGCTGATACATCTAGGCGGGCAGATTCTGCAAAATTTAAGTTATACCACCATCACTGTTATATTCAGTCTAAAAGGCAGTAGCTGAAGCTGATGTCAACACACATGACCCTGTAGGCTAGTGATGTGTGGTGACATCAGCCAAAACTTTAAAGTGGCAAATACAAAAAAAAAAAGACCTGGAAATTCAGAAATTAAGGGAGCCACTCTGGAATTCATGGGACCCCAATATTTTGCCCTCAGAACTGGTAAATAATGAAGAATTCAGTATGGTTAAGAGGTATGTTACTAAGCAATGTCAAGAGATGCTTAGCTTCCCTTAGCTTTGCTTAGTGGCACTTATTCCCACTTAAACCCGTGCTAATTCCAAAAAAAAAGAAAAGAAAAAGGGGTGATAGGAAAGTGGTGAAATGGGGAGAAGCAGAAGGAAAAACATTATCAGAAGCAGCTTAGGGATGTGCAGGATGAGTGTAGGAAGGGACTATAGCTCTCCATTTTTTGGGCAGCAACAGCTGTGAATGATGTGGACAATTTGTAATTTGGAGCCTCACACCTCATAGGGAGGGGTGTGGGCAACATAGGTCTGTTGATTAATTGAAGGAATGATTGATTTATGGCAGTGTACATGGCGCAAAATGGAGAGCTATGTATGGGACATGAATTTTTTGGGGGGACAGATGGCCCTTTTTTAAGGTGAGAGTGGGATGTTGGGGAAAGGTTGTAGGTACATTTGGGGAGGTTGGGTAGGAGAGGTTGCTTTTACAGACAGACAAGACAGCAGACAGGGGCAGTGTATGACACATGAGGGGGGTAAACACCTTGGATGGAAAGGTTGGTTGGGAATCAGAGACCTATTTGTCCCCAGATGGAAACAGTGGGATTGAGGTCCGCACCCATGGACAGTCACCACTGCCCCTTCATGGCCCCAAAGGTGGCTGTGCTGGGGGCTGGACAACAGGGGCAGGCTGCCCCTCGAGGTGCACTAGTCTGCCCTTGATCTGGCTCAGGTGTACATCGAGGTGTGTCTGGATGACCCTGCACACCATGCCTCAAAACTGTTTGTGGGTTACTGGTTCCTGTCCATGCCCACAACCGGGGGACAGGCCTCGTCCCCTGACATGGTTCCACCTGAGTGTGGTACAGGACTAGCAGAGGAGGCAGTTCCAAGTTGGATCACACACATGCTGGGGCCCGGTGCCATGGCCAGTTGAGGCAGAACAGGTGGATCTGCTAGGATCTGCCTTCCCAAACATTCAATGTGTTGAGGCTTTTAAAAATGTATTGGTTAGTCATGTACAACACATTTCAAAATTAATTATAACAGCATGCATGGGTGTTCCAATTAACCCAGAAGAATCAAATTGAAACAATTGCATAGCAAACAGAACACATGCATAAATGGAATAACAGTATTGTAACAGCATGCCAGTTACATTTATGGCATAAAGCCACCAACAATGGTATTTGAAAAAGGTATGTTAGTATGCAACCAATTAAATATATGTACAATAATAGAACACAAGTCCCAACATTAGGTTTTGAGAACAACATACCCATAGTATATGAATAATAATTATTGATGCAGATAAGGTATAAGGGGAGAGAAAAAAAGTCCATTACCAACTGTATAGGCTTATATTTTTTCACAACAGTATTGCTCAATACTCTACAGGTTTGCCATCACTTTGCATCTACCTGTAGCCTATGGCTTCTGTAGCACATACATCCCTGTTAAACTAAATAAAAATCTGGACGCCGACACTGAAGAATCACTGCTCGTCCTGGTGATGAAATATGTTAGTTTATTGTAACTCCACACGATACAAAAGACAGGGTTTAGCGCTTTCAACTGTTGTACACAGTCTTCATCAGAACAACATACTGCTAGTATTCTACTGCTTAAATACTCTACTTTTTAGAACTTAATTGAATGATTGCTCTAGTTGCCGCCAAAAACTTTAAAGACATACTAGTCACAATAGTTGATCAAGGATATCTACAATTTACCCTTTACTATGTATAGGTAACACATACATTGACTACTAATACAAAATAACATAGGTTGTAAATTACCTACTCTAATACATCCTGCCATTTATCATAGATCTCATAATATACATGCTATTTAATAAAATAATCCCCCTACTATACTTAATATATAAGTCCATCTAAAACTATCAAACTATTGCATATATATATATATATATACTGAATACTAAAATACTATTGTAAAAATCATAAAATAAAAGTTGATATTAAAATATCATATACAGTTACTAAACATAAAAGCAAAATGTTTCACTACCACCTTATACATATCCACAACATGCATATCTTCAGAATTGTTTAGTTGCATGTGATCAAATATACTAATAACAGAGTCACATCATCTTGTCTAAAACCCATTATGTAAATGTGCATAACTACATCTCGCATCCCTTAATACGTAGTGATTGTTTATTGTACACAAAATACAAGATACCTGATGCAAGATACATAATGTCAGGTGCTGTAGATGTATCAAACCTATACCTTTTCAAACTCACTTATAATAAGGCTAAAAATGGTTTTATACTGACAAAATCATTAAGACCAGGTTTTGGTGGAATCTGTCAGGATCTGCCATCTACTTTCTCTTGCTGCCAACTCCATTTTCCAATTCCTCCAAGTGGTGTAATGAAAACCTGATCAATGATAGCAAATGTAAAACCATGTTCTGTCCCTTGCTCCATAATGTGCCTATATAATGCATTCTTACTATCACTTTTCTGTATCCGGTATAGGTGTTCATATACACGCTTCTTCAATTGTCTTTCCGTTTTACCGATATAGTGGGCATTGCACTGTGTACAATTGGCTATATACACTACCCCTTTTGAACAGCAATTCCCGGTTTTACATCTAATAAACGTTCGATTGATATCATCTAACCTGATGGTGTTGGCTGTGTTAATATATTTGCATTGTTTGCACCATCCACATTTTTTGGTTCCCTTATGTGTATCTACTTCATCCTTTCTATGGCTAGCCCTCTCCAACAGTCGTTTAATATTGGGCCGTTTATATACACATTTAGGTAATTTATCCCATCTTTTTTCTTTGTCCATGGAGACTAATATTGCCCAATGTTTCTCTAAAATTTCTTTGACCAAATGTGTGTAAGGTGTATATGTAAGTACGCACACTCTTCCCTGGAGTTCGTTTGGTCCTTCTGTTTTGTCATTCATTCTATAACATCCTAATAATGGTGGATATCTTTGTCCCCATTGACCTTCTACATATTTGATAACTTCATTAACCATTTTCTTTGGATAGGCACGATCTAAAATAATTCTCTAATATAGTTAAGTTCTGCCACCATTATGGTCCTTGTGGAGGACATCCTGGCTGCCCGAATACATTGTCCTTTCACTATATTTCTGAACACATGTGGAGGGTGGCTACTACTGAAATGTATATAGTCATTCGAGAATGTGGGCTTACGGTATAACTTGGAAATAAAACCCACATCATCATGACTAATTAATACATCCAAAATGCTATTTCAGTGTTACTGTAACTATGTGTGAATTTTAAAAAGCTAGTAGTATTGTTTATGTATATCATAAATTCCTCAATTTTTCCACTGGACCATTCCACAAGATAAAAATATCATCCAGGTACCTTGCATAGTAAGAGATGTTAGAAAAAAATGTGCTGTTAAATACATGTTCTAACTCCCATTCGAGCATGACCAAATTTGCAAAAATGGGCACACGCTGCTCCCATGGCCACACCCTTAATCTGTTTAAAAAATTCACCCTGGAATGCTATATAGTTATGGTCCAGTACAAGCCCCATCATATCACAAATTAAAGAAATCTTATTCCATGTGAGGCCTGAGTGTTTCCTTAAGCTGTTAGCAAAAAATTCCAGGCCCTCATCTTTAGGTATGCTGGAAAATAAATCCTGGACGTCTATGGTAAGATAAATTGTATCTGAATGCCATTTGTCTCTGGTTAAATCACCCAAAAATCTCCAGGAGTCTTTCATGATATGAGGGATGGATTTATAAACATTTGTGAGCCATCCGTCTATGAGTTTCCCTATATTAAAGGTTTTAGAACGAGAGCCTGAAACTATGGGGCGAAATGGGGGATTCTTCAAACACTTATGTATTTTGGTATACCCACCATCTTGGCCAGAACTGGATAATCGACCTTAAGAAATGAATAGGTATCATTACATATCCTGTTATCAATCAAATATTCTTCTATAACCAAATCTATTCTTTTATACCCAATGTTGATTTGGTTAATAGAGATGTTCTCATAATTTCCTGATTCGTAAAAACTACTGTGTAAAGCCTCATTATATTCTCTAGTGTAGTATATTACTGCTCCACCGCCCTTGTCGGGCTTCATGATTCTAATGTCATTCATACCCATCAGTGCAGATAATGCTTCTCTCTCCAATGCTGGGAGATTATCTGTAAGGTTATTTTTTGTTCTCTTTACATTTTTATACATCCAGTATATATCATTGCATACCAGTTTCTCATAATTCAACACTTGCTGGTTATTATCAGGAATGAAGGTACTTTTCTTCCTAAGGTCAGTTCCTGCTATACCTATCAGTCCCTTCTCATTATTTCTGTTATTGTCAAAATGTGCTGCCAAATTTAGTCTTCTGCAAAACATTTTGATCTCCTTGATATTGTCCACTAATTGCAGCCTGGTAGCTGGTATATACTTCATACCCTTACTCAAAAGTGACCCCATTTCATGGTTAACCTTCACCTCAGTATAGTTATACACCTTAAATCCTTCAAAAACAATGATCTTAGGATATATGTTGACTACATTGTTTTCCGTAGGGGCTATCTCTATATTGGTATGACTGCTAATTGCTGTCTGAATACAATTGTGTGTTTGTCCCTCTACTTCTTTGTCTTTAGATGTGTAACTGGTCAACCTTATCACTGTTTCCACATTCAATCCTACCAGTCGGTATGATAAACTTTCCATTTTCATAAGTATCATTTATCGCTGCCTGTTGATGTTCCGTGCTGGAAAAATCTTCCCCTGAAAATTTTCTTCCCTTATATTCGTTCTAGTGGATTTTCTCCTGGGATGAAAATTACTAACATCATTGTTGGGGTCCCTATATGATGGCCAAACATATGCCCTGTTACTGTTATATAATTCCAAGTCACGTGTAATCTTTCTATTCTTTCTCTCCATAATAGTCTGAATTTTGTTATCAGCTATTACATACTGTTTCATGTATAATTCCTTCCATATGTCATATTCTTTGTGACTAGTAATCATATTATTAATACTCTCTAATTCATTAGCCAACTTAATAAGTTTTTCATCCAAATGCTTAATAACTGTTTTAATATATGCAAACCCAAAACTATCGAATAATTCATTAAAATCCTTCATGATGTCACTTCCATATTTAATACCTAGTGGCAGTTTGAAAAATCTCATGCCCTTAGGTACTATCTAACTAAACAATTCTGAAGATATGCATGTTGTGGATATGTATAAGGTGGTAGTGAAACATTTTGCTTTTATGTTTAGTAACTGTATATGATATTTTAATATCAACTTTTATTTTATGATTTTTACAATAGTATTTTAGTATTCAATATATATATATATATATGCAATAGTTTGATAGTTTTAGATGGACTTATATATCAAATATAGTAGGGGGATTATTTTATTAAATAGCATGTATATTATGAGATCTATGATAAACGGCAGGATGTATTAGAGTAGGTAATTTACAACCTATGTTATTTTGTATTAGTAGTCAATGTATGTGTTACCTATACATAGTAAAGGGTAAATTGTAGATACCCTTGATCAACTATTGTGACTAGTATGTCTTTAAAGTTTTTGGCGGCAACTAGAGCAATCATTCAATTAAGTTCTAAAAAGTAGAGTATTTAAGCAGTAGAATACTAGCAGTATGTTGTTCTGATGAAGACTGTGTACAACAGTTGAAAGCGCTAAACCCTGTCTTTTGTATCGTGTGGAGTTACAATAAACTAACATATTTCATCACCAGGACGAGCAGTGATTCTTCAGTGTGGGACCAGACTTTTATTTGGTTGGTGTTCGTTCATTATTTATTGAGTTGATTCAAGGATGGCTGACCAAGAGGAATCCCCAGCTGCTTCATTGTCTAAAGATGAAATAGCTCTTTTAAGAGCTGATCTTACGTCCCTACAAGGAGGTGCACAGATTGCTGGATTTGGTTACCGGGTTGGTAACCGCAAATGCTACCAAAGGAAAGTTTTCAAAAGGGTCGAGGACCTATTACGGAAGACGAGAGGTACGCACGCCAAAGGAAGCGATGATGTTGGATAATCGCAATGAATGTCGTCCTGATGACTCGACAACATCTCCAGGACATCTAGAAAGTAACGCACTACAAACACCAGATCGCGGTTTTCCAAAGGGACTTAGAGATATGGATGTTGATTCTAGGACATATGGTAATGCAGATTCTGTTATTGATTTACCGGACAAATGTAAAGGAAATGGGTTCGATGGAATTGATATCATCAGTCATGGAGATGCAGAAATATGCAGTGGATACCCTGGTAACATCTTAGACCAGGACTTTACATTTGACTTTAGTTTCAGCAGGGCTCGGCAAGAGACAATGGGTAATGGAGCCCGTCCGAAGGAATATACTACAGTGAAAACCTATGGCAAAGGAAAGTCTAAGGCCGTTGTGGCCCCAAAAGGTACTGTTACACAGACTTTTATACATGATTTTTCCAGCCCACGTAGACCAAAAAGTTTTATGCAACACAATGGACATGTTTCAGATTGTAATATTAATAATAATAAATGTGATATTAGGGGCTGCACGGAAGATGAGATGATGGTGCAGTTTCCAGAGGATAGTTTTGTTTTTTGTGATGCGGATACAGGATTTGTAAACAACAAATGTATTAAGGTAAATATGATGCATTCTTCAGTAAAGGAATTGATATTTGATTTTGGTAAGAAATTGGTATCATATAAAAACACTAAATTAGACTGCAGTTATTTATCCAAGTGTCTCAAACTAAAGATAGTACCTAAGGGCATGAGATTTTTCAAACTGCCACTAGGTATTAAATATGGAAGTGACATCATGAAGGATTTTAATGAATTATTCGATAGTTTTGGGTTTGCATATATTAAAACAGTTATTAAGCATTTGGATGAAAAACTTATTAAGTTGGCTAATGAATTAGAGAGTATTAATAATATGATTACTAGTCACAAAGAATATGACATATGGAAGGAATTATACATGAAACAGTATGTAATAGCTGATAACAAAATTCAGACTATTATGGAGAGAAAGAATAGAAAGATTACACGTGACTTGGAATTATATAACAGTAACAGGGCATATGTTTGGCCATCATATAGGGACCCCAACAATGATGTTAGTAATTTTCATCCCAGGAGAAAATCCACTAGAACGAATATAAGGGAAGAAAATTTTCAGGGGGGAAGATTTTTTCCAGCACGGAACATCAACAGGCAGCGATAAATGATACTTATGAAAATGGAAAGTTTATCATACCGACTGGTAGGATTGAATGTGGAAACAGTGATAAGGTTGACCAGTTACACCGCATCGAAAGACAAAGAAGTAGAGGGACAAACACACAATTGTATTAAGACAGCAATTAGCAGTCATACCAATATAGAGATAGCCCCTACGGAAAACAATGTAGTCAACATATATCCTAAGATCATTGTTTTGAAGGATTTAAGGTGTATAACTATACTGAGGTGAAGGTTAACCATGAAATGGGGTCACTTTTGAGTAAGGGTATGAAGTATATACCAGCTACCGGGCTGCAATTAGTGGACAATATCAAGGAGATCAAAATGTTTTGCAGAAGACTAAATTTGGCAGCACATTTTGACAATAACAGAAATAATGAGAAGGGACCAATAGGTATAGCAGGAACTGACCTTAGGAAGAAAAGTACCTTCATTCCTGATAATAACCAGCAAGTGTTGAATTATGAGAAACTGGTATGCAATGATATATACTGGATGTATAAAAATGTAAAGAGAACAAAAAATAACCTTACAGATAATCTCCCAGCATTGGAGAGAGAAGCATTATCTGCACTGATGGGTATGAATGACATTAGAATCATGAAGCCCGACAAGGGCTGTGGAGCAGTAATATACTACACTAGAGAATATAATGAGGCTTTACACAGTATTTTTTACGAATCAGGAAATTATGAGAACATCTCTATTAACCAAATCAACATTGGGTATAAAAGAATAGATTTGGTTATAGAAGAATATTTGATTGATAACAGGATATGTAATGATACCTATTCATTTCTTAAGGTCGGTTATCCAGTTCTGGCCAAGATGGTGGGTATACCAAAAATACATAAATGTTTGAAGAATCCCCCATTTCACCCCATAGTTTCAGGCTCTCGTTCTAAAACCTTTAACATAGGGAAACTCATAGACGGATGGCTCAAAAATGTTTATAAATCCATCCCTCATATCATGAAAGACTCCTGGAGATTTTTGGGTGATTTAACCAGAGACAAATGGCATTCAGATACAATTTATCTTACCATAGACGTCCAGGATTTATTTTCCAGCATACCTAAAGATGAGGGCCTGGAATTTTTTGCTAACAGCTTAAGGAAACACTCAGGCCTCACATGGAATAAGATTTCTTTAATTTGTGATATGATGGGGCTTGTACTGGACCATAACTATATAGCATTCCAGGGTGAATTTTTTAAACAGATTAAGGGTGTGGCCATGGGAGCAGCGTGCGCCCATTTTTGCAAATTTGGTCATGCTCGAATGGGAGTTAGAACATGTATTTAACAGCACATTTTTTTCTAACATCTCTTACTATGCAAGGTACCTGGATGATATTTTTATCTTGTGGAATGGTCCAGTGGAAAAAATTGAGGAATTTATGATATACATAAACAATACTACTAGCTTTTTAAAATTCACACATAGTTACAGTAACACTGAAATAGCATTTTTGGATGTATTAATTAGTCATGATGATGTGGGTTTTATTTCCAAGTTATACCGTAAGCCCACATTCTCGAATGACTATATACATTTCAGTAGTAGCCACCCTCCACATGTGTTCAGAAATATAGTGAAAGGACAATGTATTCGGCAGCCAGGATGTCCTCCACAAGGACCATAATGGTGGCAGAACTTAACTATATTAGAGAATTATTTTTAGATCGTGCCTATCCAAAGAAAATGGTTAATGAAGTTATCAAATATGTAGAAGGTCAATGGGGACAAAGATATCCACCATTATTAGGATGTTATAGAATAAATGACAAAACAGAAGGACCAAACGAACTCCAGGGAAGAGTGTGCGTTTACATATACACCTTACACACATTTGGTCAAAGAAATTTTAGAGAAACATTGGGCAATATTAGTCTCCATGGACAAAGAAAAAGATGGGATAAATTACCTAAATGTGTATATAAAACGCGCCCAATATTAAACGACTGTTGGAGAGGGCTAGCCATAGAAAGGATGAAGTAGATACACATAAGGGAACCAAAAAATGTGGAAGGTGCAAACAATGCAAATATATTAACACAGCCAACACCATCAGGTTAGATGATATCAATCGAACGCTTATTAGATGTAAAACCGGAATTGCTGTTCAAAAGGGGTAGTGTATATAGCCAATTGCACACAGTGCAATGCCCACTATATCGGTAAAACGGAAAGACAATTGAAGAAGCGTGTATATAAACACCTATACCGGATACAGAAAAGTGATAGTAAGAATGCATTATATAGGCACATTATGGAGCAAGGGACAGAACATGGTTTTACATTTGCTATCATTGATCAGGTTTTCATTACACCACTTGGAGGGAATTGGAAAATGGAGTTGGCAGCAAGAGAAAGTAGATGGCAGATCCTGACAGATTCCACCATAAACCTGGTCTTAATGATTTTGTCAGTATAAAACCATTTTTAGCCTTATTATAAGTGAGTTTGAAAAGGTATAGGTTTGATACATCTACAGCACCTGACATTATGTATCTTGCATCAGGTATCTTGTATTTTGTGTACAATAAACAATCACTACGTATTAAGGGATGCGTAGATGTAGTTATGCACATTTACATAATGGGTTTTAGACAAGATGATGTGACTCTGTTATTAGTATATTTGATCACATGCAACTAAACAATTCTGAAGATATGCATGTTGTGGATATGTATAAGGTGGTAGTGAAACATTTTGCTTTTATGTTTAGTAACTGTATATGATATTTTAATATCAACTTTTATTTTATGATTTTTACAATAGTATTTTAGTATTCAATATATATATATATATATATATATATATATATATATATATATATATATATATATATGCAATAATGCAATAGTTTGATAGTTTTAGATGGACTTATATATTAATATAGTAGGGGGATTATTTTATTAAATAGCATGTATATTATGAGATCTATGATAAACGGCAGGATGTATTAGAGTAGGTAATTTACAACCTATGTTATTTTGTATTAGTAGTCAATGTATGTGTTACCTATACATAGTAAAGGGTAAATTGTAGATATCCTTGATCAACTATTGTGACTAGTATATCTTTAAAGTTTTTGGCGGCAACTAGAGCAATCATTCAATTAAGTTCTAAAAAGTAGAGTATTTAAGCAGTAGAATACTAGCAGTATGTTGTTCTGATGAAGACTGTGTACAACAGTTGAAAGCGCTAAACCCTGTCTTTTGTATCGTGTGGAGTTACAATAAACTAACATATTTCATCACCAGGACGAGCAGTGATTCTTCAGTGTCGGCATCCAGATTTTTATTTGGTTGGTGTTCGTTCATTATCCCTGTTAAACTGCCAACCTGGAATGGTATGGGACAAGTGGGATGACTCTGGGTACATGACTACAGGGGACTCATACATGTCAGGGTTACATATATGACTAACAAGGTGTATCCTGCACTGATGTTGTGTGAGTGTGCTACTGGCATTCTTCAACTGGATCCATATCTGTGTCCGAGATTATTGGCAACAGAGTTCATTAGTCATGACAGCATGACACTTGAGACACATGTATTGGGAAGAGTGCATGGTGTATGTACCTATCCTGCTGTCATTTGGGTTGAACACTGGAACAGTTGTACACAGTTTATTAGTATACCCTTCATACAGCTGCTACAACATTTCTTTACCTGTACGCCCTGTGGAGACAATATCTGTTAATTCTACCTGACTCTTTTTTCAAATATTTGGGATTACTTGTGTGTAACTATAAACACATCTTAATACCAGTCTATGGATTCCAACCATGTTCTGTGTGTGCAAAAATGAACAACTGCTTACCTGACCCATAAACATTTAGACATCATATATTTGCAGTCTCCACCTATGACACTCTCATACTTGCCTGCATCAGCATACCCACATTCAGGACTACATAGATGTCAAATGCAAAGGTTAACACAAGGCAATGATGCAGGGGACACACTATAATACATTACACATTACTATTCAAGGTTCAAGTCTTAGTGCTGGACATATTTCATATTTCATTATATCTTGTTTTACA
The DNA here is from genome assembly GCF_019279795.1 of Protopterus annectens. NCBI lineage: Eukaryota > Metazoa > Chordata > Ceratodontiformes > Protopteridae > Protopterus > Protopterus annectens. The sequence continues at coordinate 1,253,940,116 of NC_056731.1, forward strand.
GCTTCACAATTTACAGTCTTATTTGCTGTAAAGTACCTGTACACATTGTATTTCTTCAACATACCAGATTAAACACAACTGTTTGTGGTAATAATCTTTATTTTGCAACATGACACAGTGCTTTATTACAGTGGAGATTCTACATTCAGTAGTACTGCATATCCTGTAGCTGATGAATGATTGTCATTTATTACCTTTACAGTAGCCCTCGCAGTGCAGTTTATCATTTTTATTCCTATACAGTATTAGTTCAGTATTGCCTTCCTTTCATCAATAGTAGCTTGTTTGCTACCTTCATCTTTATTATTCAGCAACTGGCATTAGTTACTTATATCAGTATTGGTCAGACAAACTCTATTTATTCAGTGCACTCAGAATACACTAAACCTACTGACAGTAAACAATGTACTTATTATTTATTGTACTATATACTGCAAGATAGATCTGTACTCACCTGACTCAGTGCAGTCTCCCAGTCTGTCTGCATGGGCTTCTGTGTTGCTAGCTCTCTCCTCTGCAGCTGTAGGGGGAAAAACAACCATTATGCATACCTGTCTATCACATACACATGCTAGAATTTGGTAAAGGTTATAGGTGAAATACTTACAAACTAGTGAGGGATTCCTGTTCTGAGCATCTTGGATCCATTGGGCCAAAAGCACCCCCTTTTTCTGCTTTAGGTCATCATAGTGATGATGCACCTGGTCACCAGTTTGGGGAATTCCAGTGGCACTGGTGAGGTCACATGCCAGATGGTCCCAGGCCTTGGATTTGTATTGGGAGTCTTGGTACTGGCCCTGCAGCAGTCTGTCATCATAGTGTTGTAAAAGGAGCCCAGCCATGACCCTGGAATCCAAAATGCCCCAGTGGTGCACCTGAAAGTGTGCTCCCTCTGCAACTCCAGACATAGTTCTTGCAGTGATCAAACTACAACAGCTTCTGGCTGTATTCCTGCCTGTGCGGTTTAAATAAGGCCATATTCCAGCCCTTTGCCATCATTGGATCATTTTCAAAAATGCTGAGCAAAGCTGAAAAGTGCACAAATCCACTAAGCTGAGTTGAGCAATGCTTAAAGTGGCAAATGCTGAGCAGTGCTTAGCAGTGCACAAATCCACTTAGCTAGGCTGAATGCTGCTTAGAATTATACTTCTTAGCAATGCTCAAACTGGCTAAGCAGAGCTACGCACTGCTAGGCATTGCTCAGTTTTCATTAAAAAAAATTAACAAATTGTACATTAATTACTCATTACTGACATATTATTATGTGTATATATTTTACTTTACATGACGACCCCCTATGTGCTTTGATTACATTACTTTTGGGTGTGACTGTACTATATGGGACACTTGTGTTTACATGGGAGATTTCACATCATATATCCACTGACACTGTGATTTTGGACCAGCTACACTATCCTGGTTAACAAATATCAATTACTACATCATTAAAAATAAAAAAATAAAAAAATTAACAATGCTTTCCCATGTAAAAGATGTATTTGAACTGTGCACTTACTGCACACAAAGTTGGACCTCTAACTACTGACCTAACATGCCAATAAAGATTTCGGCTATACATTTCTATATAGCTCTTCATACTATTTTAAGCACCGCTGAGCAAAGTGCTGTGGTGCACATACCTATTCAACTATAATTAAACATCACATACAAAGGGAAAATGTAATACAACCATTTTAAATAGCTATATCTCAATATATAAAATATCAGCATGTCAGTTGCAGGCCACATACTCTTCATGACAATCCATGGTAATGCAAAACCTGTCATTCTATCAACTTCTAAGTTTGTATGAGCAATATTTAAAAACTGTCCCTATTTCTGAACTTTTGCCCCACTTTTGGTAATGGCAGCTGAAAATAATGACAGACATAGGAGTTTCCATCTGCATACTATTCAGAAAAGTCATGCTAATGCAAAACTTATTATCCTATCAATGTTTTGAGTTTGTAAGAATAATAGTTAAAAAATTTCCCCTACTTTTGGCCATTTGTCCAACTTTTATTTCATGGCTTTGTCCAGATTTCTTGCTCTAAGAGGTTGAGAGGTGTGTGTCCGAGGACACTATTTTACTGTAATGTGCCATAAGGCACTTTCACAATGCAGGGGGTCCCTGCATTGCATTTCATTCACAATCCTACTTTTTTCAGTGTCCGCGGACACCAAAAGGACTTTAAAGTGATGTACAGCACTTTGGCAATGCAGGCAGTGTGTTACAGTTACTGTCACATAGCTCCTGCATTGCATTCCATTCATAATCCTGTTTTCAGTGTCTGCAGACACTGAAAGTATTTTAAAGTGCCGTACACCACTTTGACAGTGCAAGGGGCATGTTATAGATATGTGAGCACTACTGCAACATGCCCCATGCACTGATTCAGTATCTGTGTACATGGGTCTGTCTCAGTGCACCTTCATTAATATGTAAGGTGCGCTGCAGAGAGGGTGATGTGGACATGGACACCAGTCGATCTATGTAGGAATAAAGCTATACCTACACAGAGTTTATTAAATCCCCGCCTATAACTCAAATCATTGTTATAAAACCTTACAGTATATTTTCCATATTAATGTCTCTTAAATCTGACATCTAAGGATAATCATATTTTTCCACAGATAGAGTAATAACCCTGGGACATTGTAAGAAAACATGTTCCATGGTCTCCAGAGCCTCACATTTAAAACATAACCTTTGAGATGATACTTTAATAGCACAGACCCTTTAACTCATTCACTCCAGTGGAGCTCAGGAAGTTTGTACTGTAACATCCAATGGGCTGAACCTAGCCTTTTGACAAAATCAAATGATGTCCTCACATTTCAAACAAATATTCATATCTCTTGAACCACAGGGATTATGAAAGAAGTATAAATGGCAAAATATTTTTATAGTGGTAGTATTCTTTAGGTTCTAGGTCAGAAACAGAATTGTATACGTCACAGTAAATGCAGTAGTAATTACATTTGTAATATTTTGTAAACAACTTAAAATATTTCAGCAACCACTCAAGTTATACACATACTGTCAGCAGCATTTTATTCATCTAGCTGAGAGTTTTCTTATGAGGCTAAGGAGTTCTGCCTGTGTTACTTGGTTGTTGAGATATTTAGAATAATGTGAAAATTATATTTATATAAATTAATATCAGAAAAACAACAGTTAATACCTATTTACCTGCACTATACAGAGGTCAAATATTAATGCAGTTGAGTTTGCCATTGTGTAATCTCTCAGATGAATTCTTTTAAAACCTTGTACATAGTGTGGTTTTGGAATTATTGATGCAAATATGAGCAAGCAATATTTGATGTCTATAGGCATCAGTAGGAGTTAATTGCAGATGCTCCTGGACGTGCCACTCAGATGTATTGAGTTAATCAGGTACTTATATAACAATAGTGTCTACAGAAAATATTGTCCTTCATACCAAAAATAAAATCTCTTCCTCCTTCTCTGAATAGAAGTTTTTATATTATGAGGCAAGTCTTTCCATGGATCAGTATAATAAAAGGAAGACATACTGTGGGTTTCATGAACAATCATGCAGGCTTTGCGAAGCCTGCACAATGTATATGCTAATCACATATGCATGTTGTTCATAAACTCAAATACAAGCAAGATTTTTTGTGGCCAGCAACAGTGCTGGTGGCCAGTAAAACATGTTGAGCAGCATGAACATACACAGTAAACAAACAGGCTTGCCTATGGGCAAACTTGTTAAATGTGCTCATGCAGACAGCATAAAAAGTTACATAAGGCAAGTAAGGCATGCTGTACACAGGCAGGAAAGTGTACTGACTATTCTGTGTACAAAAAATATAACGTATGAATACAATAATAAGTAAGAGGGGCTGGGAAACTGCAAGTGCAACTACAATACTTAGGTTATCAGATGGGAACATACCTCTGAACTGTATAGATTTTTGAGAATATCCAGATTTTTGCCTCATATTTTTGGTTCAGTTTTCATGAAATTGTGTTTTTTTGGCAAGTTATTGGCAAGTCATTAAATTGAGGTCTGAAAATAATGACAGACATTTGTTTCAGACTACATACCCTTCAGAAAATTCATGCTAACATAAAACCTGTTATTCTATCAACTTTCAAGTTTGTAAGAGAAATATGTCCCTATTTTTGGGTCTTTGCCCCCCATTATTTGTGGCTTTGTCCAGATGTCTTGCTTTAAGAGGGTGAGAGGATTGGACAGGAAAAGTGTACTGAGGACATTGTGCACAGAAATCAAAGAGATGTATACAGAAGTATGTAAAACGGGGAGGTAAATCTTCAAATTGTAGTAATATAATTAATGTGAAGATGTTTATGTCACAAAGACTATTTTGTAATAATAATATTTTGCAGTACAAATGTCACAATAATTAATGATGGTCACACTTCCTGAGTAAATGAAGATAAATTAAAGTAGACATGATATTATAGGATGTGACAGTTACACAAATTGACATTGTAACAGAGGGGAATTGAGACATATGAATGTCATTGACATACTAAGTTGAGATGACAGTTCACAAGAACAGTACATACATTACGGGATAATTGCACAGCCTGTATTTCATCAATATAACATGATAGAAGATAGTAATGGCTCAGAAGCCACACCTTCATTTTGCAAGAATCAAACCCATTCCCTCAATTGCAACAATAACCTATGTATTAACTGTATATGCCATAGAAGTAGGCCTAACACATGTACAAGGAGGATCACCCTTGAAGGGTATTATGTTTCTCAATATTTGAATGGCTATGCATCTAATATGTAGGTATTTGTGGTGTTACAAATGTGGTACCAAAGTATGACATGTGTAATATCCTTGTATAAGGCACCCCTACTTGGCACAGTATTGTAAAGGCAGATAAGAAGAGATACAAACACTGCACTATATACCTCTTAACTGAACAGATTTTCCCAGAATGTCCAGATTTTTGCCTGATATTTTGGTCCATTTTTAATAAAATTCTAGTTTTATGGCAAATTAGTGGCAAATCATTAAAGTCTGAAGTTAGAAAATAATGACAGACATTTGAGTTTCAGATTTCATGCCCTTCAGAAAATTCATGTTGATGCAAAACCTGTTATTCTATCAGCTTTCTAAGTTAGTAAGAGAAATATTTTAAAAAAATGTCCACATTTTTGGGTCTTTGTCCAACTTTTATTTATGGCTTTGTCCAGAGTTCTTGTTCTAAGAGGTTGAGAGGTATGACTATGATGTAATGTGTTTCCCAAAGCTGTGTATTGTCAGCATCTGCCATAGGTGGTAGCAATGGGAATTGTCAGAAACAAATTATATTAATGTGTGAGCTAAGAAAGGATCTTTAATAATGAATGTCATATCAGCATGTCAGCCTAATAGCAATTAAATGAGTATGATTATGGGCATCCAATTGCGATCTGTCTTATATCAATGTTCCATGGTCAAGGAAGGTTTCTCTGTATGTCTGTACACTTACCACTCAAGAACTGGAGCAGACATATGTACACCACAGGATTCAATGTATGTGCCAAAGTAGCACTCTCACCATGAGATCAACAGAACAAATGTCTACTGCCATGACATCTAAGCTGCATTCACATGTGTTAGTGCAACATATCAAGGGATAAGACTGATGTGATGTAACAGTCATCGGTACAATCACACAAAATTAAAACATATGCTACAACTGAACATCAAGCTGTACAACTCCTGCAAATAACAGTATGACTATTAATCACATCTGTCACAGTAGAACTGCTATCACAGCTGTTGAGCTCCACCTGTGTGAAATCAGTCAGTCAGCTGAACTATATTTGTCCATAATTTTTTCTTTTAAAATTGATGGGGGAGGCCTCCACCACTCTATATGCACAAAGTGTAATGGGGGGGGGGGTTGTCTTTCATGCAGAACAGGTAAGAACACAAATGCTTATAGTCACTCAGTGCTGGTTTGGAACACATGCCTAAGTGTTGAGAAAATCAACACCATGGTGGAGTAAATGAATGTAAGTGCATTGCCAATTGTTGAATGTGTGGTCATGTGAAAGCATTACAACATATGTATCAGTCAAGGAATATGTGTCTCTGTAATTACTCAGAAATAATCTTGCTTGTTGTATGTCAGACAACATTGCCTGATGCTAGGTATACCCAAACACACCTGTAGCCCCTTACTGTTATCACTGTGATGGTAGAACAACAATTATGTACAATGTGGATATAATCCCATATTGGAACACATGCCTTACTTAGGCAACAACATACATTACATTGCCTCATGTCCTCAGCCCTGAGGAGGTGCTTCACACTACAACTGTGATGGAATGACAAGCTATTCAAATGAAAGCATCAGTCTTCAATGTATCCTTTCCAAAGGACATGTACAATAAACACTCGTAAAAAGGAATTATATCTACACATGAACATAGCATGTGTTTGAAAAAAAAAACTGTTAACATGTACAGTGACTGTATGCAGTGAGGTTAGAATTTGAGCTATATGGCCAGCATCTCAAGCTTATGAAGGTTTGCAGAAATAAAGCCCAAATAAGATTCATTTTTTTCCTCAAAATAAGATTCATTTGATGTCTGTGACATTGCAATTTCAATGGATGATACCACCATTGTGCATTACCTCTGTGTTTCCAATAAAAAGGTATTACACAGCACAAGCATACTACAGATAGTGATATAGATATACGTACTTACAGCTTGTTCTGCACAATAACAGGAAGAAACACAGTGACAGTCATTCCTGTATTCAAACTCCCTACCTATCGACTGACCGAATCTATACACTGGTGTATTATACACATGCACCACAGGAGAACTTTGCACATGAGCCTCACTACATCTTTGAAAGGATATCAGCTTTGTCATGCAGAGGAGATGTGTGTGCAAAATTACTTCTACAGCTATGTGGACTTTGAATTGTTCTGAATAGTAAGAGGTGTAATACACTCCTGCATACATTTACATTCACACACACACAATCAGGAAAGTCTCACTGCCGTATTAAAACTCCCTACCTACCTACTGGTACAATCTACATATGAGTGCATTATATCAATGTGCCACAGCAGAACTCTGACTTTAGAGCTGTGAGACTGAATTATGAAATGATGATCCCATCTGTGTGTTGCAGACAGTATGCACTACTAGACAGAGTGAAAAGTGGGTGTGGAATGGATGTGAACATGTAAACGTTTCTCATGAGTGGGAGTCAAATGAGCACACTTGCTGAATTAATCCTCTAGTCATGCAATGGCCACACCATCAAACACACAGGTTGATTGTTGTGAGATTAGAATCACCTACCACTTTACAGAGGATGAATTCAGTGTGGTGTCACAGAGAAGATGAGGATGGCAGTAGAGTCTGACATTGCCGTAGACTCAGCCTGCAGTGTAAAAATAATTCCAGGCTACCAATTTACTGCAGCCTGCAGTAGTTAAGTGCAATGATGTAATCAAGATTACATACCTACTGCTGACTTATGTCAGCAGTGTTGTCATTAATGTACATTGCAGAACTGAGAGTGACATGTACCAGTGTGTCTTATGTAGATAACACATACACACATGTGAAAGACGGGATGGAAAATGAACCATTCATGGATCATTAGGTTATGATGATGGTATGTAAACCTTAATGAATGGTACTGATATTAGCAGTGGTATATGCTCATGCTTTGGGCAATGTGGACTGTCAATACCAAGAAACACTTCATGTTTCAATGCAGAAGGTATAATAAAAGATTATGTATGTGTGTCAGTGCTATATGTGGATGTATATCATTTGTAAGTGTCAGTGTTGTAGTGCAGACCCAACTGTCCAGAGTGAAGAGGACAGTTAAGAACACAGATCACTACATTGCATATGAGTACATAAACAGTTTCCATGTAATGAAGTAATATAATCCAGTACCGATACTTATTTCTGTTTCAGCTGTCTTTCTAAAGCATAATGCAGAGAAACAAATCTGTGTGGATGTTGGCAAATTTTTATTGCATGCATGAATATACTGCTATGATGTTTTGAACTGGGAGAGTGAAGTACCCCAGTTTAATGGTGTTTACTAGTGTTCATTGTCAACCTTTGCACAAATAAGAATAAGAGAGGAAGTATTGTGATTCCTATTACATGTACAACAGATATGTTTTATCTTAACATGTTGCACACATATGCCCCACGTGCTGTATTATACTTTTCCATACTAGTGCCAAAGCTCAATTCAAAAAATGAATTGTTGTGCTTGCCTTCCCATTTCCATGATGGTGAGTTGCAAGCAGTGTTCTCTGCTGAAAGAAAAAGTGACAGTACTTAGTGCTGAAAATCCATCTGTCAACCTGGCTTTCTATGTGTCAAACGGAGTAAGTACTTAGTGCTGAAAATCCATCTGTCAACCTGGCTTTCTATGTGTCAAACGGAGTAAGTACTTAGTGCTGAAAATCCATCTGTCAACCTGGCTTTCTATGTGTCAAACGGAGTAAGCTCACTAAACTGAAGGAAAAAGTAGGGTTGGACTGTAGTATGTGGATCATTTTACTATTAGAGTCAGAATGTGATTATTATAATAACTTTTAATCATGACATTAAGAATGCCTAGGAATGACTATTATAAATATGTTGCATGGCCAAATTACAAGAGTGAGAGCTACTGAAAAAATATGTTATACCTACTACATACAAGACAAGCTTCAAGGAAAATCACAAGTTGATTGGGTGTACAATATGGTGTAAGGCAAACACTTGCTGCATTTTGCAATAATACCTGAAATGCCACATAGCATCATATACTATAGTAGCTCATTGCCAGACCACACTCAAATGTTGAGGACTACAATTGATCAAACAGAAGAGGCTTAGACAGATTCTGAGTCAACTTATTCACAGAAAACACACATAAAACAGGCAATAAGAGTTTCACCTAATGCTGGATTCAAACCACTTTCAAGATGAAGATTAAGTTTACAGGCATGACCAGCACCTCTTCATCCCACAAAGGAAACCCTACTTCACCCATCTCAAAATCACACCTTTGAAGGACACTGACAACCTATTTAGCCAATGGAAGAGGCAGGTTTTATTCTTCAGCAAAGTAATGGCAGACTGAAAATGCCATAATATGACATTTATATCCATCAGCCTAGTGAATAATCAACAGTACAAAGGCATGAGAGAGAAGGGGTGAAGACAGGCACAGATACATTGCACTTAAAGAACAGTATTCTACTGAATTGTTGCTTTATTTAAACTGCTTTTGCTGTTGTTACTGTGATTTTATGCACTTTGAATTTCTATTACTTCTGCATTTTGTAGCATAGGCTAGATTCAGACTTGCTGAATCTGGACTGTTTGGCATCACTTGACCACTAAAACCAGCTCTTCACTGAGATACTGAAAGATCTGAGGCATCTATTGCTTCCAACTAACTATAAGTGCCTGTTTTTGTACTTATATTACACTTTTAATTTGTATTTACATTCTACTGTCTGTTTGAATTGTCTAAACTGTTTTGCCATATTTTATTGTATACTGCACTAGTTCAGGTCTATCACAGCTCAATTGCAGGTTTGCTGTTTCAGGGTCTGTTTTATAACTTCTTAGCATCAAATTCAAACCATCATTTTTGGTGAAGGCCCTTCTGCACCCTTGTGGGAGGAGAGTGCTGTCTGGGTCCCATCTAATCAAGGGAGATTAGACTAGAGCTCAGAGGGAGCATCCTTATTGGTTAGTTTGTGTTAAAAGGGTTATTTCTTGTTTTATTAAGCCCCATGTTTGTGCTTGTTTGCATGTCGTGCACCATCTTGCACTGTTGCATAGTGATGGTTACCATTGGTGGTTATAGACACAAATGTTTTGCTTGCTACATTTTCCTTTAGCACTTTCCATGTGGTCTTCTGGAGATTTTTTACAGTCCTCCACTACTATTAGGCGGAACACTAAGTCTAGCCACAGAGGTACCAACACACCTCTCACCCACTAGCCATTCCTAAGTGTGACCTTTTTTCCTGACCATATACATTTGCTTAACACTATGGACAGACAATTACCTACAGTTTCTCCAGCCAGCTTTGTTGACATGTGCATCCTGAGGCAGTGTAACAAGGGCCTCATGTTCACTGACAACCCTCTACTTCTAGTCCACACCAACTCAACATGTGAGAGATGCACATATATTAAGAACCTTGAATCCATGCTCTCTCACACACCCCATTCAGTACAGAAGACAATGAGCAGGTTGTCAGCATGCACACCTCACCTCCTACTCCACACAGCCCCACATCATACATACCAACATATGTGGAGGTCCTCACCAGAAACATACTTAAACACCAGAGACCTCCCAGACACAAACACAAGCACACTACACATAATACTTCATCTGCAGAACACAATTCAGATAACAGCTCATGCACCAGTGTCTTACCTGTTAAGCCCTTAAGGAAAAACCCAAAATCAAACATATTAGTCATAAGTGATTCCACCGTGAGACACACAGATGTCCCTCTGACTAGGCTGGATAAGGAAAAGGTCACAGTCAGTTTTTTGTCAGGTGACAGGGTCTGCCATATAACACATGCACTCAAGTTTCTCAGTAACAGCCACTGTTATGAAGCTGTCATAGTCCATGTTGGTGTGAATGACCTGAGTCATACCTCTCTGGACTATATGAAGAGAGACATGACTGAGCTCTCAGACTAAGTGTCTCAGGCAGGTATGTCCCTAGCCTTAAGCAGCATTTTACCTTCACCTAGGATGATGCTTCTATACAAACAGAAAATGACTGACTTCAAAAATTGGCTAAGTTTTTGCTGTCATTCAAAGGGGATCCAGTATCTGTCAGCCTCAGACAACATGATCTACAGACCTCGATGCTTTGCCAAAGATGGTCTTCATCTGTTACCTCTGGGATTCCTGCTACTGGTTAAGGCTCTTTCCACCCTTATACTGCCTTTTTTAGGCAATGTTTCAAGGACAAAATTCCTCACATAAAAACTCCATCTAAAAACAACCTCAAGGTTATGTTGCTAACTACTAGGAGTCTTAACATGAAACTGCACTCACTGGAAGCAGTCCTCACCTTGGAAGATGCAGACATTTATGCAGTCATGGAGCCCTGGTTCAAGGCTGTGGAGAGCACCCCAGCCATACCAGATTTCACCTCCTTCCATACATTTAGACCACAAACTGTGGTGTGAAAACTAAATGATGTAGTGTATCAATATTCATTAAAGATAAATACACCTCCAGACAGGTTAAACTGTATGATTCCCTGGAGATACTTCAGGTGCAATTAACTGTTGGTTGGACACACATTCAAGTCATTGCCAGCTACAGGACCCCCTCCATGAATCAGGACACCCTCTCTGCCTATTTGGATTTACTTGAGTCTATCAAGATACATCTGAACACCATGGTTTTGGGCAACTTTAACTACCCATCCATTGACTGGGTAAATTACTCATGCTCAAACTCTCTTGCCAAAGGTTCCTCAAATTGGTTAACTCCAATGCCTTGGACCAGCTGGTTAACACTCCCAGAAGGGGTGCCAACATCTTGGATCTGGTGCTTATGAATATGGGGACTACTGTAGCACCCCCCACTGTGAGGTCTTCCCTGGTGATATCTGACCACAAATCAGTCTCATTCGAAGTACCCATAACACTTGACCCCCTCCTAGCAGCAACTAAGCTAAAAACATCTGCAAAGAAGATTATAACCTCTTATGGGATGGTATAAATAGTTTTACTACACCACCCCTCTCAGATAGAACTGAAAAATATGCTGAGTTCTACACCAATGCTTTATACAAGCACCTGTATAACCATGTCAACTTGACCATACCTGATAGGACCAAAATAAGCTCCTCAAAGAGGAGCAAACCTGCCTGGTGGACAACTGCCATTAACAGACTTTACAATAAGAGGAAGAAATTGCTGTCCAAGGCTAAGAGAGAGCAAGCCCTAAACTGGAAACACTCCCTCCTCAGCTTAAAGAGGCAAATAAGACTTCTTGTGAAGTCCTACAAAGCAAACTATGAATCCAAACTAGCTTCCTCAACTAAGAACAACCATAAGATGTTCTTTATTTGCATCCATAACCTGAAAGGAAAGGCCCAGATTTGGCCAAACATGTAGTTAATGATACCACGTATACTGAGCCTGTGGACATAGCTAACCTGTTATCCAACAGGTTCTGTGAAAACTTCACTTCCCTGTCCCCACCACATGTATCCCATGACATCCCTACCATCTGTCCCCTACCTTGTGACTCTAAAAAGCAGGTTTTAAACATTGTCTCTAAGGCCAAAAACATAGTATCTATGGGACCTGATAACATCCCAGGCTGCATCTTACATGGGCAGGGCTATATTACAACCACAAAAGTCCGAAACATCAAATATGGAATCATTAACACATATTACCCGAACTGCGACTACACCGAACACCCTAAACCGCAAAATTCAAAATCCCGAACCGCCATAGCTGTCCAACCCCACCTCGCACTACATACTACCTACCTAAACAAAATAAATAAACCGCATACATACACTAACCAAAACCCTACACTAAACCTTGCATACATTATTTTCTATGCACTTACCTTAACCCGCACCCTAACCCTAAGGTCCGTAACTATCACACACTTTTACTATCTATGCACTTACCTTAACCCACACCCTAACTCTAAGGTCCGTAACTATCTCACACTATTACTATCTATGCACTTACCTTAACCCGCACCATAACACTAAGGTCCGTAACTATCGCACACTATTACTGTCTACGCACTTACCTTAACCTGCACCCTAACCCTAAGATCCATACCTATTGCACACTTACCTTACGGAGCTATACCACAGAAGGGCCAACCATGACGATTCGACATTTTGGATTTCTTGCTTCAGGATGATCAGTGTTGTCGCAATTTGATGTAGATATGTCGATGTTTCCATAATCAGGTAAGTGGACCTTTGTGAATATAATAAGGAACCTAAATGGGCTCCAACAAGAATTAGCAATACCAATGGGTACTCTTTTCATACATAGTCTAAGCACTGGCATCATCCCACCTGAATGGAAAATGGTCACCATTATTTCCTTGCACAAAAGGTGTTGCTTTCACTGACCCTGGGAACTAAACACCCCAACGTTGTGCTCTAAATTTAGCACCATCATCTCCTGCACCACCCATGCCTGCAGAAGTCAAGCAGTAACAAAATGTCTGAATTGACGCCAAATTCCAGTCTTGCTTTAAATGGTTAGTGCACAAACATGCATAACCATGCCAACTGGATTTGTGTGATGATAAGCACAGAGAGGCATTTGTAAACAAAGGGAAAGGTATTTATTTTATCAAACAGCAAAAAAGGTGTGAAACATGGCAGCGAGATTTGCCATTTGTGATGTTCAACATATTCACACATTTCAGATGGTCAGCTCTGATAGCGTCAATGGCTTGGCATGTTATTCTTTGCATTTTGGGTGCTAAATAGGATGACTTAGCACATAACTTTCAGGAATTACCACTGTAAAAAGTTAGTTGACCAAATGTGGGAATTATACCTAGAGGAGAAAAATTGTATAATTTCATTCAAGTTGATTATTTGTCAGTGTTAGAGGAGAGCTCTCTTTCACCCATGTTCATTACTGATAAAATGAATACATTATGCATGAAGATTTATTCTACACAGACCAGTATGTCTGTGGCATTAAAAAGTTCTGTGAAATGCATTCCCAGGAAAGAGGCAATATTACTGTTTGTAAATGTATGTCAGATAGATAGATTTTTATGAGCTAACTATAGGGTAAGGTATGATACATCTCTCACTACACATACTGTCCTAAACACAGAGTTTAGTTATGTGGGGACAGAATATGATTTTAACTTAAGTATTCTGCCCATCATAGATTTGAAAGTGGATTTTTAATCCATTTTCATCATTATCCTGTGATATGCAAGTGGATTTGTAATCCACTCTCAACATTATCCTGCTTAAACAATTGCACACACATTCAACTGTGTTTAATAACCAAATCAGTAATGCCATGTGCTACTTAGAAAAATTAATTTATCAACGCAAGACTGAAACATGCATTGCAATAAACATAATTATGACAGTCATTTGTATGTAGTGTTACCTTCATAAGCAAAGTGTTAGAAAATTCTGATGCGCACTGTAAATGTGTTACCTGGAGGTAAACCCTGGATCATCTATGTTATGTCTCTAAGTCAGTACTCTCACAGCTTGTGCTACAGACACTGGTACACAAGAGGTGGATGTTCTCCTCTCATTTCTATCCAGAGTGCTGACATCATGTGCACATTATTTACTCATTAGAAATACCATGCAACATTGACAAAACTATTAATGCTAATGGAGATTAGAGAAATAAAATTGTTCACTCTTTCCTTCACCTGTGAGCCCTGTTTTCACATTACTAAGTCATGTGAAAATTACAAAAGCAAAATACACATATATAAGAATTTATATTCCACCCTGCAAAACACAAGCTGTATTTTCACATCTGCTGCAAACATTACAAGCAGCATGTGCCTTCAAGTTGGATTCAAGCCCAGCATCCTGTTTCCTATTTCTTTAAACTCATTTCATTTACATGTGCTACAGTGATACTTAGGTGAGATGTGGAATTTCTTCTCTTACTGCTGGTCAGAGTGCTGCAGGAAAGCACACTTGTGCCACCATATAATATACTACTGATTTCTCCTACATAAACATGTTGTTGTTTGTCTTTCAGCTTTTTCCCGGAAAGGGGTCACCACAGTGGAACTCCAGTCTGCTAATGATTGGCAGTAGATTTTTTTTACAAAATGCTGAGGTGCCAGCTCGGCGCTCAACCTTCAACTAAGGCACTCCCATTTACGCATGCATGTCTTTCGAACGCTACCCAATCGTGGGGAGGACATGCAGACTCCACACAGAAGGCACTCCCAAGCTAAGCCGAGAATCAAACGGGAGAACCTCTTGCTGTGAGGTAACAATGCTACGGCTGTACCACCGCGGAATAATATATAATATACTACTGATAGTATACCTAATTAAATTTCTCAGTTTGACCTTGGGCAATAGACTCTCATTCACTACTTCTAAATGCTGTGAGTCAACAGTGTGCTTTGCCAAAACCTGAGCAAATGAGGAACATAAAAACATATCACTAGTAACAGATACATTGTAGTAATAATGAAAAGGTAGGATTGTGAAGTTTCCCAGATATCTGTGTGGTACAAATTGATCATATGCTCAAAAAATATACATTAGCTCTATCAAACAGAACAGTATGTGAATCTGAACCCTTAATTCAGTGCACTAACAAACCATACTCAGTTGTGTTTGTTATCCCTCTTTGCCACCAACACAGGAGCAGAAAATGCTCCTTTCACATCTGCTTGAACATGTCTAGATTGATCTGATACTGACAAATTTTATTTTTTTATTTCACATTTGTTTACCGGGAAAGTCTGACTTAGAAAGAAGCCAATTTTCAGTGCAGGCCTGAGGAGAAATGCTCCAGACACATGTCACTGTAAGGTAGGAGGAAACTGGAGTATCTGAAGAAAACTCCCATGAACACAGGGAGGACATGCAGACTCCACATAGAAGGCACTCCAGCCAAGATTTGAAGAGGAGAACCTCTTGCTGTGAGATGACAATGCTACTACTGCACCACTGTGCAGACAAATACTTGATACTAATAATAGCGCACACCATATTAATGCCAACACTGTCATCTATTTCTTCTCATTATTTTCTGGCCATCATTTTCTCCTCTTAGTTTAACTACAGAAATGCAGTGTCATTGCCATTTATTTGCATCTTTCTTCCCATGTGTAATGTAGCTGATCACCATTTTAGACAAGTTATAAGCAGAGGATGGACAGTGTGTTCTTACTACAAGCATATCAATTATGGTAAGGTTGTTTTCATAGCTGTCAAGATGCCTATGCTTTTATTTTAAGTCTACTCTGCATGAGACAAACACTTCAGAGAGAGGATTCAATTTAGCATTGCTTGGTATTATAGTCAGATCAATCAGTAATACCTGCAAGCCATTAGCAGCTAACAATTAACATTGTTCCTCCC
The DNA here is from genome assembly GCF_019279795.1 of Protopterus annectens. Taxonomy (NCBI): domain Eukaryota; kingdom Metazoa; phylum Chordata; order Ceratodontiformes; family Protopteridae; genus Protopterus; species Protopterus annectens. The sequence continues at coordinate 1,253,956,232 of NC_056731.1, forward strand.
TGCAGTCCTATGGCTTCAGCATATAGTCATGTAGCCACTTAAACTATGTTTACATTCCCTACACCAAGTGATTTTCTTGGTATTCAGAAATGCATATGATTTCACAACTCATTTGCATCTTCACAATGCTCAGAGGGCTGAATCTACATTATATAATGGTAATGGTGTAGCTATGGAAGTAGAAGAATACGTGACTGGATAGAGTCAAACCATTACTGCTAGTTACTTTGAGGATATTGTTCTACAAATTGCTGCACTATTTCATAAGGTATGGTTGTCCTCTTCATAAACTGCTTTCATGTTCACATTTTGAATGTATTTCACTATGCAATAAAAAAATTATTTTGATGTGTATGCAATTTTAAAAGTATGCTACAGCATGAAATTTCTGCATTGTTCTTGCTTTCTCCTCTGGTGTGCATGCTCTATTGCACATTCTAGTATAGCACGGTGAAATATTCTGTAAGCTGAAGCTTGTGTCACCCCTATTATAACCACTGTGGTATTCTGGAATGCACCAATAGCTAATATCCTTGATACTACCCATACCTTAGTTTCCAGTGGTATAGGTTATTCTCAATTTCCCCTGGGTCTTAGGATGCAGAGTTCATGTAGTATTTCCCTATCAGCACTGTATCACTCTACTGTTTCAATGTCACACAGTCCATGATATGTTACACAGGGTCTAAACACCCTTCTTCTCCTTGGATGAGATCTGTCAGCAGCAGTAGCAGCATAAACGTGAGCTTGTTTTACATACATATGCAAGAGAGCAGCAGCAGGGCCTAACACTACTGTGCTTTCTAAGTATGATGATAGCTATATTCCAAAAGGTGGTGTACGTGACAAAGGGCTTTACCATGTCTACACAATTACTTTATAGGTTCCTGAATGTGTCTACCATATTGGCTTGGTTCATTAGCATCTAATTCAGCTGTTTATGATTACATTAACATACTCTGCTATTTACCTTTGTTTGGTGGATCTAAATAATGTGTAGAGCCATTTAATGAATACAAAATGGCACACTATCAGGTATTGTAGCAGCGTGGAAATGAATCAGGTCCTATTTTCATACCAACATTTTCTGTTATTCTCTAACATATGCAAATTTACTTTCCATTCATGTATTTTTTATCAATTGTCCACCTTCACCACCTTGCACCAGATTCCTTTTTTATTTATTAAATTCTCCAAATGATTTCTATGTTTCATCTCTAAAAAATTTTGCAATTAATCACCCCAAAACTGAAGAAGGGACACCATATTATAAATAAATAAATGAAACAAGGAATACTACTGTGTGTTTTAAATTGAATTCAACATTTTCTTTTTTTATTAAAAATTTCATCCAACTTGGTAGGATTTAATTTGTAACCTCCCGAAACAGATAATACTATATCATCTAAAATTGTTAACCACTGTGCTTTTATTAACTCATACCATCCAAAAACTAAACCCATCAATTTAAAATCTGTTCTGTTAAATGATATACAGGTCAAAGTTGGGCTACCCCAAAACATATACTTTTTTCTAGTTTATCTTTAGGCCTGCACACCTTAAATACTTCTCTAATTTTTATACAATATATCCCAACTATGAGGCATATTTTTCCAAAATAATCAAACCCATTTCCATAAGACATCAAAATGGGTAAAGGAAGTAAACTTCCAAAACTGAGACAGATGCCTGGTGACAGAGCCATGGCCTCAAGCTCAATGCCAAAAAGTTCATTGTCATCCCTTTTGGTAAAAACTCTGTACCCATGAACTACCACATAGGCAGCAGTCTACTTAATGCCAAATGTGTGAAAAGAGACCTTGGGACCCAGGTGGACAGTAGTCTCTCCTTTGATAATCACATCACCACAGTAGTCAGGAAATCCTTCTACACAGCACACCTCATTGTGAAAGGGTTCTCATCCAGGATAAAAGAGGTCATTGTTCCTCTCTACTCATCACTCATTAGACCCATTATAGAGTACAACAACCCTTTTAGAATGTACCTCACAATACATCTGCAACAGCTGAAAAGGCCGCAAAAGTACCTCACCAAGAGGATTATCAGCTGCAAACAGATGCCCTATGCTGATCATCTCAAAAAACTCCAGCTTTACTCCATAGCATATCGCTTACTCCAAGGTGATCTCTGCCTAACATACAAAGCTATGTCAAACCCAGAGCTGCTGGACATGCTACACCTAAAGAAATCCCAATCCCTCTGAGCTACATGCTTTAGGGCCCAAAACCTTGTCATCACAATAAACAGAACATGCTGGAGGGATAGATTCCTGTCCCAGAGACTTCCCATACTCTGGAACAAACTACCCATCTATGTCAAGCAGGATTCCTCATTAGCACTCTTCAAGAAAAATCATGATGAGTGGATGGGAAATAGGAAATTCACTGCAGGGATCACTTCTGTGGCTCTGCTCAACAGCGGCACAGAAAAATAACTTTCTTGGGTGGCAAAAGCCAGGCAACCTTGTTGGCTAGGCTTACTTAGGCCCTTGGGCTGATAGCCTAGTACCTACCTATCAACCTATGAACCTATGAAAACAATATCATCCACCATCTAATCCTATAGTCAGATTATATATAACAGCATTCATTATTAATACAAATAAGATACTACTGAGAGAGAACCTTGTTGCACCCCTTTATAAACCTGTATATCTTGCGAAAGCCATCCATTTATCTAAGCATACATTCCACATGTTTCATAAGCAATCTAATCATGGATAAAAAACTCTCATCTAATCAATATGCATGTAAAATATTCCACAATTTGGCATGGACTATATAGTCAAAGGCTGTTTCTACATCACAGCCTACAACACCATTTTCCTCATCCTTGTCCACCGTATCATACACTGTTTTTTTAATTAGTAATTCTTGATTTTTTATTACCTTTATTTCCAAAAATACCTTCTTGCCATGTATCAGAACAAACTTTTCCCAATCTATTCTGTGATATTCTCATAAATAATTTATAATCTGTATTCATCAAAGTAGTGGGTCTCTAGTTCCATAAATCATGTTTATCTCCTTTTTCCAAATCAATTTAATTGCACCTTTACATATAGATTCATCTGCAAAACTATTATATAATAATTCATTGAAGAGTATAAATAAAAATTGTTGTTGCTGCAAAGTCATTGATTTATAAAATGTATAGAAATTACATCTAACTTGATAGGATTTAATTTATTCTATCTAATCCTGGAACAATATTACCATCATATTTGTGCTTCACTGTTATGACTTGATTATGTCCGTCTAGTTTTTCATTCTATTAACCATATGTATCTGAAGTTATTCTCCCTGGGCTTCTGCTGAAAATAGATACCTCATGACCCAGTCTGACTTTCTTGGTAACAAATGTCAAATAAATAAATAAATAAACAAGTTTTAAAGTGTCCAAAATCTTATCTAAACAGGTATCTTTAAGTAGAATTTCATTATGTTCTTTTTTAAAATTGGTAGCTGCCAATCTATATTACAATCAACATTTAAATAACTGCATCTTTAAGTACAGTGCAACCTCCTGTTCAATAGCACATTGGTTCCAAACCATGTGACCATCTTCCAGTCTAATACAATCAACAGTCCTATGCTTCTTTTTACTATATTTTTCCTAGAAAAAGACAAATAAACAGTTTAGTCTCCTGTACTAAGAACTGTTGTGTCTTTTACAAACTTTTAATCCTATCTTTATTTTCTTTATAGGTTCATAGGTGTGTACTAGGCTAATGGCTTACCCCGGCATTGTGCAGCTGAATTTAGTTCCCAGTGCCTCTGTTGAGTAGAGCTGCTAGAGTTATTCCCGGGATAAATTTTCTATTTCCCATCCACTCATCAAGATTTCTCTTGAAGAGGATCAGCGAGATGGTCTGCTTGACATTTATGGAAAGTCTATTCCATAGCATGGGCAGTCTGTGGGTTATGAACCTGTCCCTCCAGTATGTTCTGTTGATTGTGGTAATGAGGCTGAGGTCTCTGGAGTGTGTGGTGTGGAGGGATAGGAATTTCTTTAGATGTAGTATTTCTAACAGAGCTGGGTCAGACATGGCTTTGTAAGTCAAGCAGAGATCACCTCTAAATATCTTTAATTATATTATTTTATATTTATATTTATAAATATCTTTAATTATAAATATCTTGTTCTCATATCAAATATCTATCATCCTTATCCTCTTGTAAAGTGAACATATCCTGTAATAAATTCTTATAGTTATTTTTCTTTTACTCTCAAAAAGTTTATTGTTCTAATGCCAAAGATAATTTCTTGTTTTTGTTTTTTTTTGTCTTATAAGCCACCTATCACTGCATATAGGTATTATAAAAAGTTGCATAGAACAATGATATTTCTATAATTGTGTAGCAGCTACCTTTAAAACTTTAAAATGTATATTTATACCATTAAATTTCTTTAGTCCTTTTACTTGGCTGATAACATTTCTGTTTAAGCAAAATCAGCCCAAATATGACCAAGATCAGAAAATAAAACAGCTCTTTTACAACCTTACAATTCTAACAATGATTCAGAAAATAAAACATAAGCAATTTCCATCTGAAACTGTGATCTTATATGTATCACCTTTATCTTTTTCCAAGACTAAATGCCCTAACTTCATTACCTCTTACAACTGTTTAACATCTTTAGTATTAGTCATAGACTTTCCTAAATTGCAATTAAAGTCAACTGTAAAAAATAACATAAATTTTAACAATTACATATGACTTCAAAAGTGTAAATAAAACATCTCTTTTTGCTACATCAGAATATACATAAATGACAATGACATAAAATGGCTTTTATTATATTTGATATCTACCACTTATGTCCTTCCAAACTTCACAATGATATGATCTAAAATCTGAATATTATTGTGTTTGAACATGATAGCAATTCCAGAACAAGTCTATACTCCCAAATTCCATAAAAAAGGATTGCCACATATTTTATCTGATGTAACCATCTAATACCTAAAAAAACTGATGACACCTGCATTTACTCTTTCACACCAATGGCAAGCTTAAATCCTCCTCATGTCATTAATAGTATTAACATTAGGGGAAGCTAAGTGTAAGCTAATCATTATCTGTCTTTGCATTCTTTAAGTACAGTAATGTATTTATTTATTTATTTTTTGTTTTCTATCTCTAACTCTTTTGGAACTGAGTTATTACCTTTCCCTTGTAAATTATGTTTTCTTTCTCCATCCTCATTATCTTCAGTATTACTTACACTTCTTACAATCCATCTGAAATTGCACTGATACTCTTAACAGTCAATAGAAAACAGCTGTTTTTGAAAAAATATCTTCTGAATTTATCATCTAATCCACATTCTCCACTGGCTGCAGTGTTTCTGAACTTGGCTGCAGCAACTCCATGCCTACCAACGTGCCACCTCCATGCTAGGAACAGGAGCGTAAGGTGCAAAACATCACAGAGTAGGAAAAGTTCCCTGATGCACTGGCCAAATTACCCCTGATATTAGAAATACCACCTCAGATCTCCCATAAAATGACACCACAAGCTTAGTTGGACTAACCAGGTCAACAAAGAATAAGTAAAATAAACATACCTACAGTTTTATATCTGTATCAATATCTAAGTCTGTCTAGCTATATGCAAGTAATGACAAAACGGTGATAAAATATACAATCATTGTGAAGAGGTAGCATGACTATCTACATGTAGACCACAACCATAACCAAGAGATTGGCAGGTATCGTTTAAGTCTGACTTTAAAGGATTTCAGTTTTTCCAGTTGCCGTAGCTCAATCAGTCATTTGTTCCACAGTTTATTGACATAACATAAATAAAGTGAGTCACCAGTAGTTGATTTTGTTTTACTAGAAATAAGGAGACCGTTATTTTGCAAGTGTAGTTACCTTATAGGAAAGCAATACTAGAGAATATTGTTTAAAGAAGAACAATTTGGAGGGGGGTCATAAATTAGGTTGCATGAAGTAATGGGTTGTATGTAGGAGAGGTATTGTGGAAGCTCAATCCAGTATAACTGTTTAAAGGTAACACAGTGATGTGTTCTGGATGAAAGGTTAGTTGCATATTTAGCTGTCTTGTTATAGCATGCATCCAATTTCTTCATATATGTAGACTGCAGGTTAGTAAGAATGGGAGCTGCATATAGAAGTAATGGAAGTTTGCAGGATAAAGCTATGGTTTTCCTAACAGATTCTGAGAGATATGAACTAACTTGATAAACAGCACCCATTTGTTTTTTAATGGCTTAAAGAATATGATGCTCATATTTTAGGTGTTTTCCACAGTAACACCCATCAGTTTAGTCTGTGATACTATTTCTATTGTAGCATTGTCTTTTGATGTAATGCTAAAGTTTTTTTTTTTTATTTTTGTACTGTTGTAGTAAGGATAACCATAACTTAGTCTGCTTTGTATTTAGGATTATGTTGTGTGTAAGCATGGCTCAATAGATGAGAAGGACTGTTAAGTTACTTGTTGAGGTACAGTATGTTCGGAGCTGAGCAGATAAGGGTAGGCTCATTTGCATGACACTATGCTGACATGCTTGGTTTTAGTGCAATGATCATTTTAAAGATGTTAAACAGTAATGGTCTTAGGACTTATTCCAACACAGACGGGGAGAAATGTTAAGCATTTGTTTTGCTATTTTATAGCTTGTTGCCTATTTGATAGGTAGCTCTGAAACCATACGAGGTTTGAATGATCAAGTCCTAAAGAAAAGAGTCTGGTTAGTATTTTTTGATGAAAAGCTGCATCAAAGGTTTTAGATAGGTCTAGAAAAAGGAAGAGAGAAGGTTACATGTATTTCTATGAATGTCTGTGGTATTAGTGAAACTGTGGAAGGCAGTGTTTGTGCTGTAGTGTGGACAGAAACCATGCCGAGTTTGAGAAAGAAAATTATTGTTGCTAATGTACCTGAGAAACTGAGAACTCATGCATTCTTCAAGAACCTTAGACAGAGGAGATAGGGTAGCTATAGGTCTATAGTTGGAAAATTCAATGGAATTTCCACATTTGTTCAGGACAGTGATACATGTTTTTTTTTCCAGAGTGAGGGGATGTAGTTATTTGTTATTGTCTGATTTTTCAGGATAAAATAGGTAAATACGGATATCTGCTGCCCTTTTAATATATTCACAGGTAGATTATCAATGGTTAAGGTGGTGGATTTCAGGTTTTAAAGATGTCTTGCAATGGTAGCCATTTAGACAGATTCGAACTTGAAGGAAGGGGAATTGTTATCTGTACAAATTTTTATGGTGAAGGTAGCAGCATGGATATCACTGAATAATATATAGACTATTTTGACAAAGTGTTTACTGAACTGAGTAGCATACTATCAGTAGCGATGCTGTGTATGGCAAAGGTGTGGTAGTATCACTGGTGTGGAGCATATTATTTACCTAGGTAAAGAATAGCCCGGGCTTGTTTGGATATTTACACTGAAAACTGTACAATAGGATTGTTTGTCTGATCTAATTTGTTTCTCAGCAAAGCTTTTAAGTTGTCTAACACTCTATCAGCTGGTTTATGCTTTGCTACAATGTCATTTTTTTTCTATGTTTTGTCTCTTTTTGACGTAAGTTCATTGGTTTATTTGGTTAACCAAGGTGCAGGGTTTGGTTTAATTATTTTTGTATGAAAAGGTGCAATAGTGTTGAGAATGTTGAGAAATGTTGTATTGAAGTAAATGACCGCAAATCTAGAGGCAAGAGCTTAAATCTGGCCCAAATGTTGAGGGATAGGTGAGGGATAGGATATATAAAAACTGTGACACCAGTAATTTTAGTATTGTATGCAAATGTTTTATGAAGACTTATAGTATGGTGTATTGCTGTTCACACATTACTAATAATTACATCAATATGTATGTCTTTGTATATGATACTGCATTTTGTCTGCAAAGACTCTTTACAAATAGTTAACGACTGCACTACTGATCTAGTTCTGCTCATATTCTAGTAGCCTGACAAACGTGAGTCAGAACTGCCGGCTGTCCACAAGTTAGCATGGCTATCCTGCCTTATTATCTGAATATTATCTATATACATGACATTATATCGGTTTCTTAATTCTCTGTGTACATATAGTATGCATCATTCCTGTGCATGCAGAATATTTTATGTATTGGCCATAGTGTTTCGGGGTACTGCATGGATAACATCTTCCGTAACTGTGTAACATAAGGACTGCTGTCTGACCCGATCATTACCTCCATAGTTAAAGATCTGTACATTTTAATTAGAACCTACCTGCAGGGTTGCAGTGATATTGATATACTGGTTAAATTAAAGGGCTTTTTGGGAGTAGAGTGTCACAGGTATGGGTTTGCAACTCATATCTGCCTCTTGCATTTTGCTGTTTTACATGTTTACAGCTGTGTGATTTCACATATGTGTTGGTCTTTTCTTGTCATGTATCATTTATAATTTTAAGTCTTCTTCCAGTGAGGGAACATAGCAAGCCCAGTGTTACTTCCAGTGCCAGTTCCATAAATCTTGCCACACGAGGCATATACAAATAAGTACTGCATGGGTCTACTACAAATGGAGTTCATACTCCTGACACATGCACTTTTGTGTGTTCTAGATGATGCTCCAGGAAGGAAGACTTCTCCTTCTAGGACAGCAAAATGATAAATAACTCATTAACACCTGTGTGGTCTAGAATTTACATCTTTAGCTGCCTAACACATCTTGCATTTCAGATCATTTTCAGAAAAATAAACTTAAAAACTGTAAAAAAAAAAAATCTAAGTATTGTATGAACAACAAATGTTATTAAGACAGTACAAATAGCAATGTTATAGGTAAGAAGTTTTTTTACGGTGATAATAGTGCACTCATATATTTTCCATAATTGTTATAGTAAATTACAGTGCACACAGACCCCAAATTATATTTTTTTGCTACACTTTCTCAAACAAATTGTCATATCTTGGAAACTGCAACTTAGACAACTATTGCTAGAACATTTTTATTAACTAACATTAGCCTTTCACTTGATGACAAGAAATTCTCTATGAGCGCATGCTTATTGAGATATTTACAGATATTTGAAAACATATGCCTAATTCTATAATTAGCAATATAAATAGCACTGAATCTCTCTCAAGGTATGAAATTTACACAGTGCAACTATCTAAGCTAGTTTTCTTCAACAACAGTTTGCATGTCACTAGTTTTTTGAAGTATTAAGTACAGTTTGTTTTCATAATTACTAACAAATAACTAGTAATATCTCAGGTATGTTGTGATATAACTAGACATTGACAATGAAGTTCCATGACTCCAACTATGGCATATCATGTACATACCTCAATAACATATAGGGGTTACCATTATGTAAATATGAATAATGTGACAAACTGAATAATTTCTCTAATGCCGGACATCCTAGATTAACAATCTTTGTGTCATTTTGTTAATAACTCATTACCCTTTCCAATACAGACTAGTGTTAGCTAGCTTTTTCTTATTATTAGCTAGTAAGTTACTAAGTTATAGAAGTCAGACCCAAAGAAGGACTAGATGACATAATGAGCTATGGGCGTGAAATGGAAGTATACAAAAACGACGCTGTAGGCCTGAATGAGTTTATTCTCTATACAAACATGAAGGAAATCTGCTTGATGTGTGATACAGTGTTAAGGGACTAAATTGGAAATGACATTGCCACTGTGGTCAGTGCTGTGGGTGAGTGAAACAGGACTCAATGAGAGTGTCATCATTATTGCTCCAACATGGTCGTACATGTGGCTAACCATGTTAGCTACTTCAGAAGACAGTGAGATGCCACAAGTGAGGAGCCTATAATCCTTCCACTGCATGTTTTTCACATTACACACCCACCTCAGCCACAGTAGGTACATTCCATGTGGTGGCATTGAGGTTAGCCTACCCAGACCCTTCAGCATGCCATTAATTAAACTACCTAGCATTTTACATGTTAGAGGTCATATGTGCTGTGCACAACCTTCTTTTGCAATCTGGCCCACTGTTGTGTTGGGGTATGCAAGCTATGGCTGTAATCTAAAATTGGCATTAAAACATGGTGGGTAATGTGAAGAACTTCACAGACAAAGGGCCAGGATTCATAAACAGCTAAATGTTGTGTAGCTATTGTGCTGGCATTGTGGTGTGCTACCAGCATATTAGGGCACTATTCGGTATTCATTAAATAATGGAGCTGCCAAACAAAAAATTATGGTGGAATATCATAAAGACAGCATAAAGATCTCAGGTACATGCTAATTAGCCAATCCAATATGGTGGGCCTATTCAGGAAGCTGTAAAGCTGTAAAACAACTGTGTACACTCAGTGAAGGCTTTTGCCCTGTACACCAAAACTCCAAAACATGTTAGGGGTTGCTGCTGTTATTATTGTCTTGTATGTGCAACAGGTTATAAATCAGGGTGGTACTGCTGCTAGACTTCAGGCAAGAAGAAGAAGGGTGGTTAAACCTTTTTTATTTATTTATTTAATAATGGACTGCTTGACACAGAATTTATAGGTACAGGGTAGACAGGGAAACACTGGAGGAAATATGCAACCTCTGCTGACCCCTCCAGAGGCTCCAAGGATAATGTGGAGATCCCATCTCAGTGGAAACCAAAATATGGTTAGAATTACACATACTAGCTACAGGTACTTTCCAGACACCCACAGGGGCTATATTAGGGAGATCACAGGCATCAACCTCTAGAACATTACACCAGTTTTTAAATGCAATGCTACTACATGCAATAGGTCACATCCATTTACCACAAACCTCTCAGGAGAGAGAGAAAGATTCATGCAGGAATTTGATGCAGTAGCAAACTTCACTAAAGTAGTGGGGGCCATAGATTGCACACACATTGAAATAAAAGCCCCACCTGGAGAACAGGGAAGAAGGTGCATCAACAGAAAAGGTTTCCACTCTACAAACTGTCAGGCTGTCTAAAATGCCCCAGGGGTCATCTACAATGAGCGTCCGCAATTTCCATGACTCACACATATGGCACACTTTTAAGCTGTACACCTGATTTGCTAGGGGTGACATATTAGGTTTGCTAAAATCAAGGATCCAGTGTCTAGACACATCAGCAGGTTCACTGCAGTATGACATTGGCACTTCTGCCAAGCTACATGCAATTTGTGCCATTTTGCACATATAATTCTCAGAAAATAGCATCAACAAGGGCAAGGGGTAGGAAAACAGTTTCAAGGGCCACAGGCAGGACCAGCATCAGCAGGTACACATGGGGAGTCTAAGGGAGAATCAATGCCTGCAGATGATATTGGCAGATGGAGGTATGACTTGGCTCTGGCAAAGAGGCAAAGGATAGCGCACAAAATCACTGCACAGGTCAAACGCTAAAATGTCACATGCATACAGATAGGAAAATTGATGCCTGGCAGACTCCACAACCTTTACTTAACCATGCAGTGGCTATGTTCTGATAACATCAGACAGGGACAACTCCCAATGACACAATTTGTACCTGCAGTAATGACAAGGTAAGTGCGAAACCTATAAAGAAATAAAAAAAAGGTTATATAACTAATTATTCTTTTATGGAAATATGTATATGCCCCCATATACAGCATTTTTCTGAGGTGTACAGTTATGTCAGTAATATCCCCTCTGTCACATTTTTGCAATATGCAGTTTCATATTACAACCAATAATGCACATCAAGCATTCCAATTGACCACTGTCAATAAAACTTAGAACAGATTAGTTATACCCTCATTTGCAGAACTATACCAAGAAGCAAGACCAAAATACTTAATGCTTCCATGGTTTTGATTAAAATACTAACTGAAAAACAATGAGATTCAACAGTTATAGAAGCAATCATTTACAAATGACTGGGAACAAGAAATCAAAAACTTTTCTGCAGTGTATATCGATAAGTGCAAGCATGTGAATAAACAAACATTAGCCATCATTTGCACAGGGTGTTGGAGTTGGTAGTAGGTCAAGGCTGACACCAAAGAAGTGAGTGTGTGTGAGTAAAACAGACATGCATCTATAAAATTGTGTAGTTTTCAGGGCCATCAGCATTAGATGTATAGCACTTAACAGTACTGTTTAGAAAGTTTGCATGTGTTGAGGTGTTATGGGCAAGTTATTTATTTTCACTGCATATGTGTGAATGAATGAACACAATCATGCACTGTGTGAGCACTATTTCCTGGCATCTGAGACAGATGTGGGCTGCGCATGGTAGAGTAGTCAGTTCAGTGTTGTCACCCCGCCCATGAGAACTACCTCTGCTAGGAATTGCACTGCTACTTCCATGGTCCGGAGTAGAAGTCCAGGTGCTGCCTGAACATGAGCAATGTCTGCTAGACAAGCTCTCCTCATGACTATGTCCACGACCATGACCCCATCGACTACCACGTCTGGATGTGGACAACTGCAGACAATGCAATCACTGATATAGCAGTGGATTTAGAGTCCATGTGGGAACATGATCTTCCACAGCCATGTCTGCCTACACCAGATGATGTAGTGGCCCTCTGGCCACATGGATGCCTACCCTCCCCAACAGACATTTCATCATAGACACTGCCTGATCCAGTGTGTCATGTGTCTTGTTCAAGGAGTTGTTCTCATGGTTCAGGGAGTTGCACACATCACAGTGCATAAGGTTTAGTAATCAGACGATCTCTTATGAGGCCCCAGTCTAACATGCCTCTGCCTTCACTATGGGCCTACACATATGTCTGGAAGCACCTAACAACATACCAGCATCAGGAGAAGGGTGGACAGCAGGCTCCCAATCAACACCCATACCAGCCCTCCTGTGCAGTATCATGCCCTCACAATAGCTATGGGGAGAAGCAACTAGCTCTACAACTGGAGTAACTACAAAACCCTGATCAAGTATGTCACCTTTTGCATGTCCTATATCAGGACTCCCCGTGTTATGGGTAATGGGTATGCAAAGGCATACTGACTGTGTCTGGAAAATTGGTAGGGGATGTGGGAGCCACAACATCAATGTCAGACTGACCCTCTGCATCCCCAGATTGTGCCTTTTTACCACCACCATCATTATCAGAGGCTACTGATACTCTGTCATCAGGTGGTAGGAGTTGTACAGTGCCACCCTGAGGATCAACAATGATAACAAGCAATAAACACATCAAACAGAAAAACAGAGAAAAAAAGTGATCACATATTTTCCGTATTCAAATGATATGTTAAATTCTGATATATGCTAAAGCAGCATACATTTTAATATCATTCAGACCTGAATTTACTTCATATACAGTAATAGCACAGCCAAATGTGAGCTCTCCATGTGCAGGTGGCCTGGCAGCCTGCAATTCAGATGTCTCTGTATGTGAGAAAGAGAAAGGAAAAAGACCTGATAAGTATCACAATGCAAATGAAACAAGAAAAAGAGAACAATCACCTTCATAAGTAAGACTAAAAATGTTCTCATAGAAGAATATAGTGAATAGTTGGATTATTCCCAAACACCCTCCTCACAATGACACTTGCATTTTGCATATCCGGAATGTCTGCTTATGGCACCCTGGGTCTATTTCCACATCTTCACTAACATCAAGGATTTTTGGGAACTCCCTTCCAAGCTATCTGGATCTCTGACAATGGATAGGAACTCCTCAGTTTCAGTTAGTGGTGTTTGGTAGTAGGACTTTCTCCCTTAGCCACCTGTTCCAGGGCAATTGCAGCTGCCTTACAATGTGAAGAGGATATCATATCATTTGCTGAGTGTCATGTCTGGGAATACGTTTTCCAATGCTCTCCAAAAAATTAATGTCATTGACCACCTGTTGGCATATCCTGTTTTGGGCAAATTGTTCGATGCTACATCTCTCTAGCAGACAAACTCCATGGTGATATAACACATGGATAATGACCCAATTTTCTTCATCAGTGTATGGTGGCTTACTGTATACAAATGTCTTCTTGGGTGCCATATTCATGTTTGAGAAGAAACATAAAATGGAAACATAATTAAATATAAAAACAAGAATACTGGAACAGTGAACAACAAATAAGCAAAATCAGTCCCACAAACTGTTCCAAAAAGTGTTCTCTCAAAGCACCAGCACTAAGAACATCCGATAAAAAAGTATTTATTCCACACAATAAAAAACAGTTGAGCGCTTTCATCAAGTAATGACTTCATCAGAACAATCACATAAACTAATCATTCTCCTATAAATACATTCCTTTGCATCACCTGACATAATTCAATTACATTGAATAGTAAATAGATTTAAAGTGCTAGTGCCTAAAATAGTTCCTTCTAATAATTACAACTAGAAATAATACATATTAAAATTCATATCTAAAGAATAATAACTGTTATACAGCTCATACCCAAAAAAAGATAAATGTCTAACTTTTCTATAAATCATAAATACTTTAAATTATATATAAATAAATCAAACATATTGACTCTTAATGTAAAATGTATACATCCATATTGAATATCTACAAAAGATAAAAAAGTAATTTTCATAACATTTGTCATTTGCACATAACCTCCAATAAAGGCTTAATAGATATTTATTCATTTATTCCAGGATGAACAGATGCATTTAATTTAATTTGCCACCAGATTTCTTTGTCTCTCACTTTTAATTTTATATCCCCACCCCTGATGTTCATTTTGGCTACCTCCAATATTCCAAACTTGAACCCTGAACAGGTTACACTGTCCATCAAATGCTTTGATAGTGCATTATTGGCATCTTTTTTCTTTACCCTGTACATGTGATCGTAAATCCTATTCCTCAGACAACGGGTAGTCATCCCCACATAAAAACATGGACAGTCATTACAGGTGGCTAAGTACACTAAATTAGTAGTAGTTCTACAACAAAAATTAATGTCATTGACCACCTGTTGGCATATCCTGTTTTGGGCAAATTGTTCGATGCTACATCTCTCTAGCAGACAAACTCCATGGTGATATAACACATGGATAATGACCCAATTTTCTTCATCAGTGTATGGTGGCTTACTGTATACAAATGTCTTCTTGGGTGCCATATCCATGTTTGAGAAGAAACATAAAATGGAAACATAATTAAATATATAATACACAAGATGGCTGTAAACTCAATTATGTGTAAATGCATGCATCCATCACGCACACAATTTAAACGTTAATGATCCCTGTGACTACAAACAAGTTAGGGCAGCCTGACCTGCACAAAAATATTCTAAATAAAATATTAGCAACAATTTGCAACAGTTCAGTAATGCAGATAACACAAGTTTAACTGTGTAATACATCATAGCATTAACAAATAAAAATTCAAAATGTAGCATTAGAAATGTGACACAACTATTACAAGTGCCATCTCCACTGCTATTAGGTAGAAATCCACAAACATAACAGTTTTCTTTTTGCTAACAGGGATAAAGTGACAGACCTTCCTACAAAATTATAATACACTTATCTGCAAAAACTGTGCAAACAACATTAATTACAACTTAAACAATATAGTTCATGTACACTTGTGTAGCCTATGTTTTGTAATGCAGACATGGCTATATCAAAGAATGGGATAAAGACAAAGCATTGAAATAAAATGTGGTCAGTCTAATTCATGTTTTCATGTTATAGTAAAAGCATTATGTAAGAAATAACAACAACCTTGACAAGACAGCAGTATAGCAAATAGATAATTCTCCAAAAGTTGTGTTCATTTAGCAGTATTCAGCTTTCTGGATCCAGTCTCCACAGTATGGCACAAGGGCATCAGCTACGTGATTACTTTTATAGGCTCTATATCAGAACATCAAAGTATTAAAACTTTGAATGTTCTGATATCGAACACTATTCAGTGAATGCTAAGAATAGCGAATGTGTAGAACAGCAAATTCTTTCCTCGGGAAAGAATTTGGTTGGCCGTTTCTGTGGCTTTGCTATTCTTAGCGCTGTGGTGGAAAGTTAAGGGTTGGGTTCAGGTAAGTGTGTGATTGTTTGTACGTTAGGGTTAGGGGTGGGTTAAGTGAGTTAGGGTTAGGGCGCGGGTTAGGCGTGTGTGCGATAGTGACAGACTTTAGGGTTAGGGGCAGTTTAAGTGAGTTAGGGTTAGGGCGCGGGTTAGGTGAGTGTGTGATAGTGACAGACCTTAGGGTTAGGGTTTGGGTTAAGGTAAGTGGGTAGATAGTAGTGTATGTTTAGTTTAGTGTAGCATTAGATGTAGGAATTAGTGTTTCGGAGCAGCAAATTTTTTCCATGGGAAAAAAATTGCTGTTCTGTATGTTCAATATTTTCATGTTTAGATGTTTTAGGGCCGATTAAATAGCATTCGCTATTTTCATCTTTCGATAATGTGATATAAATGCCTTTTATATAGTGACATCAGCACTGTGCACATTGTGAGTATGCAGACGAGGTGTTAAATCGTTAGCATTCCTGAATGTCACAATCTACACTAAGTGTAGAGAATGTAAACATGGTGCAAGGAACTACATGAATACATGCACACACCCTAGCAATTCAAGGACAAGCATTGAGACATTTTACCTGCTAAGGGCTTGCAGGTGTCTATGATTATTCTGAATGCAGGATTTCACAGTCTGTTTTCTAGGGTATACACCTGCTGAGCATTTGTCAGGGAGAAGGGACTTATCAAGCAGTCTGAAAGCACATTGAATTAGGAGAGCAACATTTCTAACATTCAAATGCTGGCTTTAATTATCACATTTATTGTCTCTTAGTAAGAAATGTTGTTCATATTCAAAGGAATATCACTCATATTCAAGGGAGTACTTAAAGCATTGATACAATTAACATATGCGATAAAACATAGATAGGATTGCTATGAAGAAAACATAGCTAAGAGGATGAGGCACCATAAAGTAAAAGAAGACTACACCTTTAGTGTTTGCAGTCTTTGTTTAATATAATGTGAGTACATGGGTACCATAACAGTTGGCAATATCACAATCATCCAGACATTTACTGCCAGTTGAGAAAGAACATTCATAACTTGCTTCTGTTGCACAATGTGACTTGATGCAATGTCACATTATCAGTGCATCTAAATACTTTTTCTCTTTGAAATCATATGTCTTTTTCTGTGCCAGATAAAGGAAATACCATTCAATGATTGCTGTCACTGCCCTTGTTTCATGGTTTAAAACTATATAGGTTACTGTTGCACGATAAAAAAATTGATTAAACATAAGAAATGTACATTGAAAAAAGTTGATTTCAAATTTATTTTTTCCTTTATTGTTTGCACACCATTTGGCATTGCACTCCACTGACTAGTAGAAGTCAATAGCAGTGAATGGCAGTCCTTTGAAATTATGCCAATTGTATGTGCTGTGTGAAAAATGAAAGCATTTCTTCTGTTCCCTGTGCACTTCTCCATTCCCATGGCATTAGCTAAAGTCCAGATATTATAATACATACATGAGAGTATTGATGTGGAATGGAGATATGAGAAGGCTGAATGTATCATTGTAATGCAGTAGTAACTGTTCTCATTGCTAGATTTAAACTGGGATTCATTTCAGATGCCTTCAAGTTGTTATTCTCAAAAAGTTGTTTGAATGCTTATGATAAATGTTGCTTTCTGCATTTGCATGCCACAGACATCTTTCAAGGCTTAAAGTTTAGCCTGCCTTACGTATCGGAAACCAGGCTGGTGGCATAGCACAGCTGTCAACAGTCTGGATAATACTCAATGAAGAAAATATAAATATCAGGTAACTATTTGTGTGGCACAATGTGTAAATGCAGTGACCATAGAGAAAAAGGATAGCTGATGCATGGTTAAAATCCACTTGAATGATTATTTTAAACAGAGTGGTCTGAATACATATTTAATCACATTTGTGATAACTTTGTGTTGTTGTTTAAAAAGTAATTCTTGTCATGACCACCAACATGTGAGCCTTTGTCTGTCAACTTTCACATGTTTTGTCATTTACTGCAAGTCTGATAATATGTTCCACATAGTACATTTCTGATGTTGAAAAGACATGCAAGAAAGATTAATTTGTCACTTGAATGCACTTCCTGCTCTGGTCATTGCTGCATATACCCATTAATTACATTAAATTTACTGTCAGCTTTTTTCTCTATCATATATTTTTGTCTAATTCTTTTTTTTTTTATATTTGCTCTCTGCTCAACACTATGCAAACATCGTTCACTGCCTAAGGGAAAAAAAGTGAAAATTTAGTTTAGGCTGCCTTATGTAGAGAAATATGCCTATCGTCCATGCGGTGACCTCATACCATGGATAGTGGCTACTGCAGAGAATGCCTTACATAGTATAAATTAACCTGTCAGCATTGCAAGGTCAGCAGTACTCTGGATAGCAGTCAGTGAAGACAGTACACCTGTACTTCAGTTTTCTTTGTTGCACAAGGATTAACTGAAGTGAATTTAGGGAAATAAGGCACATGATGCATTGTTTAAATCCTGTTTAGCCATCACATTGCTATTATTCACAATATGTGATTTTTTTTTTTTTAATTTACATTTGTTCGTTGCTTGACAGCACAAAAGCACAGTTCCCTAGCTAAGGAAAAAAGTGAACATTTTATTTTAGGTTGTCTTATGTAGCACAAATATGCCTGACAACAGTGCTTTTTTTTTCTCAGCGCTCTGGTCAGAACTGAGTGGAGAAATTCCACCTGTCATAAACTTATCTCTGTGGCACAAGGTGTAAGTGTGATGAGTTTGGACAAAGAACGGAAATGATTAAGGATTTAAATCCAACTAAAAGATGCTTTTTACAAACGGTGTAAGACTTCCATTTTTCACAACACTTTGATTGGGACTGTAACACTAAAGGAAAATGGTAATGTTAAATGTGTTTATTGCAAGCATTTATCAGTAATGCTTGCATAAGTACATTTTTCTGTTTAGCACATATCTTTCATGTATCACAAATAACCACAAGCTAATGTGTGTCAAAGTTCCTATAAGTGACAATGATGATATCTAATATAAAATGCACTTGCATATGTATGATGGGTGCAATAATTTTGTTATAATCATCATGACTCATCACTTATCCTAACTATGTGTTTAGGACAGGTATGTCTTGTGAAGTATGTATGTAACATATTCCAACCTGTATTATTCATCTCATTCAACTGCATCCATCTGAAGTATATTTACAAACAAAATTATGAATTTTAAATAGGAATGCATTCGCAGGACTAATTAAAATCACAGACCTCTTTGAAGTATATCTCCTTTCATTCTGAAATTAGTACTATGTCTAATTTCCAGGTTTGAGAAATAGTTCCCCTGTGGCAATGTCAATTAATAAGATACATAGGCTCATAGGTTCATAGGTGTGTACTAGGTTAATGGCACTGGAGCCTTTACAAGCCTAGCCCATAGAAGTGCCCTGGAATTGTGCCACGTGACGTTAGTTCCCAGTGCCTCTATCAAGTAGAGCCACTGGAGTGATCCCCAGTGTGAACTTTCTATTACCCATCCACTCATTAAGATTTCTCTTGAAGAGGGACAGCAAGGTGCTCTGCTTGACATGTATGGGAAGTCTATTCCAGGGCACGGGCAGTCTCTGGGTGAGGAACCTGTCCCTCCAGCATGTTCTGTTGATTGTGGTAATGAGGTTGAGGTCTCTGGAGCATGTGGTGTGGAGGGATTGGAATTTCTTTAGATGTAGCATTTGTAACAGAGCTGGGTCAGACATGGCTTTGTAAGTCAGGCAAAGATTGTCTCTAAGTAGATGATATGAGACAGAAAATAGCTGGAGTCTTTTGAGTCTGTCCATGTAGGGCATGGGTTTAATGCCTACGATCCTTTTTGTGAGGTACTTCTATGGCCTCTCCAGCTGTTGCAGGTATCTAGTGAGGTACATGCCAAATGGGGCATTATACTCAATGATTGGTCTAATGAGGGAAGAGAAGAGAGAGACAATGACCTCTTTCTTCCTGGATGCAAAACCCTTGGTAATGAGATGTGCCACATAGAAGGACTTTCTAACCACAGTGGCAATGTGGTGGTTGAAGGAGCAGTTGCTGTTGACCTGCATCGCCAGATCTCTTATAATGCCTTCAGTGTTCGGTGGGCTCCCATCAATGTGGTAATTCATGGGAAATGAGTTTTTACCAAAGGTGATTACAGCAAATTTTTTAACATTAAGCTTAAGGCTATGGTTTCAGCACCAGTCATTGTTCTCAGTGAGGCCATTCTGTAGGATGTCTGCATCAGTTGTGGAGGTAATACTGGCTCTCAGCTTGTAGTCGTCTGCGAACTTGTTCAGCCAGAGTCCCTCTGTGCTGGCCTGGACTTCTGAGAAGTAGATGCCGAACAGGAGAGGACCCAGGACTGATCCCTGTGGGACTTCACTCATGACTGGGCGACAGTCTGACTTGGAGTCTACTACTTTCACACTGTGTGTCCTATCTGTGAGCCAGTTTGCATCCCACTTAGTTATATAGGGGTTGAGGCCTAGTTTGATGAGTTTATCAATAATTCAAGAGTGAGGAATGGTATCAAAGGCTTTGTCCAGATTGAGGTAGGCTATATGCACTGCCTTACCTTCATCCACTGCCCTGGTGACTGACTCAAAGAAGACAACCAGGTTGAGCAGGCACAATCTCCCTTTCACAAAGCCAAATTGCATGGGGTCTACAGTTTGGAGGTTTCCTATGTCTTTGTTAATCAGGTCCATGATGATGCACTGCATAGTTTTATATATCAGACTCGTCAGGCTAATGGAACAATAATTCCCAGGGTCTATAGTTGTTCCCCTTTTATGAAGAGGGATTAGTGAAGCAGTGCACCATTCACTAGGGGCAAACTCTGAGGTGAGTCTGTGACTGAACAGGACACACAGATGTGGTGCCACTTCACTTTGTAGTTCATGTAGAGCACAGCCAGGGATCTTATCAGGTCCCATGGAAGCTATATTCTTGGCCTTGGACAATGCAGCTTTATCCTCTGCTGCATTAATGCTGGGTGTCTGGAATTCTTCCAGTATTGTGATTGGTCCTTTGGGGGAGAGAGAGGGGCAAAGTTGACACTGAATCTGTCGGCCAGTATGTTGGCAATATCTGTTGGCTCAGTATAGGAGGTACCATTGTGCAGTAACTCAGAGTAAATCTGGGTATTGCTGTGGAGGTTCTTGATATAACTATAGAAGGCTTTGTGATTGTTTTTAGTGTCTGCTGCAATTCTGTCTTCATAGCTGGCTTTAGAGGATCTGATGAGGGATCTCAACTTTTTGTTGAGGCTAATAAGGGAGTTTTTCCAGTCTTGGGACTTCACCTTTTTCTGCAACAGTTTCTTCCTTCTGTTGTAGAGTTTATTAATGGCAGAGGACCAACAGATTGGCTTACTTTTTTGCAGCTATTTTCATGCAGCTATTTTCCACTGGTATGAGTGCCGTGAAGTTAGCCACCTCTGCTTTTAGAACCCCAAAATCATCTTTGGAGAGGTTTTTCAAGGTGGTTACCTTTGTGGAGTGTGTGGGTGAGATGTGGATTTCCATGGTGATTAGTTTATGGTTGGATCTGACCAGGGAGGGACCGACTACTGGTGTACAGCAATGGTCACCCATGTTAGTAATAACTAGGTCAAGGATGTTGCTTCCTCTAGTGGGAGTTAGAATGAGCTGGTCCATGGCATTGGAATTGATAAATTCCAGGAAGTGTTGGGCCAGTGTATTGGTGCTTGAGTAGTTTTTCCCAGTTGATAGAAGGGTAGTTGAAGTCTCCTAGTATGAGAGTGTTGGGTTAGATCTTGATAGATTCCAGGGTCCTTAGGAATATGGAGTAAGAGCCTAGGGACATGGTTGGGGACCTATAGCAAGCTATGACCTAGATCGCCACCTTACCCAATGTTAGTTGTACGTGAAGTATCTCAGATGTGTTATGCTGGGCTACTAGCCTGGAGGTGTGCATATCCTTTATGAATATGAAGACACTACCATCTTTGAAACTATGGTCCATGTTTCAGGGCCGAAAGGTGCGGAATGAGATATATCCTGGTAGCACAGGGGTGCTTTCTGCCACTTTAAACCAGGTCTCTGTTGCAACACAAAAGTCGATATTCTCCATTTTGAGGAGTGCTTCGAGTGAGTGCATCTTGAGATGTAGACTTCTAGCATTGAACAGCATGACCCTCAGATTGCATTTTATTATAGCTGTTATGGTGGTAATTTGGTCTTTGGAACACCGCCTAAAAAAGACACTATAGGGGTGGCAAGAGCCTTACCCAGTACTTGAAGCCTGGGGGTGACAGATGCAAGCCATCTCTAGCAAAGCTTCAAGGTTTGTCAGATACTGGAGCCCATTAGAATGACACCAGAAACTTAGCCAATTGTTGAAGTCAATCATTTTTTGTTTGTACTATGGTATCTTTCTGTGTGATGGTGGGATACTGCTCAGAGCTAGGGTCATACCTGCTTGGGTCACATAATCCGAGAGCTCCACCATGTCTCTTTTCTTGTAGTCCAGGGAGGTGTGCCTCAGGTAATTCACACCCACATGAACAATGACAGAGTTATACTTGTACTTGTTGTGGAGTGATCTGCGTGTGTGTGTTATGTGTCAGATTCTGGCACCTGATAGCAGCTGACTGTTACCTTCTCCTTATTCAACCTTGTGAGTGGGACATCTGTGTGCCTCACTATTGAGTCACCTATGATTAGTGTATTGGGCAAGGTGTTTAGCCTTACGGGATTAGGTTGAGGGGCACACTGTGGAGGTGAGCTATGTGTCCTGTGATTAGTGCTGTGTTGTGGTGGTTGAGTGCATTTCTGTCTTGGAGGTCTCTGCTGCTACATTTCAATTGTTCACATGCTTTATTCCACAAGTTTTATTCCCTGCTGGTACAAAAATATTTTTACATTGTGTAAGACCCAGCATCACAATATGTCACAATTCTGCCTTGCTCTTTCAAATTACAATCAGTAAAATTCATGCCATAAAGCATTTCATTGTTAAACATTGGAACCTGTGTCAACAGGTTATCATCACACATGGCAAAGATCAATGCTATGTTTCACACCGTTACTGCTATGTGATGTAAGAAGTGCCATTGGGTCTGCCAAGGAATCCATCTGCTTTCATTTATGCAAATGGAGTTGGCAGGCTGTAAGTCTTTGTGCACAGCCAGTCACCCACAAGATCAGAACTGGGCACCAGTTTAGACAGATTTTGTTTGCCTGACTTTTGCAGATGTGGCTGTTAAGGGAGAGGGTGGTGCTAGATTTACAGCTCAAAGGTGGGGTGCTGAGGAGTCCATGATTTTTGAGGCACTCCCTGTGAAGTTCTACAGCCATAGGCTGCTACAAGGGCATAATACCAGGTCTCAGTACAAGGCTAAGGCATGGAATAGATTAGCAAAGGCTGCTCCAAGTGCAACCACATATTGGCAAACAATGTAGTCTCTATAGTGACCTCAAGAAGTGCAAGCAGGACCTCCTAAGCTGATGGGAGGTTGAATTTTGGACTCAGAATACCTCTCAGGTGTGTAAGTACACTGACGGCATTAATGATCTAGCCAGCCAACTCAGGTATTCACTATGCTTTCATATGCATTTCTTTTCTATTTGTTCTGCGCAGCTGCAGATAAAATAGCTGCACACCATGAGGCACACCAGGAGAGATTATCTCACCTCAGAGAGGACAGGGTAAGTATGACTCAGGCCCAAATTCAAGTCAAAAATTTCTTTTCATTCCCTCAATAACTAGCATCTTGAGCAAACATACCTCAAATTTTATCTCAGGCATGCATGCCTTCCTCAGGAACTCTTGCTGCTTGCATTAGGTAATGAGAACATCAGATGAAATGTGTGTGTGGGTTCAAAACCCAAAAGCAGCAAATATATTTTATTACTGTATATGTATTTATAAAATGTTAACAGCAATAATATGTCTGGAAGAATTCAATTATGGTTACTGCAATTATTACATTTGCATGCATATTTGCTATACATCATAAGGAAATAAAGTCTGCTCCTTGTTACATCATAGCCGTGACATTTGTTTCTTTTTTTTTTTGACATGTTAATACCTTTCCATCATATATTGATGTGGTCAAGGTTTATAATAATAACTTGCCATAACTGTTTATGTATTGTCAAACAAAGATTATTTAAAAAATACAGTACTTTGACATGCCATATAACCATTTATCTTTTTTTGTCTCCCATCACCCTATCTCTCTCTTTTTCATCTTTTATTTACTTTTTATAATGTAATAACAATCTGCTGTTTGAATATCTTGCTGATGAAAAATAAATGGCCAGCAGCACAGAGAGGTAGACTTACCACTGCAGTTTGGCCAGCCATACCTCCACCTATGACAGCACAGACACCCAGCACTTCGGGTTCACAGCCTGTCAGTGTTGATTCTACAAACCTTGTCCTACCTGCAACAACTGCATATGATAGCTCTGCCTTGGTTGCTGGGGCAATGGCACTTTCCAGGAGAAGTAGCAGTAGAGGTGGTGATTTTGTACCTAGCAGGAGCTGGTGGAGGATATAATGGAGATGTGCCTTGGTGCACATATCGGCAGGGTGTAAAAGGTCTTGTGTCATATTACAATGACAAGTCCAAATCTAGCACTGACCCAGGGAGCTCTTGCAAGAGACAGTGTTGACAGTTCTGAGGGTGAGGACTAGATTCTCACTGTTCACAAGCTGGATGTGGGTGTGTCTCCAGTGTCCCCTACCTATCCTCAATCATGGTGCTCCCAACCTTTTGTCATCATCACTGTCCCTGCCTGTTTTGTATGTCCTGTATGTCTGTGCTTGCTTCCTAACCTATCCTACTTACCTGACCCTCTCATTCATTAGCTTCTTTCCCAACATGCCTCTTCCAATCCTCCCAAAAAATGAAAATGGGCACCTGTCCCTTTAAAAAATATGTACATAGCTCTCTACTTGCCTGTGTGTCATCTTGACTCATTTGATTTGGTCTAATTAGCCATGCAACATTATTTTGTTGTTGTTACCCCATCACTTGTATGGTGACTCTCCAAAGTCATGGAATTATGCATACAATTGAGCATATATGTTATGTAGAAGTGAACAGCCATGGTGCTCTCTCAGCACTCTCCTGCATATTCCTGTATTTTCTTCCTGTGTCCTACCTTCTGCTTGCCAACCCCATTTTCACCACCATTCTATACACCCCTTTTCATACACTTAATCTGGTCAAAAATTAGATTCACAGACATCCTACATGGCCAGAGATGGCACCTGGAAACCCTTCACTTTATGCCCTTGACATTTGCATTGAGACTGGCATACAGCAGCAATGCTGAGTGACAGTGAATGCAGTTTTACATCTTACTGCAAAAGTTAAGGATTTCAATTTAAACTGCAGTGGTCTGTCTGCTTTCATGCAAATTTGCTTAAATCTGCTGTGCTGTGAGAATACAGAGTAAAGGCAGACTAAAGTCAGTACCGTGAAATAGTTAATAAAGATGTTCTTAGATTGCTGGATGTAATGAAATAGGAGTTCCTCTATGGCTTGCTATGATAATTACCCTGATTGTTGACTGATATTTTTGCAAAGTGACATGGGATCAAATACAGTTGTAGGTAAATATATTAATTCTTGACATTTCATATTACTTGTATATGTTTAACTTCAAACATCTATATTTCTCTAAATATACATTTCATTAACATACCATTTGAAAAGTGTAGCAAAATTTATTTTGCGAAAACCTTGCAACAACAGGGAAAGTTAGTAAGTCAACCTTATCCTGATTATGTCTTCATGTTTGTAGCACTCTCCTACCCCCTATATTTCTTCCTATAGCAAGCACTTTATTCTACAGAGCATGACAGATTAATGATGGTTTAATAAGTAGGAGTAACACACCATACAGATGCTCCTACATGCCCACAAAACATATTATTGCTATTCTTCCCTGCATATGTCTCTGTCTCTCTCTCTTCACTGTTTCTGCTTCAGTAAGTTGCCACTGTGCTTCAATTGTGTTATTTAAATGTTCTGAAGTAGTAATTCCTTTGCGGTTTGATGCAATAATGCTTTTATGTGTAGATAGATTTTTTTTACTACTTTCAGGGGTTCTAATCCAGCCATTATCTAAGTGGTACTGACTGTTTTTGTACACTATTTAATGTCTACCTGTTGGTTAAATGTGTCATGATCCATCATTATCCTTCTTCTGTCATAAGCTACTTTGTCTCTCTTCCTCCGTCTCACCCTGTTGATGTATCTCCCCCTTTTTGTATGCTTGTTCTTCCACCTTTCATTTGCACAATATCTGGTGATGGGAAACACATGCAAATAAGGCTAAATAAAAGTACATAGCTTATAGCAATAGCTTGTGATTTTTATTACTTTCAAATGCATTACTCTGTTGTGCTTCACTCTGCTGTGCTTAGGTGTGTATATAAAGTTAAATAAGGTAAAGTCTCACTTAACAGGCACCCACAGGGATTGGTAGATGCCAGTGAAGTGTATGTTCTGGTTGCTTGTGATATGCTTTGTGATTTTTGATTGGCTTATATACCGGAATACGAGCCAATTAGAAATCTCAAAGTAGAGCCTCTTCTGTTCAGTGCAGAACAGCCCGAGGTTCTGCATTGAACAGAAGAGGCTCTGCTTTGAAATTTTTGATTAGGTCATACGCTGGTGTACGAGCCAATCAAAAATTGCAAAGTGTAGCCTCTTCTGCTCAATGCGGAACAGTGGGCTCTTCCACATTGAACTGAAGAAGCTCCCCTTTGGGACTTTTGATTGGCTCTTATGCCGGTATATGATCCAAACAAAAATGGTAAAGTGGAGCCTCTTCTGTTTAATGTGGAACAGCGGGCTCTTCCACATTGAACAGGAGAGGCTCCCCTTTGGGACTTTTGATTGGCTCATATGCAAGCATAGGAGCCATGAAAATTAGCAAAGTGGAGCCTCTTCTGTTCAATGAGGAACAGCAGGCTGTTCAGCATTGAACACCTGAAGCTCCCCTTTTGGACTTTTCATTGGCTCTTATGCTGGCATATGAGCCAATCAAAAATGGTAAAGTGGTGCCCTCTTCTGTTCAATGCAGAACAGTGGGCTGTTCTGCATTGAACAAAAGAGGCTCTCCTTTGGGACTTTTGATTGGCTTATATGTTGGCATACGAGCCAATGAAAAATGGCAAATTGGAGCCTCTTCTGTTAAATGCATAACAGTGGGCTGATTTGCATTGAAAAGAAGAGATTCCCCTTTGGGATTTTTAATTGGTCATATGCTGGCATATGAGCCAATCAAAAATCGCATAACAGAGCTACTTCTACTCAATTCAGAACTGCTCCGCATTGAGTAGAAGATGCTCTGCTTTGTGGTTTTTGATTGGCTCATATGCCAGCATATGAGCCAATCAAATGCCGGTCGCTTGAAAGTGCCGGTTTCTTGAGTCCACGATAATGGGGATTTTACTGTATGCTTTTCAACAAGCAGAAGAGTCAAATGAACACATTACAGTGATCAAATGGGTAATGAAGATGAATACAAACAATGTGAACTATTGAAAGTATAATTTCCTATGTGTTGTGTTTAGTTAATACTCAGATATAAAGGTTTTTCTTGCTATGCTCTAAATGTTCAAATCCAGATGGATGAAAACAATGTTTCAGAATGTTTTGTCTGACTCCTGCTACTGTAAATGCTGACTACACCTTTCCTTTACATATCATTATCTTGCTAATAGATAAATGTGCCTGATCCCTATTGTGAAGTCTATCTTGTACTGAACTTTGTGTGAACCTTGACACAGAGCAACATAGAGTACTGCTAATTCCCATTCTAAGGTCAACATTTCAATATATGATTACCCATTTGCTAATTCTTTGCCATCAGCAGTGCAATTCAGCCTGGCAGCACTGTACTCAGAGTAACAAGAAAAAAAGAAAACCATATAATGATTGTTTTAGGCTATACAATGTTTTTGTCTGTATTAATTTGGTCAACAGGTTATCTTGATTTCAAAAAACTGTTGGCTTAGTTCAGTCATTTAATATATGTTTGCGCTACAGAGTTTACACTTGCAACTATGTTACAGGTTTGTTTAATCAAATCAAACATAATCCATCATTATTATTCTGCAGTGCACTCTCCAATATATGACTTGTATATTTGTCTTGTCAGTCAACATAGTGTAAGTGTGCAACAATACAAGTGTGCAATCATCCCAACATGAGGTTGCAGAAACTTTAATGGTTTACAAGAGTAAATGTCTATAGCTCAAAACATGTCAATGTCTCTTACAGTAATACAATGTACATGAAGGAGAGTATCAAATTTTAGTTGATAAATATGTAATTACATGAGACAATCATAGTGATGTTCCATTATCCTGTGCATACTTATTCATTTGTTGAGCAGCCTGTGATGCACAGTATTATCAGTTCCAAGCAGTAGATTTTCTTAAAGTACAAATGAGCTATTTCTCATTGTTAAAGCAACCTTCTTTTTCTGAACTGCTTGTGATTTATACAGTACTCTTTAATAACTAGATATGTAAGAGGTTCTGTGCTTAGCATGGGAAACTTGTATGTGACTGTGTTAAATCCTTAGTGCTGTATCCACTTCCCCTGAAGAGAATACATTTAAATGGGTACACAGCTCATTTATCCCACTTTGTTTTCAGAAACATCTTCCCTGCAACACAGCGATGAGGTCAGACTTACAAAAGTGCACTCTTCCCTTAAGAGTGAGATTTCTGCTGTGGCACTTGTGACTAATATATATAGTGCTCTCTAGATTGTGTACATTAATATGTAAGAGATTGAATGCTTAGCATATAAAGCTAATCTTTTCTGTGTGAGTGGATATAACACTTGGTGCTGTATCAATTTCTCCTGAGAGGAATAAGGTGAACTCTTCAGAGCTCCCTTATCCCACTTTCTACTGTAAAATCCTCTGTGCAACACACTGATCAGGTCATCCTGACAAAAGTGCACTCTCTTCTCCTAAGTGTGTGTGTGTGTGTGTATGTGTGTGTGTGTGTGTGTGTGTGTGTGTGTGTGTGTGTGTGTGTGTGTGTGTGTGTGTGTGTGTGTGTGTGTGTGTGTGTGTGTGTGTGTGTGTGTGTGTGTGTGTGTGTGTAATGAATGGTGATGTAGCCACTCCTCCTGAGAAGAGTACATTTCACCCTTCACACAGCTCCCTTATCCTACTTTTTACTAAAGCATCTGCTATAAAACACACTGATAAGCTCATCCTGACAAAAGTATACTCTCCAATTAAGAATCAGACTTTTCCTGTGTCCCTTCTGACTAATGCAGTATTGCTCAGCATGTCAGCATAAGTAACTTGCTTGTGTGTAACACGTGGTGATGCATATCACTAATAACTAATACAGTGCTTTCTAGACTGCTTAAATGGATGATAGGAGGTTCAGTGCTTAGTACTGGAAAGTTGTGTGTATAGTACTTGGTGCTTTGTCTGCTTTCCCTGAGAAGAATATATTTAACTACACACAGCTCCCTTGTCCTAGTTTTTATTAAAAACATCCTCTGTGAAACATACTGTTGTGGTCATCCTGACAAAAGTGCACTTTCTCTCCTTAAAAGTTAGACTTCTCCTATGGTGCTTGCATTTCTTATGCTTTTCTGTAGAGAACAAGAATGTGTACATAGATAAGTAGCAAGCATACAGTACTGTTTAACTTCTATAAGTGTGTGTGAGACTGTAAATCAATTCAAGATTGGTTTACACACATTTGCAGTACCAACTATTACAACTCCAGATGGCTGTGAAAGTCATTTTACCAAACACGTCTGCTTGGCAATATACTGCTGATGCCACCCCTTCATAAATGTTGGGTGTCTCGAATGTATTCAGTATTCTTCAGAGGTGCTAGCCGCTGATAATGTGCTGTATAGATGATGTAACTAGACTGTTAGGTGACTCAAATCCATTCCTCATTATATAGTGTGATTTTGATTACTGTCATATAATGTTGGCCACATCACAGCCACCTTTATGTAGACTTCCACTAATGAGATAGGATTACAGAGGTACAGTGTTGCACTAGTGCATTATAGCACCTCCATGGAAAAAAACTGGACAACACTATAATAATAAAAACCAAGCCAACAGCTCCAAACATGATCCAAGTTTAATAAACTAGAAGTAAAATCCAAGGTAAGTTCTTTCGGCTCTAACACCAGCCTTCATCAGGCAAAATAAAATCACAATACATTCACTTATATAAAAATCCTCAGTACTAATTAATTAATCAAGTAACAATTATTAACCCATTAAAAAAATACCGAATTAAAACCACTTATCTATTATAGGACTTAATTTTTAAAACACTAGCAATAGAAATAGTCTCATTTAACCCTGGAAAATTTTCAGCATTTAAATAGTTTGCCACCAGTATTCTCTGCTTTCTAATATAATTTTCCATGGACCTCCCCTAGGACCTACTTTAATTTGTTCCAAACCTAAAAAAACAAAGCTATGACCTTGGTTCTTTTCTATATGCTTATAAAGTGCATTAGTGTTATTTAATTTACTAATATCATAAATATATTCATATATGCATTGCTTAATTTTACGTTCAGTTTTTCCTATGTAATAAGATGAACAATCTAAGCACTTAGCTGCATATATAAGTCCCTTGGTACTACAATTAAAATAACCTGGGATACCAATAATCATCCCACCCAACACAATTTCACCACATTCAAGAATGTTAACACACTCGCTACAAATTTTACACTTCCTCATTTTCCCTTTTGTCTTAATACTAGGATGAGAAATGATGTTACACCAATCTTTTAAATTATTATCTCTTTTATACACAACATTAGGGCAACTACCCAAAACAGTATTTAATTCCTTATCCCCTATAATACGGGACCAATATTTACACATTATATGGAAAATATTTTCACTATCATTCGTATAAGTTGTAATAAAACTTAATTTTTCTTTTGAACCACTACACAGGTCCAAATTGTTATTATGAGATGTCTCATTATTATTAGTATTCAAAACCTGAGGGGTCACATTATTATTAACAACACTTTCCCCTCCCTCACAATCATTTACTTCATCTATATCAAATCTCAATAAGGGCTTATATATCCCTAGTAGTCTTTTATCCACCACCTCTTTAGTTATTTTATCAATTAACTTTTCTAGATATGCCCTATTCTGAAACATTCTTCCAATAAAACTACATTCCTCCTTAAATTCATCCACATCTGTCACCATCCTGGCTGCTCGTACCATCTGGCCCTTTATGACTGCTTTCTTTACATGATATGGATAATTACTGGAAAAATGCAAGAATTTATTAGAATATGTTTTCTTCCTAAATATATTTGATTTTAAACATCTCTGTTCATGATCCTTGCAAATTAATACATATAATTAAGAAATTTGCTCAATTCCAATTTCATGTGAAAAAAAACAAAAAGTCAGTACTCCGATTAATATACTGTATAAATTCTATTTTATCTGTTGGCCCATTCCATATAAAAAATAAATTATCCAAAAAACGTGTGTATCACCTAAGCCATATATTCAGAAGAAAACAAATATTTTTCTTCTCAGACAGCCATAACTACATTAGCATACAAGGGGCCCACAGGGGACCCCATTGCCACTCCTTTAATTTATTTAAAGTAATGGCCATCATGGAAAATGTAATTATTACTTAACACAATTTCTAACAAATGGGACAAAGTGTTAATATTATGTTGGCCTATAGGGACCAAATCCGTAAAAATTCAGTGAACCATTCTATTCCTAGTTGTTGTGGGATACATGTAAATAAATCTCTGACATCTACCGTGATGAATATTATATCACCAATACCCATCATGGATGCCCCCACATTATTAACTTTTGACAAAAAACCCAAGAATCACGACATAGATAATTTTAATTACTTTTTCCTTCAACTGTATATCAACATATTTAGCTATAAAATATGTCTTGGAACAACCTGCGTCTACTATGGGGCGCAATGGAGGATTATTTAATTTTTTGTGTATTTTTGGTGTTCTAAATATTGTCGCCACTTTAGGATTTTCCACATACATATATTTATACACCTCGCTAGTTATTTGGCCCTGAATCAACATATCTTCCAAAAAAAATCTATTATATAATATTAGATATTATGAGGCTTCAACATATGCATCTTCATATAAAACCAGCAGCATCAATTGATTTTAGTCAATGGCATTCCTCACCACTAAGCCTCCACCCTTATTGGGCTGCATAAAACGGAGGTCACCTCTACTTCTTAAGTCATCTAACAATTTCCTTTGTGCTACATCCAAGTCAGCATTTTCCAGTGATATCTTTTGTTCTAGGAAATGCCTAAAATCAAGTTTGCACATTTCTTCAAATACTTTTAACATTGGATGTAAACTAGGGTTAAAAGTACTTAGTATATAATACTGGTTATTGGTAGGTGTAGGTGCCCCCTGAAAAAGCAAAGCCAAGTTCATTTTCCTAGTATATAACTTTAAATCAGTTATTACATCAGTTACTTTTGCTCGTTCGTTTGGCACAAATGTCAGACCTTTACAAAAAATATCTGCATATTCACAGCCAAGTTTAAACGAGCTATAATTATAAATTTTAAAGTTTCCAGTTTCATTTGTAACTAGTTGGTAAGTTACATTGTCAGTATGTTCACCTACCAGCTCTAAAGAAAGTTCCTCCATGAATAAGAAACTGTTCTCTGCTTGTTCTGATTGAATGGAACCCGGCTGCATTTCCCTATTTGGGGTAGTTCATATTCTTGTTCTGAAGTCATTCCGATCTCTTAAGCCGGCTGTCTTCTAAAGGGACAGATTGTTAATTTTGGGATAATACATTTCCATTTACAGCAGCACCTTCATTTCCGCCATAGGCACCTTCAGTAGCTTCTTCTTCCCTGTTTGATTAACCATAAGATGGCATAGGGTACGCTCTACCATTGGAATAGTCCAGTTGGTTTCTTTGTAACTTTCGGGTTTTTCTTTCTAACACAATTTTGCTATAATTGTCAAACTGGATGAAATTGTCCTGATACTGTGTTCGGCAAGCAGTAAATGCAGTATCATGCTTAATTTTGTTATCAAGAGCAATGGTTTTTTGATTTAGTTCTTCCGTCTTCACTAAATTGTGCTTAATTAAAACTTCAAGGAGTTCACATCCAGGGTTAAATGAGACTATTTCTATTGCTAGTGTTTTAAAAATGAAGTCCTATAATAGATAAATGGTTTTAATTAAGTAAAGAAAATGTAATGGGTTAATAATTGTTACTTGATTACTTAATTAGTATTAAGGATTTGTAGATAAGTGAATGTATTGTGATGTTATTTTGTCTGATGAAGGCTGGTGTTACAGCAGAAAGCACTTAACTTGGATTTTACTTCTAATTTATTAAACTTGGATCGTGCTTGGAGCTGATGACTTGGTTTTTATTAGTTGAATTAGTATTTGGTTATGACCACACTTTAATAACATAATGCTACGATAACTGCAGTATCTCAACGTTGAAGTACAAATTCTCCTGTGTTGCATAACTTTGATAGTGTGCTTTATACATTATGTAACTACATATTTGAGGCCAGCTCTGAGTGTGTCTTTTGATGCTTATACTGTGTATACTACCCTTAAAATACAGGTCTATATCACATAGTCGAACTGCAATAAGTCCAACTATGTGAATATCGAACAGGGAAGTTCAAAAAGTGAAAATAGCAAAGCCACAGAACACCGATTTTCTTCCCAGGGAAAAAAATCGGTGGGCTGTTTTCACTATTTCCTCCACTGTAGTATGATCTCAGAGTTGGTATATTTAAGTAGGGGGTGTGTGGGGGTGTATGTTTAAAGTGTATTTTTTTTTGGTTTTGTATCAGAACAGCGATTTTTTTTCCCTGGGAAAAAATCGCTGTTCTGTGTGTTTGTACTTCTTACATTTTGAACATCCTGGTTCAATATTCATGTAGTCGGACTTATTGCAGTTCGACTACATGATATAGATCCTTAAAATACATATATAATGTGCAGCTGTCCTTTGTTATTGTGTACTTCAACCACTCTTTTAGCATAAGCATACAGCTAATAAACAATGGGGATGTCATCCAGTAATATCCACTGTCCTAGTTGTACCTTAATATGTCATGTGACACTTTGACTCATGCCCTAATCTGTAGCTTGTGATCTTAGGTAGTTAGTTCAAATCTAGGCCATTACTGATCAGACTACATTGTGCCAATCTTATTATGACTGTGTATGATGCTGACACTGTTGTCCAACACATCTGCTGCATACACGTATAGATGGTTGATTTCTCTTAGCTATGATAATTTCTCACATAATGCTTTTCTCAGAGTGATGTTGACATCTGGCTATGTTTTCCATACATATATTTATTTTAGGAATCATTATCTGTTGCCATGAGGGAATGAGACAGCATTCTATATCGTGTTGCCTTAGTACAGTAATTACAGGCACACATATCCCATGCAGCAATAACAAGATGTAATGCTCTGACATACTGACATATCTCACAATTGTAGTCACACTTCTACCATGGCACAGTAATCTTGTACGATATCATGTATTTCTGTCGTTGAATGCTCATGTGGTTAACATCAGCATTTAGTGCCTGTTAGCATCCTTGCACCTTATACTGTAATGCATGACTGGCATCCACCATATTTATACATTTATAATGTGTCCATTTACAGTGTGGGAGGCCTCAACCATCCATTTATATCTCAAATAGATTGCTTACAAAACATACATCTGCTGTAATAAGATAGAATTGGTGGAGTGTTACAGTTGTATTAAGACTTCCACTATGGTGCTTGTAGTTACTTCACATGTTATTAGTCAGTAGAGTCACATATCTAGCTTTCTGTTCAATTCCTGCAAGGTTGACATTATATGAATGCAGTGAAGTTACATAAGCGCCATTGTATCTAGTTATTCTTATCCATCTTTATGTTGGGTAATGACATATCATCACAGGTTGTGATTGCTTGACAGTGAAATGGTTATTTAGGACATGTTGTACTGTAAGTGCTCCTGTAACACATGCATTGAGTACTGGCTTGTATAGCATACCTGCACAGGTAGACTGTGGTTCAACTCCAGGACTGCATGTATAGTGAATGATGGATACAGGGTCAGTGTCGAAGAAGCATTGATATTGTACTATTCAATGTTGTGTGTACAGTTTTCAGCATTCTGACTAAATCTGATTGTTCATTT
Source organism: Protopterus annectens (assembly GCF_019279795.1). Classification (NCBI taxonomy): domain Eukaryota; kingdom Metazoa; phylum Chordata; order Ceratodontiformes; family Protopteridae; genus Protopterus; species Protopterus annectens. Next base: position 1,253,991,436 of record NC_056731.1, read on the forward strand.
TTATTCTTAATTCTTTTCTTAATACACGCATTCATTTCAGTTATTTGTGACAGCCTCTGTTGCTATCTGATGTGGCACATGCAATCATTGAAGAGATCTGGAGACAGCCTAGTTTAATAACTCATTACAGCCGAGTGCATCACCAGGTGTTTATACAGTTACCTCATACTGCACCTCTAGGTGTCCAATATTGCTTGTTCAAATTTGCATTAATAATTCTAAATCTATGCAACATACAAGGTATCAGAATGCTTTACCTTGAAAAAAACATGATGATAAACACAATTATACTGATATCTGACCTCTGTCTATGAGTGTTTGTTAGAACTGTAAGGTGATAACTTCATTGTTTAAAGGGTCAAGCTACACTCACTGGGAGTTAAAGGAACCCACTCAAAAGAGCTATACTGGAGGGAATGATTTCATAGGTAGGGGTCTGAATCTGGTAACATCTGTCTGTCAGACTGCAGTGGCTTACACATAGACAACAGGGCACAGTTATAGGGCCACATTATTCAGGTCTTGTCCTACAAGGCAGAGCATCCATACACCTTATGATACAGAAGTGCTTTAAGCATTTCAAGGGTTTGTTTTATGACATAACCAGTATACGTACTTCTGTGGTGTTCATGATTATTATGCATCTGTCTAATATCTGCCTTGGCATATGTTCAGAAATGGCATGATGTAAAAGTGTATTATGTCATTCATTGTTCAGAGGCATTACCCATACGCAAATTAAGTATGCTGTGTATTGCAAGTATTAATTTAGATTTCTTTTTTATTACTGCTACTGTTTGTGTCACATTATGCAGCTTAACAACAGATGAGGGATCCTATAACTGTTTCTTACTGTATGGCATGCAGCAAGACCACCCCAAACAGTGACTTTTCCTGTGTTACAACACTTTCTTGTGTGTCGGTGCTGCTCAGTTGCTGTTATATTAGCATTTCTTAAAATTCAGGGTGAGAATGCCTAGTATAATGACTTCTGAGATGTTTGCAAATTAACAATGTAAAACTTGAAATCATGAAATGTCATTCAATCTGTGTGTTCATTTATCAGTAATATGTACATTGTGTGCTTTATGTTACAATTTAGCATTTACCTGAGTACACAACACTTGCTTGGTGCACATATTTTTAAGTGCTAACCCCCTTTCCCATGGGTGCTGCTTACATTTCTTTGAAATCATAACAACAGTTTATTATGTATATTGCATCAGTGCTGTAAGCTGCATTTATTCTGCTGAATACAAGATGAGGTGGAAAATACAGCTCTGTGGTGTTACTTTGCATACATAACTTCACTGTATATACATATCCTATGCAGCAACTGCAGTCTACGCATTCATACCAGAATGTATCTTCTATCCTTGATACCCCCAATTCATCATTTTATTAATGTTTATCACATTTTAACCTCCTTCTTCCACTGCAGCTTCGTAACCTTATCATATCCTTTGTTAGCATGTCCATTTTTATTTATGTGCATAACACCAGCATTGTTATTGATATTTTAATTAGCATTACATCAGTATGGCGGCATTTATGTTTGCAATGTTTCTTTGACACTTCTGCACATTTGCCTGTGGTATGACCACACTTTACTCATTTCACCTTTCTTATTAATTATTATGCAGTATAAACCATTAGTCTTTGTATACAATTACTCCATTTCTCTTCCCCTACTTCAGAATACATTCCCTGTACTTGCCCTTAATATTTCTGTGTTAAAGTGTGCGCTTGTATTTTAGCTTTGCCTGTAAGCAAGCCATTCTGTTTACTGTCTGTGCTCATGCATGTGAGCTCCTTTGCGTGGCCATGACCACTATTGTTAGCCATGAAAACGTGCTTACAGATGTGTAGCTACAATGAGCAGCATGCTTATTTGATTAGTGCTGCTGTTCATCAGGCTAGCACACGTAGGCTTAGCACATTACCTACATGATTGGTAATGAATCCCAGGGATAAGTGTTTGGTTATAAATATTAGTTGTGGTTTTATATAAAAGTTAATATTAAAGTCCTTGTGGTCTACACTCAAGCAAATGCAGCAATCTTACATGCAACATTGTGCCACACAGTTTTGCCTCTCATAATTGTTATGTAATATGCATGGTTTTACAGATCAATACTTTTGCTTTGAAATATTGTGAAATTTGGTATGCATAATTTGTAATGATTGTTCAGTGTCACAAAATAGCATTGTGCTACCGAGGCTTGACATGCACCACTGGAAAGCTCCTGAACAGACAATTCACTTAGTGAAATATTGGGTCTATCTTGCATGCTTATAGGAAAACGATCCTCTGTTTGGCCATAATACTAACAATAGTTTTGGCAAGTGAAATGATGCTTTGCTTTCATAAATTTCCAATATAAATTCAATGTCAGCAGACAGACTTTTGATACTCACACCAATGTGTCACTCATTATTTAATAAATAGCTTTCATATCTTGCATTTTTTTGTAACCTGTACTATTTCTAAATTTCTATGAAATTGTAAATTATATGACATGCTCATAATAGTGGAAGTTGGAGAAGACACTCTCATGAAGTAAATCCTTTCCTGGCTTAACAGACATCAGGAAGCAAGGACATTAAGTAGCCTCACGCTTTGCAGTATTAGATGAATTAACATGATATAAGCAAACCAATTTTTCTTTTAAGTATACTCAGGATATCTGTCTAGAGATACTAAGCTGATAAGTATAATAACTAGGTATCTATACAGTTAATCAAGGTTCTGTTCTTCTAAGAGTTAGACATCAGGTGAGTAGGTGGCGTATTAATACTTGCTCTTGACATTATTAATATTTAGTACTAGGTAATGATTATGATAGCAGGATTCAAGTTGACAGAGTCCATCCAGAAGATTAACCAGGCAAAACAATGTCCACAAATTTATTTATAACAAAAGAGTATCATCAGTTTATTATACCTTTGAAAGATCATTACATAGTGTAGCCAGACTACTAACATATATATTGGAAAGTAACAGTCCAAGGTTTGACCCTTTTAGAATGCAGTTATATAATAAGAACGCACTATCAGACATCCATTTTATTTTATGTTTTCTGTTTTGCAAATAAACAGTGAACTACACGATGGTATTATTTCTATGTAGACCAAGTGGAGTAAATCTTGGTATAAGGCACTTGGAGCTAATAATACTGAATGCCATTACTCATTACATCCGAGTGACATCTCCAGGTACATCTGCAGTTACCTCCTACTGCGCCTCTAGGTGGCAAATATTGCTTGTTCATATTTGCATTAATAATTACAAACCCATGCTACAAACAAGGTATCAGAATGTTTTATCTTGAAGCATACATGATGGCAAACACAACTGTATTTATATTTGACCTATGTCAATGACTATTTGTTGGAATCGTAAGGTGATAACTTCATTTTTTAAAGGCTGAAGCCACGCCTTCTGGGAGTTAAAGGTACACACTCTAAAGAGCTGTACTGGAGGGAATGAGTTAAGTAAGCATACCTCACTGACCCTCTTCAAGTACAACCTTGATGAGTGGATGGGAAACCACAAATTTGTACCAGGTGTTCCACCTTTACCCCTCATTGACAGGGGCAACAGCTGTAGACTGAGGTTTCTTTTTTGGGGATAAACTCTTGACTAGGCTTGTAAAGGTCCCAGGACCATTAGCCTAGTAAACCCCTATGATCCTATAAACTTTGGAAATGAAGAAAAAGACCAGTACAAGGCCCTGACAGACATATTCAGGTACTGGCAGAACAGTGTCAGCTAAGAATCCCATCCTTAGTGCATGCAGAGACTAAATGAGCATATTATCTAAATGAAAAAAACTGAGTATGATGCTGCTGTCACTGTCCTCTTCAGTATTGTCCCCAAGTCATTCATTATCACTGCTGGCTTGTAGTTGCTGGCTGAAAAGGAAATTCTATCTTTATAAAGAGGTATCAGAAAGGCATCTTTCAACATTGTCTGAAATAATGCCTTCCATAGTGTTTCTTGTTATTGTAAATTTAAGAGGGATGGCAAACAGAGCATGCTGCTTCACAAATTTAATTTGGATAACACATGTTTTTTTAGAACTGAACTGAAGTTTTTTGCAAAACAAGAGACTCACTTTTTTAAACTGCAGTCAGTCATATAAATGTTACTTAGCTCTGCAGCCTGATCAGGTCAGTTTGAAATGGTAGGGACAGAATTTCCAGGTAGGTCCCAAAGAGTTTTGAATATTTTCTCCTCTGGCTCATTAGGTTATTTAATAGCACCAGTATGAGGACTGACACCTTCCCAGAAGGCCTTTGTGGCAGGAGATATGTCTTGTTCAGAAGCATAAACATTTTCTTTGTGCTACTTGATTGCACATGAACTGATTCTTATGTTATTTATATTAAGAAAAATGAGGTGGCTGATTTATTCTGCAGATAGTAGGCCAGTGTTTTGTCCCTGAAGACCATGTATCTTTTCAGAGACTTAAGACATCTGGAGGAGACAGGCATGTTTTATTCTGAATGACCTGAGTCATGTGTGTCATACTTTACTTATTCAATATTTTTCTCCATCCCAACACCTGTTTGGCCTCATTGAGGAATCAGAAGAGGGATGTTTTCTTCATGACCTGTGTCATACTTAAGATCATTTGCTGTGTCAAAGAGTGACAAGGCATTATATGTTAGGTCTATGGTAATTTAAATGTGTGTTTTTGTTTGGACATGTGTGAGAGTGGTAAAGCCTACACACATATCCACATGCAGGCATTTCTGGGAATACTCTGAACTGTTTACATTTGCAGCCTACTGGATGTAATGTTTTCTGAAACATGTTAATCTGAGGGATGAGTACACACACACACACACACACACACACACACACATATATATATATGCGTGTATATATATATATATATATATATATATATATATATATATATATATATATATATATACATATATATCATATGGGTGAATGAGAAGGTTCCTTATGTACAATGAAAGCCATAGCCTTTTTATTTATTTTATTTTTTTATTTATTTTAGTTTACATTTGTTGACCGGGAAAGTCCGACTGGGTATATGCCCATTTTCAGCAGAGGCCTGGGGAGAAAAGTTCCATATATTCAGACATATGAGATTTACATAATATAAGAGTACAATCTAGCATATCAGATGAAAAAAGAAACAGTATAATTATAGTAAAGACACAGTTCAACAGGAGAAATGACCTATATGTCTGAGTATAATATCACAAGGAAGGCTCCATATATTCAGGCAAGCAAAATTTCACATAATATAAGAGTATAATCTAGCATTTCAGTGGAATAAAAACCACCGTATTTATAGCAAAGACACAGTCTGACAGGTAATGACATATGTCAGAGTATAATAACAATATAAGGTGCAAGACATTTGCCTAGTAGTATTAATTTCTCACATAGAGAAAAGAGTAAACATCATCTTATTTCTTGTATTTTCCTTTTGTTTTATCAGGTTTATTTGACTTAGTTTGGTCAAAAAAAAAAAAAAAAAACTTTTCAGCAGAAGCCTGAGTAGGAAAGCTCCTACTTATAATCAATTGCAACCAGACATGCAGTAATACACATAAACAGACATTAAGTAGACTGCATTAACAATTACAAATATATCTGTTAATCAGATTCTGTTTTACTTGCAGAAATATTAAACAACACTGCCACTCAGATACTGTTGGGGACCTGTGTGTGTGTATGTGTGTGTGTGTGTGTGTGTGTGTGTGTGTGTGTGTGTGTGTGTGTGTGTGTGTGTGTGTGTGTGTGTGTGTGTGTGTGCATAAGCATGTGTGAGTGTGTATCTGTGTAAATCTGTCAGTACTCACTCAAGACATCATGCAAAGACTGTATGCTGGCTGTATATTGCACTGTGTGACTTAAGCCTACATCATCCACCAGGGTACTTGGTGACACCTGCACCATGTGGATACACACCCTGACTCTGCATACACCACACCTTCCCTAAGACTTACATGAGTATAGCAAAATCCTTATGCACTTCAGTTGCACATAGTCCTTGCAGTCCCTGCCATGCAGATTCTGTAGCTGTTTAGACTTACATCAGGTATGACCATAATAATTCAAACAGATATATTTTCTTTTGATGTCAGATAGTAATGTTACAATGTGGGAAGCAAAGAAAATGCATGTTCTCCTTTGCAGTGAATGAGATTCTGCTTCAGGCCCTCCTTCTGCATTGTCAGTTTACTATCAATCATGGATCGTCTGGCTCAGTCTTTTGCAACCATACCTGGTGGGACATGGTCACATATATATATATATATATATATATATATATATATATATATATATATATATATATATATATGCTGTTAGTAATCAGAAACTTTGATCAGGTCAGATGATAGACTACACACATGATCAGCACCACAAAACTAGCACATCCTGCCTGATACAGAAACAGAGGGTCATGGAAGGTGATCCTCTGACTGAACCACCACTGGTAGAGAAAGAGACAGAGAAGTTCATGGCTTCTCTCCTTTGGAGGCCCAGCCAGTTCTGAGATCCACAATGGAGTGATAGATATGAGTGCAGAAATAAATAGGTCACCACACAAACTATTTGTGATTCAACACGTGAGTATATCTTAGCATGGACTAGTGCCTGTCAAAATACCTCACTCTATGGGTTAATACAACTTGTAAACACTATAGCATTTTTATAAGAACACTGGGGTTCATGATCAAAAGCCACATGCCCAATGTATATTACCAATTATTTTTGTGTACCACTATAGTAAGTAATAGTATAAATGTATTCATAGAACTTCTGGCATTGGTGAAGGGTTTTTGACAGTTTGGGTAAATTCCCAGTGTTTTCCCAGGTGCTGTGTTATCAGGGCTCTCCACCATAGATGTAGGTCTGCCTGCTGTTGAAGAATTGTATATCTCTGAGGATGGCAAACAAATCCTGACATGGTCAGGGGTTAAGGTGTCAGTGGTAGAGTTGGGCAATGTAATGGCCACATCTCCACCCCATTCCATGGTTACTGCTTCTATGACTGTGCAACTTGCACCACAAGCACAGTATGACACTCACAGACAGGAATTCACAGAACCAACTGCCCAGGCAACCATCCTACCTACCTGTGGCACAATTCCCGTTAGTTACTGCAAGCACCATTGAGGAGAAAGACAACATCAGGTGATAGGTTGCCAGTGGCAGAGCCTCTCATGGTTCCTCCCTGCTGCCTGAGTTATGATAGGACCATAGGTTCTATCCAGAATTTGTGCAGGGCCATATTACCTGGGCAGGCAGAAGCCATTGCTGAGTGGGTAGGAGTAGTGCACAGTCTGAGTGATAACCTGAGGGATTCAAAGGCCACACGTGCAGCATCATAGGCATGGCATAGGCAGTGTCCCCACAGCAGATACCAATATGAGTCTACATATTATGGACAATGCAATTCCCTTGACTAGTTCACCTCTGCCTCTGGTAGGAAGACCAACCATGGAAGGGGGAGGGCACATTCTGGAAGATGTAGTTCCACTACTTCTATACCACCATCCATATTTAATGGCATTATGAGGTGATCTGGAAGTATATGCAGAAGGAGCATTCGTCCTGCGTCTATCCAAAGTATGAGATGATGTTTTCAGGTACAGAGCACACTGAGCAAAGCCTACATGGAGTTTATGTGTTAGTGAGATGAGCAACAATCCTCATCATATATGCATGCTGCACATTGCACTTAAATGAGTACAAGCAACGCTTCATGGCCAACAACAGTGTTGTAGGCCAGGAAACCATGCAGAGCAGCAAGAACACAGAAAAAGATGCACACAAATTTGCCTATGGGCAAACCTGCTTGGCGAGACTGTGTGGACAGCCACAATGACTACCAGGGGTGAAAATACTGCAATAATGGCAGTATTAACACATTAAAGAAAAATGTACTCAGTGCAATGTACACTACAACAATTATTTGCAGAATGACATAATACACGGGGGCATCGGCAGCAGGAAAAATGTGTTTTTGAAAATGGGCACAGACATGAATGATAGGAATGAAGAAAAAGGAAGATGGCATGTTAAATATGCCAATGTACCCAAGGTATATGTACACTTCCAAGTCAAGTCAGTAGCATAACATTAAAGACATATATAGATATCACAGTATGGCTGCTGTTTACACTTCCTGTGTGAGTATATTTATATCATCACACAGGATAGTATATTATGTGATGGTCACACAAGGTTACATGCCAATGGAGATGAATGGTTGTGATATAAACAGCACTGACATGCTCACTGGAGATGACATTTAACAAGGATGGTATATAGAATAGGGGGTATGGGCATGTTGTTAAGATCTGCAAAATGACTTGCTTGAATATGACAGAAATATTAGCATACCTCTCAACCAATCATGGACACATAGCAACAGACTCATGGACAGCTGTGGACAGAAGCAGGCATAATCAGTGACAATGTTTAAATATTAACAGTATTAATGTGTGACACTGACAGAATATGTGAGTTTAAATTGTTATATACAGTATGTTCTGTAGGAATAAAAGTACAACTGTAATGATTGTCAGTATTCTGTTAAAGGAATTCACCACCCCTTCCCCAAAAATTACCTATTTTTGGAGGAGTTGAAATTGGGGTGATTTTGGACATTTGAGAGGTTGGCATGACAAACAAGCCACAAGCTGCACCAGCGAGAATCAAACCCTTGCCATAAATGTTGTCAATGAGATGTGTATTTACTGGGTACAACAAAGAAAGATGTATCACACATGTATCTTGTAGAACACCTTGACGGGAGGTCCTTACTGTCAAGTCCTAATGGGTGCACATCCCAAAGAATAGCTCTATATTGCAAAAAAGATGTGTAAGTGCTCATTCTATCAAATGTACATAGGTATTGGCTATATGGATAACAACACTTACAAACAATGCACTATTATGAGTGGATTCCCTACACAGGGCTGCGTACTACACACACATGCCACATGTAATGTCATGGATATTGTCTGAAGCATCTGCAATAAATGGGTGAATTAAGATGAGATCCATTATCATGAATGGTACAGCTGTATGTGAGACTGATGACAATGCATCAACTATAACCATGTGCACAGAAAGTACAGCATTGCAAAGTCTAGTATCGATGAGCAAGGGAGCTGCCACTGTGACATAGTTTGCATACCAATTGATACATGGAGCACATTTGATAATCACATGTCAGATATCAAGATATGTGCCATATGATCAATGTCCCCAAGACATCGCCAGTGAAAATGTTATACTATTATGGAATCCTGACACGCAAGTTAAAATGTTATACTATTATGGAATCCTGACAAGCATGCGTAAGTGTTCATGCAAACTTTCAAGTGGCACTACTGATGTGATGTACTGGTACGTCCATGATGCTGTACAGTCACACAATAGCTGTACCTAGCATACAATTGAACTTCATAGGTTCATAGGTTCATGGGTTCATAGAAGGGTACTAGGCTAATGTTCCAAGATCCCATAAAAGCCTAACTATAATTAACATGAGTTTCACAATTTTCAACAGCTAGATGAACAACAGTCACACAAGTATGAGCCTATGCTATGTTATCTAAGGCCAACTACTTCTATCCGTGAGGGACATGGGCACAACACCAGGATTACACTTACGATTAACCATGCATTGATCTAGGTTATACTTGAAGAGGGTCAGGAAAGGCCTTTGCTTTATGTGAATGAAAAGATTGCTGCAGAGAAGAGGTAGTGTCTGAGAGACATATCTCTATCTGCAACATTATTTACTATGTTAGAGGGTAGCTTAACATCCTTGGAATGACTGACATTCATGCAGTTTTCTTAAACCATGCATTACACTTCCATCAAGGTCAGATTGGAGACTGCACTGTATGCCAGACACAGATCATTCTTTCGTAGTCTGTTGGGGACAGAATACAGTGATGGGGTTTTCGCTCTTTCCTCATAGAACTTGTTTTTTACATCCCATATCTTCCTTGTGAGAAAACTCTGGAGTTGTTCCAGTTGTTGCAGATCTGTGGCAAGGTACATGCAAAAGGGTGCATTATACTCACTGATTGGTGCAATGAGGGCCAAGTACAATGGCATTATAATGTCCTTTGATCTGGATGCCATGTCCATACTTATGAGTTGTGCCACATAGAAGGGATTTGTCATCACTGTGGACACATGGTGGTCAAACTTTTGATTATCTACTTGAGTGCCCAGATCATGTAACACTGGGTCTACTCCTCATAGTGGTGTGCTGTCTATATTGTAATTAGCTTGGTGATTTGTTTTTCAAAAGGGAATAATTATTCTTTATTGGCCATTCAGTGCGTCTACATGTCTCTGGAAAAAAAAATCATCTAATGTCCATTATTACTTTGTGCAGTATGTCAATAGTATTAGTGGATTTTAGGATTGTCCATAATTTGCAGTCATCTGCAAAGTTACTCAGACAAACGCTGCCTAAGTTTGTTTTGACTTCTGGAAATTAATCACCAAACAGGAAATGGCCTAGTACAGAACCTGTGGTAGTGCCCTTGTCTCTGGCCTCTTGCTAGAGGTAAATTCACACACTTTGACAGTGTTTGTCCTGTCAGTGAACCATTTTGATATCCACTTGTTGATGTAGGGGTTTAGGCCCAGTTAAGACATTTTCTCTGTAATTTCCGGGTGCAGAATTGTGTCAAATGCCTTGGCCAGGTCAGGTTTGGCATAATGTACAGTCTTTCCAACATCCATGGCCTTGGTGACCTTCTCAAAGAAGTCAACCTGATTTAATAGACATGATCTAGCCTTAATGAATCAAAAATGGGTTGGTTACTAAGTAGGGAGATTACCTATGTTTTTGTTGATAAGATCCATGATGATTCTTTCCATTGCCTTACAGATGAGGCTAGTCAGGCTTGTGTGTCTGTAATTTCCTGTTGGGTGATGGTTTCCCCTTGTTCAGATGGATGACCATTGCTGTACACCCTGCTGTCAGAACATAACCTGTCTGGAGGGCATGGTGTAGTAGGGATTCAACTTTGCTAGATCAGGTTTTAAGTTATTGAAAAGGCAACCTGTGATGTCAGGACACAGTGATGTGTTTTTAATCTTTTAGAGCGCATAGATGAGCTGCTCTCTTGGGGAAAACTAAGCTTAGTAATGCATACTTTGTAATGTATACATGTATACCTTGGGGAGATGAACAGTAGGGACAGGGGAGTGGTTTGATCAAAATGTGTCAGTTAGCAGGTTGTCTACTGTCACTGGTTGAGTCATCCTCAACCATCTCTGAGAATAGCTGTGCATTCCCCTTATGATGTACTTAGCTAAAATATGATTTGAGGTAACACCTCCAAATCCAACTTTAGGTATGCGTCACATGCCACACAGTGGAACTGTTAACACAGTCATACATTTCTACCTATTTCATATCATTACATCACTTGCACATCATATGCCTATATATTTACAGTTGGAAAGATGTGTGTGTGGGCCCTCATACCATATATGGACACATTACGAATGAGATGGCTGTGGTTAATGCAGAACAGTTAATGACACAAATGCTGACAGTCACATAATGCTGATGGGCAACACCTGAATAATCCTTGTGAATAGCAGCACAATTGTGCATACAATGAATTCCCGAAGGTTGCAAGTGAGTTTGAACTTGTTATATGTTTGTGTATATAACAGCATTACAACATGTGGATGAAATAAGGAGTATGCTTCCATGTAATCACTATGATGTAATATTGCTGAATGTCACATAGCATTTCATGATGGTAGGTATATACATGCACACCTGTGCCATAATGCAATTGTCACTGTGATGGTTGAATGAGAACTGTGTAGAATGTTGATGTACTCCATTACAAAAACACATACCTTACTAAGGCAACAATATACATAGCATCACCCCATGTCAACAGTCATCAGGCTGCATATTACTACAGCTGTTATGGAAGGAACATGTAATCAAATGGCAGCAGTGGCCATCAATATCTTAAGTCTATCACAGATTGGAATACACTGTTGTAGGGCTATTATACAGCCACACCTCAACATAGCACATACTGATGACAGCAACACTGACATATGCAATATTCATAGTATCATACAACATTACTAGGCTAGGCATTATTATGTCATTTAGACCAAAACTGGCATATCTCTATGATGGAAGATAATACTGGTGCATGCATATGTGTATGTGTTTTATTATATTACATACTGCCTCTCTCCATATGTGACATGCGCCTCCCCATGTAGAACTAGCAATCACAAATCCAGTGGTCTGGAGATGGGTCATGGAAGGGCTCTGCTCTACAATGTGTGTGTATGCCTCTTTGAGATGATAACAACCTCCAGTGTTCTGCAGAAAGATTTGTGTGGTCAGAGGGAAAAAGTGGATGTTGAATTCATGGGGTTATGTTAAAGGTTCAGAGTGGAATTCAAATGAAAAGAGATTCAAACACTCATATAATGATTGTAATATAACACCAACCACAAACACAGTAGTTGACTGAGGTCAGATTTGAATATTAAACCTGTGTATGTATACAAGTTGGATTCCAGGCAATGTAAGTCTAGCACCACCACAGATGTCTGACTTTAACATTCTCACAGTGCACTTTGCAGATGATGAAAGCATTATTGTATGCTGAGAAGAAAATGTTGGAAGGAGTGTCTAACACAGATGTGAAGTCACATCTTGGTGTACTATTGTCTGAACACTAATATTTGAATAAATACACGCTGAAGTTGTCTGCTGTGAGTTTAAATCATTTACCTATCTAGATACACAAATGGTTGTTAATGGTCATGCCAACACAGATGTTTTGAGTGTAATACTGTCAGAGTGCACTTTATAGGGGATCATAACATTATATGTTGAGATTAAGATGTTTGGAGGAGTAACTGACATAGCTGTGGACTCACATGCCATTCTGAAATGTTCTCTAGACTGACAGTTTAATGAACATGCACACAAGCACACACACTCATGTTGACTGCTATGAGTTTAGGGCCTTTACCTATCTAGTAACACAAGCTGGAGAAAACAGTATTTAATGGTAGTGCCACAGCACAAGTCTGATTTTAACACTGTCAGAGTGCACTTTATAGAGGATGACATCATCAGTCTATGAAGAAGATGTTGAATGGAGTGTCGTGCATAGCTGTCGACTCACATGCTGCTCTAAAATTGTCTCCTGAATGATAGTTGACTAATCACACACACACACACACACACACACACACACACACACACACACACACACACACACACACACACACACATAAGTTGACTGCTGTGAGATTAAACCCCTACATACTTAGCCCCACAGTACTTAATGCTAGCTCCATGATACAAATCTGACTTTCACAGTGTCAGAGTACACTTTGTAGCAGATGACAGCATCAGTGTATGGTGAAAAGAAGATGGTGGTAGGAGTGTCTTATATAGTTGTGCAATCACATGCTGTCCTAAAATTGTCTCCTGACTGAACACACACACACACACACACACACACACACACACACACACACACACACACACACACACACACACACGCACACACACATATTGACTGCTGTGAGATTAGAGCCCATACCTACCTAGTTCCACAAGTTAGAGAACACAATATTTAATGCTAGCACCATGGCACAACTTTGACTTTCACAGTGTCAGATTAAACTTTATAGCAGAGGACAATATCAGTGTATGGTAAGAAGAAAATATTGATACTAGTATCTTACATAGCTTGTGCTCTCATGCTGCTCCAACATTGTCTGTTTACTGAACACTCACACACAAGTTGACTGCTGTGGGATTAGAACACCTACCAACCTTTTTCTACAAGCTAGAGAACACAGCACTTAATGTTAGCACCATGGCACAAGTCTGACTTTAACAGTGTCAGAATTCACTTTATAGAGGATGACATTCTTAGTGAATGGTGAGAAGTGCATGTTGGGAAGACTGTAGGAAATTGCTGTGCAGTCATCTACCACTGTACAATTTTGTTCTGAATGATACTTGAGTGAGAACATTAGGACATAGACTCATGCTCTTCTGACTATACGCACACACAAGTTGACTGTTGTGCCATTCAAATCCCTACCTAACTAGTTATTCTGCTCAAGAACACAGTAACTAACATTCACTCCATTACAGAAGTCTGATACTATCATTGTCATAGTGGCCTTCATTGAGGATGACATCAGCATAATATTGCATGTAATACTAGACTTGCATGCAGAGGCTGGACATAAAATTTGATTTTGTGATTGGAATGTGCAAAAATACATTCAAAGACATTCTGACAACATCATTGTGATATAATCATGGATGTCCAATGCCCATTGTCAGTATAAATGCATCCCCAATGTAGCAATGCAGTTGTGTTTTTTGTTTCTGTAGTGTCCCTGACAGCTGACCATACCTTGCAACTTCTTAGAGCAAGAAATCTGGATAAAGCTATAAATAATGGGGGGACAAAGGTCTCAAAATAGGAACAAGTGTTAAATGTTGCTCTTACAAACTTAGAAAGTTGATAGAATAACAGGTTTTGCATTAATATGAATTTTTTGAAGGATATGAAGTCTGGAACTGAAATGCCTATCATTATTTTCTGACTTCAGTCACTAATGATTTGCCAGTGATTTGCCAGAAAACCACAATGAAAAAAATGGACCAAAATTATGAGGAAGAAATCTGGACATTCTGCAAAAATGTGTACAGTTGGGAGGTATGCAGTGGACCAGTTAGTGATATATCATTTGTAAGTGCATTGCTGCAGGGCACAAGTGACTCTGAGTAAATATGTCTTTAGTGAAGCACATGTCTCTGCCCTTCTCTTGTGTTTATGAATGCCTTTCAGTGTGATGGAAGATAACTGGCCAATAACCATAGGAAAACATGTGAAATATATATTTACATAGCGCATCGCCGAGAACCCATTTGCGCAGACAATGGCAAAATGTCAGTGAATGGATGATTCCCATTTCATGAATTCAACTTGAACTTGTGAAGTAGTTTGGAAAATATGTTATGGGAGAAATGGATGACGGATACTATTCTGTTCATACTAAAGTTTATACTGGAAATGTGTCAAAAGTTTTATTACATTAATAACTTTTGCTACTGCCTTCTTTTTTTGAGTGGAGTTAAGCACTGAGCAAATGCCTAATGCCTACCTCAATAATCTTGTACAGCTAGTAACTGTTTTGCAGGCCACATTGCAAATCAAATTTAATTGTGTGTACAGCTTTCTAGAAATAACAAGGGATGGTACATCTTTTAAATAAATATTATGACTCATCAGATATGATATTTGTGTATGACCAGATATCTTGAAAAGTGTGTGCAGTATGCTTTGTCATAATAAGAATAGTTTCCACAGCACATTAGATGAAAATTTCATCCATCATTACCAGAACACAACACAAACAGAATCCTACATAAGACTTAAAAATTGCACAGTACAGGAGCACTGATAAACTATTGAATTAAGGTAACATGTTTGTATTATGCATCAGCGCAGTCAAGTAAGTCTGCAGGCATCATCCATCAGACTAATAGATACACACATGTATAGAGGGATTAGAGTGATGGGATGAATACATGGAGAGATGATCATACAGCTAACAGTGGTTTATTTAATGGCACATTAATGGTCATTTTTGGTCTGTTTTCCTAATTAACCTTACATGCTGTCTAGTATAAAGTGACTGTCATAAGGGTAAAGAAGGCTTAGGAGAGGGGCAAAAGGCTTATAACAAGCAGAAAAAGGATAGATAAATATGTGATAGCAGCGTGAATGGATGTCACTCCAGAGACTTATTTTTGGGCAATAATCAATCTATCTCCTTGAGAACTCATAACTGTGATGAATTCTAATATGAGGTGATTAAATATATCACGCACGTTTAACATCACACTAAGAAATAATGAGAAATGCATCTGGAATTGAACCCTTAATGCTATTGTCAAACAAATCTTCAGTCAAGTGATTTATGTCAACACTCCATATAGCAAGTTGCATTTTGTTACATTCAGCAATCTAAATCACTCAATGTATTGCCTTTACTCTGCTTTAACATGGTGTTCCTTTTGCTCAGCAAGTTAAGCAGTATGGAGATGACCAGACAAGTGTGGCTGATGGCAAACACTCACCAGGTTTTGATACAGGACATATAGAGCCATTCATTGTCCATTTGGCATTGCTGAGTGATGCCAAACTCCACACAAATGCAGAGCGCAAAAAAGTGAAGGCTTTATTATGGCCCATTTCTGGCCATGTGTATGGCGTGTGATTCTATTTGCTGACCAGATTAAAGATTTGAAAACAGGATAGATATGAAAGTGAGAAATAGAGGACAAGCAGGGGGGAAAATGAGAACCAATAAAGGAACCTGCAGGAGGGAATTAGGAAAGAACCATAGCTATCTACTTCTTCAATGCTGTAATGTGAACATGTATAGAAAATTGGATGAATTTGGACTGTGACCACAACACAGATGGGTGACAACAACACAATCATATTATGTAGCCAATTGGACCAAATCAAGTCTTTCAAGAAGACAAATATGCGAAGTGGGGAGCCATATATGGGGCAATTATTTATTTATTTATTTATTTATTTATTTTAGTGAGACAGGTGCCCATTTTTTTGCATGTCAAAAAGAGATAAATGTTGTGGAAGGGAAACAGGAATGTAGGGTAGTGTAGGTGAGAAAGCAGGTGCAGGCAAACATGACAAACAAGACAGACACAGGGATAGTGATGGACACAAAAGGTTGAGGGACACCATGATTGGGGATCGTTAGGGCACATCAGAAGCACATGCCCATCAAGTATGGGAACAGTGAGAATCTACTCCTCACCCTCAGAGCTGTCATCACTGCCCCCTACCTTAGCTTTCTGTGAAATTGCTTGACATGGGAGTCTTTTTTACATTCTATGGAGCAACCTCTCCAAATGGCTTAGGCAGGCACCAATGCCAGTTTCTATCACATCATGCACCATCCTTGGCAGCTACTGGTAGGTGATGGAATCACTGCCGCTATCAATACTCCTGCAGGGTACTAACACACCAGCAGCTGGGGCAATCCTACCTGGTGTGAATGGACCAGGTAGTGCAGGGGCTACAGAGGCAGTGCTGCCAGGTTGTGTCCTAGAGGTACTGCGTATTGGTGCGTCAGCCAGTGGAGGGTTGGCAGGCTGAGCCAAAGTGGTTGGCCTACCCCCCTCTGCTGAAAAGCATTTTGTTTGTTACAGTGTGTTTCAAAAAAAAAAAAAAAAAAGAGAGAGATGGGGGGGGGGTAAGACAAAAAAGAAAATAGATTATTAGAACCATTATACGTCACATTCAAGTACTTTATTATAATACATATAATTTTATTATTATATTAGCTATACAATTTTCCCAATACAAAAGAGGATTATGAATTGTACATATAATTCTTGCATTATGCATATATTGCATACATTCTTTTAAAGATAATACATATTAAGTTAACAACATGGCATTTATGCCAATTTTGATAAAAGTAATATTAACTAATGATATTTTTGTAATTAGAATTTACTTGTTACTTGTGGGAATTGAACCCACCAAATTTGAATACACTATTACACTTGCCTAATACAATTACCAAGAGCTACAGAAGAAAGCACACATGCTTGCTTTTACAGTTAAGATCTGCATGCTTAAGTTGCTAGTAATGTATATAAGAGCAGTAATTTGACTACAATCATGCGTATTTGTGCAGCATACATACCCCTTGCCTATCTGAGTATTTCCAGTATTTCAGCATGTACCCCCTGTTTGCTGAAATTTCTTGAGCAGCTGTAAAATAAAGAAGGAGAGGAAAAGAGATATGAAAGCATTATGCAAGTTGGCCTTGGCTATTTACAGCTTTCCTTAACATTTAAAGTTGCATTATCTGTATACTTACACAACTGTGGCATGTCAGCAGTTCTAAACTCATCCAGCCAATGGTTGAGTTGTGCCTGGTTGTGCCATTTCTAGTCATTAAAATGGTTTCTGAATTGCTCCCCAGTATGTGGTATGCCAGTCACACTGAAGACAGCCTTGACTACACTGCTCCAAGCCATAGCCTTATACTGAAAGCACTATAGTCCTCTGCAGCAGCCTATGGCAGTAGCATTTTATGAGGAGTGCAACAAATATTTTGGACTCCTCCACACCCTGCCTTTGTGACCTGAATTTGGCACCATCCTTCCCATCTCCTGTCATGTCTGCATAGGTCCTCCAACAACAGTAAAAGTGTTTTCCCACCAATTTGTGATATCACATTTTACGGCCATTGCGCAAACATGCACAGCACTGAGCAGAGAAAAACATTGCCAAACAATGAGGAAGGGATTTTGTAAAACAGGAAAGATAACGTCCCATTTGACATTAATGTATTGCACATCTGCTGCTTGGGATGACTTGAGACATAGTTTGTGGCACCTTACACACTGCTAAAAGTAATTTGTACAATGTGGGATTCAAACCTATGTAACAAAGAGAATGCATTCACTTCCACACAGGTGGCTTTTTCTCATTGCCACAGAAGAAGTGTTTGTCAACCATTGTCATTACAAGTATACACTTTATAGATTGAGTGGTGCTATACATCAATTAAGCCTGTATGTGTGTGGCATGACAATGTCCTGGCTTATGCATTATCAGGTGTGATGCAGAAGTAATGTATGGCAATATACTGGAAATGGAAAGACTTGTATTACTTTCAGTGCAGATTTTTGAAATCTTGTTTAGACCACACAATACATTCTGTTTCACAGTTATACTTGTGTTATGGGAGGTATGTAGATTATTGTCAGTAAATTATGAAGTCCATCATGGGTCTGAAAATACATTTATAATTATATAATCCTCATTGTCATGCTACACCAGTTACACATATAATAAATTGATACCATGTATATGCTCAGACAAGCGGTTGTACATAGATATTGGTATGTAGACTTGATATTGCTATGTAGAATTATCTTTATGTTCTAATTTTTGTGAAAAATGTCAGTGGAACACCTTTAATAAAAATGTGTAGTGTGCTGGAATAGAAGACTGGCTCACCTGTGTTCTGGGCATGAACTTATACCTGGTGCACAGGGAAAGCTAGCAGCAGGTGTATTTTTCACTCAAAGTACTGCCCAGAATGCTGATAGCCTCACATTGCCATTTAGCCTGTTTGCTCAAAGGAAGGCAAACCAAATAAAATGTTTCACTTTTTTCCTAAGTAGTGAACCGTATTCGCGCACAAGTGAGCAATGTGCAAACATAACAGGCAATAACACACATACACTCCTGTTAATGCTAATTATGATCCTGACTCAGTAAAAATAACTACTGTTGAATTTGAAACACACATTACTGAGCTCATCTATTCTATAACTAAATGTATTTGCACCTTGTGCCACACACAGATTTGGTTCATAGGTATAATTTTTTTAGTCATTACCATCCAAGATGCTGACCACCGCACAATACCACTAAGCATGTTTGTGCTTCTTAAGGCAACTGACATTAAATTGTAAATTTTTATGAATTTAACCATGTGTGCACTGAACCACATGTGACACACATGGTAAAGACAATATATATATATATATATATATATATATATATATATATATATATATATTAAACAAAGGTTACACAATTTCACACCTATGGATCTGAACCATCAGACTAATGAAATTACAAAACACAACTGAGTGTGTTATCTCTCTTTAACTCAGACACAGCTTTGCAACACCATTCATATCATGTGCATACAAGCAATACACATTTCTTCTCCATTATTAAGAGTTCACACACTTAGACATTCTCATTTGGGTGTACATGTGTGGTTAACATATTTAATGCAATGACTGATCACACAACCATTTATGAATATGTTTGCAGAAGTGTAGCTCTGTCTTCTCTTTGTATTCTGGTCATTCTTTCCTTATGCCTGCCATCATATCAGACATAGATTCATATCAGATTACTAGGCTAATGGCTTAATGGCCCTTACAAGCCTAGTCAATATAACCTAATTTTACCCAATGTATGGCCCTTAGAGGTTGAGGATGGCATGGATTTGTGCTTGTGCATTGAGTATCTTAGAAATTGCCCCTACCCATAAGGGACATAGGCACTATACTAGGTGTGAATTTGCAGTTCTCCATCCATTGAACCAAACTGCATTTGAAGAGGGTCAGGGAAGGGGTCTGCTTAATGTGAATAGGAAGCCTGCTCCAAAGAATGGGCAATCTCTGAGACACATATCTGTCTCTTCAGCATGTTTTTTTTGAGTTGCTGACTAAGTTTAGATCCCTAGATTGGGTGACCCTTGTGTTGTTTGACTTGTGGATGTGTAACAGCTCCATCATGGCTGGATTTGTGACTGCCTTGTAGGTCAGGCATAGATCACTCCTTGTAGTTCATGTTGTTTACATCTTGTATTCTCCTGTTGTGAGGAACCTCTCAGGTTGCTCCAGCTACTGTAACTGCTTAGTCAAGTACATGCCAATTGGCACACTGTACTTGATTATTGGTCTAATGAGGGCTGAGTACAGTGTGACTATAGTTTCCTTGAATCTGGATGCCATACTGTTACTTATAAGTTGTGCAACATAAAAGGATTTCCTCATCACTGTGGACACATAGTGATGAACGTTCAGGCTACTAGCCATATGCATACCTAGATCTCTCACTTCTCAGTCCACTCTAAGGGGTATGCTACTGATGTAATTTGTAGGGGTATTTGACTTTCCAAAGTGTATGATAATGCATGGTTCTGGCATCAGTTATTTGTCTGATCTACACCTTCCTGAAGGGTATCTACATTTATTTATTTTATTTTATTTTATATTTGTTGACCGGGATAGTCCAACTGGATACATGTCCATTTTCAGTGGAGTCCCGGGGAGAAAAGCTCCACACAGTTATGTGATAAATACAATACAACAGACAGACAGTTTATAGAAGACATGAGATACACTGTTTATACAATGTTTTTAAATAAGAAATGAGCACTATACACGTGCAGGGCAAAAAGAAGATAGAATTATGAAATTCTACATTAGGACACTTAGTATGCATAATACAATTGTGTTAAAGTTACTGAGACATCACTGGGGAATTCAGTGCTTGCCCCAGCTTGCAGTCACCAGTAAACATTGTCACTTAGAGGCCTTCCACATTAGCCTTGAATTCAGAGAAGTATATTCTGAACAGGAGTGGTCCAGTACTGAGCCCTGTGGCACACAACTAGTAAATGGCCTCTTGCTGCATCTGGATTCACCCACTTTAATTACATGTGTCCTGTCTGTGAGTCAATTGGCTATGCATCTGGTGACATAGGTATTGTATGCCCAGTTTTGTGAGCTTTTGGCCAAGTCTAGGTAGGTGGTATGTACTGTTTCACTCTTATCCTTGGACTTAATGACTTTTTCAAAGAAATCCTCCAGGTTCAGTGGGCATGACTGGCCCTTGACAAAGCCACATTGGGTCATTTCTAGTGTTTGGAGGTTTCCTATGGCATTATTTATCAAATCCATGATTATTCTTTCTATGGCCTTACATATAAGACTAGTCAGATTTATGGGTCTGTAATCTCCCTGGTCAGTAGATGATCTCTCTTTATGCAGAGGGATGACTGTTGCTGTCCTTCACTCTACTGGGACAAAGCCAGTCTAGAGGCTATGGTTAAATAGAGATCCTAATGGACCTGATAAGCCCTGATTTAAGCTGTTTAAGAAGCATTTAAGAGGCAACCTGGTATATTGTCAGGCTCCATTGAAGCCATGTTTTTAGCTTTAGAGAGCACACTGGCAACCTGTTCTTTGGTGGTAATTGGGGTGGAGTAGTGCAGGGTATTTTTGGGGGAAGAACTGGGGAATGATGGGGAGGTGACATTTGAGCTGAGTTTGTTGGCCAGCAGATTTACTATGTCTTCTGGCACAGTATAGGTGATGCCATTTAAAACTAATTCTCCACATTGTTGGGTGGTCCTTTAAGAGTGTGGACATAACTAAACAATGCTTTATGATTATCCTTAACTTTGGAGGCTATTTTTACCTCAAAGTCTGCTTTCAGAGAATTGACTAGTACCCTGATTCACTTTTTTAGATTAATGAGGGACTTATTTCTCTGTTGTGCACACTTTCTCTTACTTCTCAACAGGATTTTCTTTCTTTTGTTGTACAACCTTATTAATACCAGGGGTCCACCACGGTGGCTTGTCTTTGCAGTTTCACCTCAGTTTATTTCAGTTTAGTACTGCCATTTTTATGCAGCTGTGTTATATGATCATATAGGACTTTTGTGTATGCCTCTGCATAAGCTTCTGTGTTTTCTGCATTTGGAGGATCTTGGAAGCTAGCTATGGCACCTCGAAGTAGGGGGTAATTTACCTTAGAGAATTTCGTCAAGTTTTTGGGGTTAGGTCGGGAAGTAGTTTTACCCTTATTTCAAGGAAGATTGCTTTGTGATCTGATCTTACTTGTGAGGACATAACAGTAGGGGTGGTGCAGCACTCTCTCTATTTGTGAATACCAGATCTAAGATATTTGTTCCAATAGTACAAGTGCAGACTAGCTGCTTCAGGGCATTTGCATTTACAAAGTGAAGAAATCTTTGGGCCCATATGCTAGTGGTCATGTATGTCTCACAATTAATTGAAAGGTAATAAAAAATCACCCATGAGTATGGTATTGGGCTGGATGGTGAGTGATTCTAGTATTTCAGGTATGATTTATGGGTTTTCTAGTTCATAGTGAGGGACCTATAGCTAGAAATATACAGTAATGGACTTTTTCCATGTTTAGTTGGACATGGAGTAGCTCAAGCATGTCATATTATTTGACTAACCTTGAGGTTAGCTTATTCTTTATGTAAATAGATACACCTCCACCTTTAGCTATTTCATATTCAGTGGGTCATTGGAATTATAGCTATGCACTGCCAGAGTGCTTTCCATGGCTCTGGACCATATTTTAGTAACTGCATAAATGTCAGCATTCTCCATGGTGAGGAGAGCTTCCAGGCAGTGCAGTTTCTTGTTGAGGCTCCTAACAT
The DNA here is from genome assembly GCF_019279795.1 of Protopterus annectens. NCBI lineage: Eukaryota > Metazoa > Chordata > Ceratodontiformes > Protopteridae > Protopterus > Protopterus annectens. The sequence goes on from NC_056731.1 coordinate 1,254,014,554, forward strand.
TGAGAAGCAACACTTTTAGCTTGACCTGAATAGCTTTTGCTATGTTGGAAAGTTTGCTTGGCAATGCCTAAAAAAGGCACTATAGGGGTGGATAATGTTTTTGCCAATATCCAAAAGCATAGAGGTGACTGGCGAATATCATCCTTGGCAAAGTAGCATGGCTATCAACCATGTCCTCCTAAGATGACAAGTACTGGACCCCTTTGGAATGACACCACCAGCTAAGCCAATTGTTAAAGTTGAACATTTTCTGCTAGTATTGTGGCATCATCATTGGAGACAGCAGAATGCTACTCAATGTCTATAGTGCATTTTCTATCATTTTGCTTTAAATGTGTGATAACATTACATTATGGTGAACAACAGTTTTGCCATTATGGGCAAAACAATTATAAATGCGTCATATTTTTTTTTATTTAAAAGCTCAAAGAAGTGAGATCCACACTTTGTAAGTGTATCTTCACTAATAAACCCACAGCAGTGAAAGGTATCTGAATTGCGGTTGTGTTTTCCTTCTCTCACACTGATCATTCACAGTTGCAAGCCATTAGCACCTAACAAAGGTGCACAGCCTGCACTTTATTTGCATCTGATACATGAAGTCACAAGTTTGGTATTCAGTGATTTTTAATTAGTTCAAGCCTCATCTGCATCTTCACAGTGCTCAGAGGGCTGAATCTACACAATAAAAGGGTAACTGTGTAGCTAGGGAACATGACGGTGAGGATACTTTTGTATTTAGACAAAAGAGAAGATTTGTATTCCTTTCAAGGTGATTTCCCTGCAGAGAAAGCTTAATTTTGATATGGTAAGCTTATCTTATTCAAGGACATTTTAGATTTTGTAAAATGTTACTAATGCATTTATATATCCAGGAGAAAATGGAAATTGTATCTGTATACATCACTGTTGCCATAAGCAGTTTTAGCAGCATTTACATTTGTAATATAGACAGGTTACACTTTCAGCACAACTATGTTCTTAACATTTGCTTTTGCAATTGTCTATGGTATTGGAGATAAATGTTATTTACTTTTCACTGACACTGGTGTTATGCTTCTCAGATGGCCCAGGGCAACTTCCACAGGAGTGGTGGGTACAGTGAAAAATTACTGTCATTCATAAATTTACTTTTCTTTTGAAAAAGTTTAGACTTCCTGATCATTCTGTGGAAAACATATATACATTACTTATGTGGCATTCCCTGGTTTGTACAAACCTTAATTTGTGTGTTTGGTGGCTGGGGCACATACCATTCTGTTGTCCAATATGTGAAGTGTGTTTCAAGTGCTTTTCTGGTGAGAATGTGTAGGCATCCTGATATTTCTGTGGAAAACATGTATACACTACCTATGCAGTATTCCTTGGTTTGTACAAACCTTTGTTTTTGTGTGGAGGGGAGGTGGGACAACCACCTAACATTCTGTTGTACTAAATGAAAAGTAAGTTTCAAGTGCTTAATGTTGACAAAGGGTACACAGACTATTTATTGTAATAAATACATTACTTATGTGATATTTAGCTGTTTTATCCTTCGGTATTTTGTGCCATATAGGATTATGACACCCAAGCCTACAAACCACAACAATAAATAAATAAATAAACAAAGATCTTTCAGTGATGCTGAGAATTAGGTCATAATACAGCCTCTGAGGTACCATGGACAGGTCATGGGGATATGGTTGCCAGAAAGGAGATTTAGAAGCAGTTAGTCTATGATGTAAATGCAGTTGGTGGTCACAGCTGCAATTATGATCAGGTGCAGCATCGGGCCATTGATATGATGCCATCAGCCCAGAGAAGGAAAGCTGCAGATACTCAAGAACAGTCCTGTTACCAAGCCATCACTGACACAAAATGTGGAGTTCCTGTCCCGTGTCAGAGATCCTGACAGCTCAGGGAACACTGCAAATGTGTGCTTGATGTTGGTGCTGATGTGGCTGGGAGAACAAGTGTGTCCTAGAAGTAGCTTCCAAGTAAGCTTACATATGGCAATATTTACATTTGCTTGTATAATACAATATATAATTTGAATACTACTTACTGTGATACATTTTTTTCTATATTTACCTATTGATAAGTTATACAGTTATATAAAGAGAATCGCTTTGCTTATTACTAAGCATTAATTAGAAATATAATGATCCGTATATTTTAGGAGGTTGTAATGAATGTCTGTATTGCTGCACCATTTGTGCTGCGATTGCATGACCACTGTTATTTTTTTCATTTATGTTGGATTAATATTTAGGGGAGTAATAATTTCATTTGTGTGTGTGTTGTTTATTATCACAGTGATCCTGACAGTGGAAGTGTAGGACTCCTAACACCTGATGTTGGAGTCTCGGCAGGCTCTGATGATGATGGGGGCCAAATGGAAGCAGAGTTGGGGGCAGAAAGAGGTTGAATCTTATGCTAAGGTTGGGACTCAGACACCCATTGGATTTCTTTCAGACACAGTAAGTATGCCTATGCATACCCATTCCACTGAGCTCTCAGATAGTGGCCATTTGATAACTAGCTACATTTCTGCCTGCCTGTCTTTCTTACTCACACACAGTCACTCCTTTTGTGACAGCCTTGACCTCCAGCCCAACCAAACTCCACCCTGTGCAAATGATAATAAGTGTGCTATCACCTTGTTTCTATCTTTGAATTCAGGGATACATATATATTTTTTCTGGTTTACATTCATTTGATCAGCCGCTGGATGGCCGATCGGAAAATGTTCAAAAGCAGTGAGGCAAGTTCTCATAATTGCAAACTCTATTTAAGTGAAACGCATAATATCTCCTCCTTTTTGACCCATAGTAGTGCTTATTTAGGTGGTAGAGAGGTTGGAAATGTCTCATTCAGTGTTTTGTACAACATTCTGACCATTCGCCACTGAGAAATTCGACATTTGAGCTCAGTGTTACACCCGTTCGAGGTAAGTTAGGTCAGTCAAATTAATGTATTCCATTTTTTCTGATGTACAGGGTGCATAGCTAAGTGTCTAGTATATATATTGTTGATGATACTTTTAAACTTTTATTGATTTCTTACAGCATTTTTACTGTTGTGATTACTACCTTGAAATCACTGATACATTAGTGAGGCTTATTGCTGCACTTATGAGAATGTAGAGATAATAAGACTTTGGACTGCTTTTTTTATTCTGGCCATGTTAGATGCATGAGGCATGTTAGCTGATAAACAGCAGAAATCTTTCAACGTAAGCAGTCCTGTCACATACTGATGACATTGCTGGACAACTCAAACACATTCTGCTTAGGTACATATTCAAGTAAGAGTATGCAAGTATCTGCCTTTCCTTCATGTTCTTACATATTTATTTTCCTATTCCAGGTTCAACACTTACCTTGATAGTCTTGCAGTTACAACTGTTTCATTTGGAGCTGACTTTGTCTGGTCCTGGCAGTACACAGCCATTACATGAGTAAGTAAAGGTTGTAAGCATTGTCTGGCATCAGTTTTACTGTATGTAGGTTCATAGGATGAAAGTTGTACCCTTTAGGTGGTAGGCATAGGTGCTGTCCGTTACCTCTTTATATTGCATGCCTACATCTATCTACACCAACAGCAGCTGATGATTCTCCTTTGGACTCCTTACCTGCATGTGGCTGTGGTGACAATACAGTGGTGGTGGAATGTGTTCTCCTTCCCCCTAGTGTTCCTGTTGTAGCTGTTTTCTCAGAATGATATTTTGTAGGATAGCAAAGACTGTGATAATTTTGGCACAAGTATTGGGATCATACTGCAGGGATCTCCATGTATCTAGCATCAAAACCAATACATGCTCTATATTTTTTTGTTTAAGCATGTGCCTTATTATAACATTCCTCCACAGGTGTGTGTATGCATTTCTGATGGGAGTCATCAGCCATGGTGCGATTGCATAACATGCATCACTCAGTAAATGTCCTTGAGGGATATCACCCCTGGAAAATCTTTAATAGAGCTGTCAGTTGTGCCAGATATGGGAGAAGTGGTAACTGCTGGGGTTTCCAGCATACATATTCAGGATGATTCCCTTAGCATTACTCATGACGTGGCAATTAATGGAGTTTAACACCTCTGGTGCTTTGATCTCAATGTGTGTGCGCAGTCTATGGCACACAATATTTCATAGTATTGTGCTATTGGGTAAAAATGCTGCATAGTTGTAGCTCTGTCCTTGGATGTACAGGGAAAATATATATAGTCATTGACATGCTGCAGCATAGCATTCAGGAATTGATGTAGGATCCTGGATGCTAATGCCTGTGACACCTCCAGCATGTCCCCTGTTGGTCTCTGGAAGTTTCCTATAGCTAAAATGCTAAGTGCTACACACCCCTTGGTCTCCACACATATTGGTTCCCCTCAGTTTGCCCTTGTTCTAAGTTGAGAATGACAGAGGTTGCAGAATTCCTGGTTTATGTCTCTATCCAAGTGTAGCGCTCTACTATTTCTACCTAATGCAGACCATGAAAAGTTAAATGGGCTGTAAATGCCCTTCTCCATCTTGCCTGAGCTCTATCTATCAGAAGCAGAAGCATAGACTTGAGCCTGTTGCACATACACATACAGAAGAGCAGCATCAGAACTTAACATTCTTTCCCTCTAGTATCATTTCCATGGTTGAATTCCAGTAGGTTTTGGAAAACAAGGCAAAAAGCTACACTAAGTGTACAGATTAGCTTGTTGAATAGCTTCACCATCTTGGATTGGTTGATTAGCATACAGTTCATCTGCTTATGCTGTAATTAGCATGCCATGATGTTTACTGTGTTTACATGACTCTACATATCATGTAAAGCCGCTTATTAAACACAAATCAGCGTGCTGCCCACACAGTTTTAGTGAGCTGTGTAGGGTTTATTGAATCCTGACCTCTATCTGAGAATACTAAACAGGCTAGTTATACTGTACAGCTCTGAAAGCACTGAATATTCAGGCATACTGAAGTAAACTCTGAGTGAGGTTATCACTATGCCTTAATCATATTTCACCGTTCTCTGTATACTACTGTACAGCATTTCTAATGCACAAATTTCAAGAACATAAAAAAACACAGCTGAAGAATGATATGTACAATTATTTAATTTGTATCTCTAGTATCCTTTACATGTGCTTCTTAATAGGTAATGCATCAAGAAGATAAAATCAAACAGTAAATACAGCTTCAAACCCTTTGGCAGAATGCATGGTGTATCAATGGTTATACTGACTGGACTTTGTGACATCTCATAACATTTTCTGAACTAGAAGTTTCTGTGATATGTTATTAGCTTGGTATAACATGCTTGTCTTTTATATCTCATATCCAGCTTGAATACCAGCTACAGCAACAAGGAGTTAGACATGTGCTTGTTAAGATGGCGGCTGTGTGGGTGGTATCATTTCTCATTAACTGTCCAGTCATTACATTTGGGGAGTACATACTTGGTGCTGATTTTATTCCACAGGACCAGTGTTATATTTCTACACTCATATGGAGTTTAGAAATTACAATGCAAGTTTTTACATTTATTGTACCATTTGCTTGTACTGCTTATTTCAGTATTAAAATCTACTGGAATCTAAGAACGCGAAGTAGACAAAAACATAAGAAAATAAAAAGACCATGTGATTTAGAGTCCAGCAAGGAAAAAACATTCTCAGATGATGTTGCTAGTGAATCAAATGTTGATCATGCTTTAACAATCCAAGAACCACTAACACCACCATCAGCAGCAGCAGCACCACCACCACCACTACCACAAAAGGTAATAATGAATAACTCAGGTTCTGGTGCAAACAAAAGTCAAAGTCCTTTATGCAACATAGTACATCTAATCCACAGACTATTTAATAGCACTGTACTACACTTGACCAATCATGGGAAGCTCAATGAGACAAGAGATCATAACACACCCGACTCTTTAAAGCTGGCAAAGGATACAAAAATTGCTAAGTCACTTGCCATTATTGTGTCTGCTTATGGGATCTGTTGGGCACCATTCAGAATATTGATGACCTGCCGTACATTTGATAAAGCTCACGTGATCAAACCTTTCTGGTATGAAATTTCCTATTGGATGTTGTGGTTCAATTCATGCATTAACCCTGTGCTGTATCCATTCTGTCACAAGTGCTTTAAAAAAGCTATTTTGAAAATCATTTGCTTGAAAAGACACTGAAAGCTGTACCACTAGAACTTCAAAAAATAGCACTGATATAGTACTGAAATGAGAAAACTATTTTCTAGTCTCTAGGGATAAATTAAGTGATGTACAGTTTCTACTTAAGTATTATTATTACTGATAGAATCAGTTTGTGTTGAATATTAAACAACTGAAAACTGGAAGCAGTACAGTGGCACAGCAGATAGGAAATTCACCTCACAATGGTTCTCTGGCTTGATTCTCAGCTGGGAAGCCTTTTGTGTAGAGTATGCATATCCTCCCTGTGTTCACATGGATTTCTTCCGGGTGATGTTTCCTCCCACATTGCAAAGACATGTAGTAGGTGGACTGAACACTCTAAATTGGCCATAGGTGTGATTGTGAGTGTGTGGTGAAGAAGAACAACTGTGGCAGAGCTAGCCACATAGTGGTGTGAACCATGGCTCTAGATAATTGTCATTGTTGAAGAGACACCCTGACCCCATGTACAAACATGGGAGAAGGGTTTGTGGAGGAAAGGATAAACTGAAAACCGGTCCCATAATACTTGCTCATTACTATAGTTTCACAATTACAAATGAAGCTGTTTTAATTTCCATTTAGTCAATGTACATAAATAAAAAAATAATGGCTTATGTGTGCTTCTTTAATTGCCATTATGGCAGTTGAGTATTCAAGTTTGTGCTACTGTATGACAAAAATAACTATTTTTTTTAAATATTGCTCTTCATAATTATGGTTCTTCTGCAAGTCGTGCTGTAATATACTTTTTCAGTAATACCTGTTCTGTGCGTAAACATACCAAACCAAAGCATTATATCCTTATAAACATTTAAAGGAGAATTTCACATGCCTATGGCCAAATCTATCAGCTTACTGTAATTTGTTTTCCAGCTGTAATGTATGATCTTGATCTGAGCAGTTAACTATACAAATCAGTCAAAATGTTCAAGTTAACCAGAAAACCTGACTCTTATGTCTCTGTAATTCAAAAGGCAGAGCACTCATCTTTGATAGCCAGAAGCTCAGAAGGCCGGAGGTTCTTTTCCCCACACCAGACACCTGGATTCCTTTTCCCATATTGGCACTGCTGCACACTATAAGGATGGCAGTACACTCCATCATTCAAGTCATATATTAAAACAAGGCCCCACTAGCTCAGGTGGATGTAAAAGATCTCATAATATTCATTGAAAAAAGAGAATGGAGGTTTTATTTTCATTTTCTCTTTTACAGTCTTTTTACTTACAATAAACAATAACTAATAATAACTAAGAATAAGTTCTATGGTATACTTGCCATAATTCTTTCTAAATTTGTAGTAGTGGCAACTCCCTCTATAGCTTTCACCATATAACATAACTAGAAATATAATACATCTCCACAATTTTCCTCTTATATTTTCCAACGTAAAAAGATTAGGGGGATTTCCAAAACAAATTTCCCCTAGTCAATATGAATACCATATACAATTTTCCCTTGAAAATAGGGCATGACTTCTAGGAATAACCCATTAAATAAAAGGAAGTTATTAAAAATAAAACAGAGACAGTCCTGATAAAAATGATATATATAATTAATAGACAAATAAAAGTAAATAAAATGCATGTTCAACCATACCTTTGTTTAAAATCAGAACTGAGCTTTACTATAACCATTTGCCTTTTCTGCTATTTTGTACCCTATTTTTTTTTCAAATTGAGCCTATGGATAATGCTGCTGTAATAATGATCTCATGTCACATGTTGTTAAAAATGAATTTTGGTTTTGAAAAAGCTGACTTTTTATTAATATTGCACATTTTGATTTTTCAGGATGAACGTTTGATGTACTCATGCCCACAAATAAGTAAATGGATTTTATATATATATATATATATATATATATATATATATATATATATATATATATATGGGTCTACCTGATAACACCGACACGTGAAAATACCAACGAAATCACAGACACCACAAAACCGAAACTTCAAAAACATGAAACTTCACATGCCCGACAAACCACAATCCCGACAATCAACAAACAAAACAAATCCCCTGTCCAAAAAGCACACACACAACACAACCACACCAAAAACCTTACAAACCTGCACTAAACCTTACATACAAAACTATCTATGCACTAACCTTAACCCAAACCCTAACACTAACGTCCGCCACTATCGCACACTCATCTAACCCATGCACTAAACCTAACTCACTTAACCTGCCCCCTAACCCTACAGTCTGTCACTATCGCACACTCACCTAACCCATGCCCTAACCCTAACTCACTTAATCCGCCCCTAACCCTAACCCCACACTTACCTTAACATGTCGGTTTTCTCAGCTTTGGGATTTTCAACTGTAAATCATCTCCGTTGTCGATTTTCCGGTGTCGGTGTTCTATAGTTGATTGAAAACTCACTTGATTGAAAATGAAATTACTAGGACCATTTCACTGAAAGCTCACTTCACTGAAAACTCACTTGACTGAAACTCATTTAGTTGAAAGTACCATTTTCCCCACTGTAGTGCGACCCTGGAGTTAGTATATAAAGTAAGGGGGGGTGTGGCGGGCAAAGCCCCCCACATATCTTGGTTATATATTCTCTTTTGGAAATAGTTATTTATTGCAATGTAAAAATCCAAAAACGAACGGTCTGGTAATGATAGCTCCACACAAAATGCTGCACAGCTCGAACAGGTAGCAAAAGATTTATTGTCAATAACAGAATGAATAAATTGAACCTCAGTTAAGCGCTTTCATCTGTATAAAACAGACTTCATCAGAACACTGTAAACTTGACCCTCCATCCTTAAAAGCACTTTTAGGTGCCAAAAAATAATTAAAAATTTAAAAAGACAGTGCCAAAAATTCACAACTGCTAACATATGTAGAACCTTTGTAGAGCTGTCTAAACATCTCTAATAATTGTCCTTATTGCATAAACACTATAAATAATGTTTAATAATTAATAAAGTAATTCATAATGTATAATATATAATGTATAACCCAACAATGTGATTAAATGAAAATAAAATATACATCAATACAGATCAATAAAACATATGTAAAACCTGTATGAACTATCGAACATATCTAATAATAACCTGTCACAATAAACACTATAAACATATTGTATATGAACTAAATAAAATGAATAATGACATAAATAAAAATGAAATGTGCTACAATAAAACATGATATGCTACATACAGCACATATAACATAAAAAAAAATCAGAATAAAGAAATTAAATACTGTAAAATGTGATGCAAAAAGCAATGTTTATAATATGTGTATAATAGGTAGAACCCTACCATAAAGTCACAATATACACAATGTTAAGCCATGACCAAAAATGGTTTAATACTAATATAGTCATTAATACCAGGGGGTCTTGTGGCATCCGTTAAAATCTGCCATCTACTCTCTTTTAGACCTAAAACAGCATTCGGATTACCACCACAAGTCAATATATCTACCTTATCAATAATAACAAATTTGAAATAATTTGAATCCCCACTTTTATGTATATGTCGATATAAGGCATTATTTTTGTCCTTGACCCTAATATTATACATATGGTCATAAATGCGTCGCTTAAGCTGTCACTCTGTTTTGCCCACGTAAAATGCTGATCATGTCAGACATGTTGCTAAATATACAATAAATTTGGTATTACAATTTCCTGCCCTGCACTTTACATAGGTCCTGTTGTAATCATCTAATTTATAACCTTTGACTTTGTTGACTGCATAACATTGCTTACATGATCCACATTTTTTAGTTCCAAATGTTTTCTTTTTCTTATCACGTTTGTTTGTCATGGCTTCCAATAATCTCTTAATATTGGATCCAGTTTTGTAGACAAAACGGGGGTGTGTACCTAATATTCTAGCTATATTATCATCCACTGTAATCAAATTCCAATGCCCTTTAATGATATTTTTAATATATTGCACAACAGGAGAGTACAGCAGCACACAAAGCCGATTGCCATGCCCAGAATTATAGGCTGTACCATCATTTCTTATGATGTTTAATGTTGCATTACCCAGTAAGGGTAAATATTTCTTACCCCATTCTTTTCCCACATAATTAACCACATCACACAATAAGGGACTGGGGTACCCCCTATTGATGAACATGGACTTAATGAAGTCCAGTTCTTTATTCATTAATTCTCTAGTTGAAGACATACAGGCTGCCCTGATGCACTGCCCCTTAAATACATTTTTGAATACATAATGAGGGTGATTACTACTAAATTCCAAATAATCGTTAGAAAACGTATCTTTTATATGTATTTGTAAGACAAACCCTCCATCTGAATGACTAATATACGTATCCAAATATGCAATGCCATTATCACTGAAATTATATGTGAATTTCAAAAAATCGGTAGTAGGATTAATATAATTATTAAGGAATGAATCATATCAATAGGACCCTTCCATAATAAGAACAAATCATCCAAATATCTCGTGTAATAAACAATGTGTTGGTAATATTCGCATCCAAACAAAAATTTGGTTTCCATTCAAGCATACCCCTCTGGTTTGCCTGAAAAATTCACAATGGATAGCATGTTGGATTGCTAGCAAAAGACATTCAAACGTTGTGGGTTCAAGTCCCACCAGAGTCAAATTTCATCCTATAAACAAAGCCCGCTGTTGGCCAAATTTAAGCATGATTGGATGGGTAACTGGAAATTCATGCAAGGGGTTCCACCTGTGTCCCTTTTGGACAGGGACAAGAGGTGCTGATTTTAGTGTCTGCTTGAACCATACACCCTTGGGAACATGGGTTGAACTTGGTTAGCCATATAAGGGCCCTGGGTCCATTAGCCTAATAACTTCCTATGATCCTGAAAGTCTGTGATTTGCATATCCATTCAGCACTGGTCTTTACAGATTACTGTTATGAAAATGTAAAGCCACAGACTATGAATAACAGCCTTAGAATTGAGAAATGGAAAATTTGTGCCATATCTGTAATAGAAGAAAGACAAAAAGCATTGCCTTAAAAATCTGGTGAATCTAGTAAATGGGACCATTGGAAGCAATCTAGATATAGAAGTAGTACAAGGAGTCAACAATAACTGGCTGAAATGGGGAGTAATCTTGTATTTCTATATTCTGGTTAAGTATACAGAAGACAAGAAGTCTTTTAAATGTTACAGGTGGGAAGTTGATTTGTGTGAGTAAAGATGATTTTCAAGAAATAATGATTAAAAGATAAGCAGACATACTTTTGACAATAATAAGGAGTACAAATGATGCTTTAAATATGAGAATGAAAATGATTATGGTTGAATGGTTATAAATTACAGATGTGTGGTAAACAGGGTAGGAGTCATAAAAAGACTTATGTCTAATGGAAAACATTTTTTGCTGGAAATGATCACATAAAATACAAAAATTAAAATGTCTTCTATGGTACAAGACCACATTAAATTGAAAAGGATAATGTCTAGTGTAAATTAGTTTTAAATAAAGAAATTATTGCAGAGACAACATTTGGAAGCTTGCCTTCACTTTAATGTGGTTTCAAAGGGTATGAGGGTTTTATGTATGCCTACTTACGGTGAAACCCACCCTGAATTATTGAAGCAGTGGCAGCAACTGAACTTGGAACTGAGTAGAAAGTACAAGCAGCTGCTTATAGATTATTTTGATCCATTTGAACTGAGGCTAAGCACTAGTATACAACAAAAATACTCTGACATTATAGAGCAGTTTGAAGGGGAAACCTATACTAGTGCTTTGAATAAAATGTATATTAATGTTGCACTTTATAAGACTAGACTGAGGCAAACAAAACAACGTAAACTACAAAGAGATTTTATGGACTTTAATCTTGGTCATGTGTTTACATGGCCATGAAATATTTCTAACTTTGCAAACCCTAATAATGATGTTAGAGTGGAGGATGTAGGAGCACCTGCATCAAGTGCAACATACATGCCTTCACCAGTTCTGCTTACTAAAACGCAGGAGGAGTGTCAGAATGTTACTTCTCAATTAATTAATGTGTCTCAAACACCCTCTGAAATTGGTATAACTCCCTTGCCTAACCAGCAAGCTAATAATCAGGTCTTACAGGGAGCAAGATCTAAACAGCTTATTCCACTAACTCTTGATCTTTTTTTACCATTACCAACAAAGCAGAATGTGCAGAGACAACAGAAGCATTCAATGAGCAGAGGGAGATGAAAAAGGAAGTTCTCAGGAGAGAGAACAACTCCGAACAGGGAACAAAGGCAATGAATGAACTTGTAATTAATTTGTCGGACTATAGTCTATCTAAAGCTGAAAAAAGCAGGGGCCTGACTGTTATACCCTCTGCATGTACTGAAATAAGTGAATTGTTGACTGATTTAAGAGCGTTTGCTAGAAATGTGGCACTTAAATTGTTTTTTAAAAATGATGATAGACACAGCAATAATAGATTTTGTAAAAAAAAGTTATTTTACACCTGCTATGCCTAATCACATAGAATCTTTTATTAGAGCTTGTGAAAATGAAATTTATAATAGTTTCTATACTAGCAAAAGAGGCTCCTTTTATAACCTTACACAAGATGAGAGACATGCCTTGCTCTCTCTGCAGAACAATCAAGCCCTGAGTATAAGATGTGCAGATAAAGGAGGGGCTGTTGTTGTTTTGAATAGGGGTGATTATGTTCGTTCTATGAAAGAAATGTTGAGTGTTATATATACATATGTCCCAATAACATGTGTTCAGCATCTAAAAATTGTTAAAAATATCAATGAATGTTTATATGATTTGTTAATGTGCAGACAAATAGATGAGCAGCTATATAGGTTCTTCACAGTTGATCACCCTAGGATACCTTACATCAAAGGGTTGTCCAAAATACATAAATGGCCAGACAAATCACCATTAAGACCAATTGTAGATGGAGGGGGCTGGGCTACAGAGCCCATTTCAATATATGTGGAGAGTAAATTAGGACCTATAGTAAGGCAGATTCTCACTATTTTGAAAGATGCATCACATTTTTGAAGGCCTCAGGGGATTAAATGAAACACCAGGGCTAGGTAGTTGCTGTATGGTTACCCTTGATGTACAAAGTCTGTTTACTTGCATACCTAATGATTATAGAGTTGAGACAATAAGAAGTGAACTGAAAGAAATGGGGATCAGTAGTACAAATGAAATCATGTTGATTTGCACATTATTAGATTTAATATAATCTAATAATATATTTGCGGTGGTGGTGCTGCGGTAGCATTGTCGTCTCACAGTAAGACGTTGTCCTGTTCAATTCTCAGCTAGAGCGTCTTCTGTTTGGAGACGTGCATGAATGGGCGTACCTTCGTTGAAGGTTGTGCGTTAGGGCCAGCAACTCGGCACGTAAAAATCTACTGCCAATCATTAGCAGACTGGAGTTCCGCTGTGGCAACACCTAACTGGGAAAAGCCGAAAGTCACAACAACAACAGCATTATCTAATAATATATTTGTATATGATAGTAATATATATTTACAAAAATTGGGGGTTGCCATGGGCACCCCCTGTGCAAATTCATATGTGAACATAGTAGTTTATTATTGGGAGAAACAGTATTTATTCAAAAGTGTGGTCAGTAAACATATTAAGATGTATAGATGCTTTGTCGATGATACTTTTATGTTGTGGGAAGGGGAGCCATCACTACTGTTGGATTTCATTAAGTACTTGGAGTCTACAACGGACTTCTTGAGATTCACTATATCTTTCTCACTTGTAGAAATTGACTTCTTAGATGTCTCTGTGTATAGGGACAGTTTGGGTAAAATTAATACTAGGCTCTTTAGAAAAGAGTATTGGAAAAATAGTCTTTTAGCTCGTAATAGCATGCATCCTAAGCACATTTTCCCAAATATTATCAAGGGGCAGTTGATTAGAGCTAGCAATATATGCAATGTGCAAACTGATAAAGAGAAAGAAATTAAATATTTGGAGCAACTATTTCTGGAGAGGGGGTATGACAAAACTGTTTCAAACTGTAAAGAATGAAACTGCTGATAACAGGAAAGGAATTCATTCTATCAGTGTAAAGCCAGCAATGAATGCAACTGTAAAAAGGAACTTAAAGTACAATGACAAAGTACGTTTTGTTACTAAGTATGCTAGTGACACTAGCAAGGTTTGTAATATAATTAAAAATAACTGGCACTTCCTGACAACTGACAAAGAAACAGAAAATGTAGGTAGAGTGCCCAGTTTTGCATATAAGAACAAGAGTAATTTAAAATAGTTACTTTGTAATGATCGGCTAAAGAACATTGTGTCCCCACTGAAGCTTGGAACATATCCTTGCAATAAGTGTAAAATGTGTCGATAAGTTTCTTCTGTACAAGAATATAAACACCCTGTTTTGTCCTTCATATTTCAGCCTAGATTCTATGCTACTTGTAGAACAACTAGCTTAATATATATGGCAGAGTGCACTGCACATGCATGTTTCTATATAGGGAAGACACAGAAAGGATTCAGAGACAGAATCTATCAGCATATGTATGATGTGAAAAATAAGAACAAATTAAATGCTTTAGCTAAGCATATAATGGAGTTCCCTTCACATAATTTTAAGTTTAGAGTTTTACAAAATGTTAACAATGACAAGGTGGGGGGACTTAAACAACTTAATTGCAAGAATTGAATTAAAGTGGATATTAAAGCTGCAAGCCCATGTATACCCTATGTCAATGTCTGCATTAAACCTGAGCTGGAAGTTCACTCACTTAAATAAGATGTAACACTAGCTGAAGACTTAATTGATGTATCTTAAGGGTTGGATCTTTTTTAATGATGTATTTAATTAATTAATTGATAGTGCTTTTGATATAAAATATGCATGGATGTTTACTGTTTTATTGAAGACTTGAGAAAGCTTGGCTTGTGCTACGTGAAAGTGCTTGTCTAAATAAACCTGTTTTAAGCCGTGGTGGTCATATTGATTTTTTTTGCTAAACTAAAGAAATTACAGATTAAATAAGAAAGCTCGGTGTTACAACTGTCTGTATAATATAATGTACAAATGAAAATTGGGAAATTTCACAATTAAAAAACTTTGTGGCTGAAAAGGATGTAGCAAGTCTTAAAGACAAATACTGTGATATGGATTGCATAGAATATCTAAATTTACAGGAACAGTATTCACATATAATAAAACCATAAACATAAAATAATATGTTAAGTACAAAGTCACTGTAAAAATATAAACTGTTTGGAAGGACTTTAAGAGGACTTGTGACTTTTAATTACAAAATAAAAATTTGATTAAACTTGTAATAAATGTAAAATTATTAAAATCATACATTAATACATTATCCCCCTATGAAGAAGGTCAGTGAGGTGATACAAATTTGGAAAAATACTGACAAAGAAATTCATGATTTAGAAATTAGTAAGACAATTTATAATTGATAAAAGAATGAAATTTGAAAGCAATGACAGGACACTATCAGAATTCTTTGGACTACATAAGAAAAATGTGTAGCCATTTTAATGACAAAAGAATAAACCAAGCTAGTATATAGTAAATATAATCTAATAATATGTAATGCAATGATGGAAAACAAATTCAATTTGAACCTATTACCTTAGGGGAAAAAAAGTTAATTTCTTTATTACTGTATAACCAAAATCTGATGACATTCTTCATTAAATTCAAAGTAAGCAACCAAAACAAACTGCAAACATTAAACTAAAAAAAATAGCATTCTAGGTGGATGAAACAAAAACAAAACTAAAAATAAAAATCACCACTGGACTGACTGTGAACATTTGTGTATTTAGCACGTTTATCTGCATGTAGCCCCAGATTTCTTCAGAATAAAAAAGTTGTACCAAATTATTTAAATACACAGCATTAAAACACATGACTAATCATAAAAAATCTAATTAGTTTATCCACATTATTATACAGTCACATCTACCACATCCCCAATGTTGATCCTCACTGAGGCTGATCAAATTTGGTCATACAAGACCTTAATGGATCCATAGCCTAAAACAGAGATGACTTACTGGATTTGTGATCTACCCATCCCCAACCATATAGAACCACTGCAGACCTTTCCACAACATCTGCACTAGATAGCAGTGGTGGTGGGGATTGTTAAGATTGGATGAAGATGGGTGAAGGCTGCCAGCCTAGCCAGATAGAATTTTGGAGATAATTCTGTCATCTGTAAATATTACTGTAAACCATAGGCTTGTTGTCTTAAATGGTAAAAATAGTGTTACATGCGGAACTGAAAAAAAATGTAACAACAGGGCACTCTACTGACCAAGTAAAGCATGCTGTGACCCTTTGATGTTAAAACTCAGAGCCAGTAAGTCTAGAGTGATACATCCTGTCTATTGTTTTAAGGCCAGAGTTAATGGCCAGAATTTGCATGCATAAATGTCCTTTATTGCTCTGGTTTCTGCCCAGAGGTGAAGAATGTAAATGTAGTTTCTGTTAGCCTGTGAACCTAGGGAAGTGTGAAGAATGATGTAATGTGAACCAGGAATGTGATTTTAAAAACAGAGAATCAGAGAGCATTATGCATTTTTGTCTTGACCATCCAACTCACCAGCACTGTCTTGCTCTGTATGTAAGTTTATCTTAGATTTGTGTTTTCTCTTAGAAATAGCTGGAAACTAGAACATTTAGACTAAGTGTTTTTCTGTGATGTCAGACCTGTACTACTGAATTATTTTAAGTATTTCTCTGTGATCTCTGAACTCTTGACTAGCACTGTGTAGTAAAAAGAATTGTCTTGTGTTTTGACTATTTGTTATTAAATATTTTTAAACCCTTTCAACTGTGGCTGTTTTTATAGAAATGATTTAAGTTCTTTAGAGTACTTTCATTCCTTTGGTAAAATTGTACAAAGCCACTCAAATAGCTGTAGCCCTGGGCTATACTACCAATTGGATAATAATATTGCACAGTAATAATTGGACACCCTTTTAAGGGCCTTTGAGTAGCTGATAAATATGTGTGGGTGGTGGCAGCTGGTACTATCTTATAGTCTGGGAAAAAGGGACACAGCTGGAGAACCTGTGCTAGTCTTTCCCAGAAGTGTCTGTGTGGTTGTATAAACTCTTCTCAAAGTGTGTGTGTGTGTGTGTGTGTGTGTGTGTGTGTGTGTGTGTGTGTGTGTGTGTGTGTGTGTGTGTGTGTGTGTGTGTGTGTCAGCTACTTGGGCAAGAACATTAAGCACTGGTTGGACAGAGAGAGTGCTGGAGATTTTAGCTTGCCCACTAGGCTGAGATCTGAACCCTATAGCTGTGCCAGTGGGGAGTCTTATTGTGGACCTGGAGAGCAAGGGAGCAACCAGCCCTGGACTGACTGTGATCTCTGTGTGCTCTTAAGGGAAATTGCACTTTACTGTGTGTATTTGTTATCCTTTCCACCTATATGAGACACCCTTCACTGGTGTTAGTGGTGAGGATTGAGGCTCCTTGATTGCTGGGCCAGGGCACGGGGATCACAGGGATATTATTAAAACAGTATGAAAACATCAGGGAAATAATAGCACCCTGGCAGACTATTGAATTCAAGTCCACTCTATTCATAGCTGCTTCCCCACCAGATATAATCTATACTAGTAGACTCACAGCAACTTTTTCAACAATCTTCATATAATGAAAACTAGTAGGTGTACTATTCCCACATAATGATATATACATGGCATACATAAACCCCACACACAGGTCACCTAAGCAGTATTGCCACAGCAGAGGGTAATCAGCTAGCAGAACATCTGCTACATATGGCATATCATCACTGAATGGGTGAATCTCTGATTCATTGGTCTAGAGGTAGTACTTAGGTGCCAGCAGAATCTATCATAGCAGAACCCTCACAACTTTTGTTGCAGTGACCCCGAACATCAGCTACGCTTCGTTTACTGTAGCATGATACTAGAACCTACCCTGTATGCTGTCCTCACAATATTAGTACTACTGTAATTTACACCCAGTAACCTAACCAACTATGGTATCTCTTTGTCATTGATGTTATAAAATGCAAAATGAATAAAGCAGTAAAAACTTCTGCACAGTTATGTAAAAAAACACTCCACACTCACTCACTCACTCACTCACTCACTCACTCACTCACTCACTCACTCACTCACTTATTCACCTTTTAGAAAGGCTGGCTTGATTGTAGTAATCAATTTAATCCACTTTCGGCACTGCTCTTAGCATTGCTATTTGGTATTCTTCTGTAACACCATGAGGTCTTTTGAGGACATGACTGATTTTATTGCATAATTTTGAAGCATTTATCTTGGTATTTATGCTAATGAGCCTGATTCAAATGATTGTTCCTGAATAGCACATTTAACTTTTCATGCAGTTAACCAATGCCACACCAATAAGCTAAATTAAGCTTTGTGAACTCATGTGAACACTTATGAAGTGCATTGAGCAACCATAGAAAGGTCAATGATCCCACCAGGGAAACATAGGGGTATAGTGCAGTTATATAGCCTGCAGTAATGCTACATAGTAAACGCATTAACACATGCAGTCTCTGTAATATATGTTCAGTATTTTCATGCTAGTGTTCATACAATAACACCATGATGCCACACCATGTATTTTCATACTATGCAACAGTTTTAACATGAATGGTCATAGTACATAGTTGTGTTATGGTGCACATCATAGGATAATAATATCAATGTGCATGACTATGAGAGGGCTACCATAGTTTTCTGTATTGTGACCTGATGAATGGCCGTGCATTTCAAGGGCACAGATGTTGACATTGTTCCCAGGTAGTGCTCTAACGAAAAATAGATCTTTTTTCACCTGCAATATATGGGACACCCAGAGTGCCTAACTGGGAACTCATATGAAAGTCCACGATATAAAGTGAATGCCTGGCACAGTCATGAAAGAGTGATTTTTAAATATGTATTTATTTGATATTTGTTTACTGGGAAAGTCTGACTGGGCCAGAAAGTGCCCAGGTTCTGTGTAGGCCCAATGAGAAAATCTGCTCAATCACAATTTTTCAAAAATCAATTACAGACATTTTAAATCACAAAGTATCATGTTACACTAGAGTACATCAAGTACAGATATTTATACAACAACCCCCCATTAATATTCCAAAACGTGCATGCTGATTGGTTAGCATGCACGTTGTAAATCAGACTTACACTAATGGAAAAAGGTCCGGTCACCCAGACTTTTTCCATTAGTATAAGTCTTTTTTTTTACAGCAATGGAGAACGCAAGATCTCCGTTGCTGTTTAGACACTGTCTCGCTATGTTAAATGGGTTTAACATAGCGAGACAGCTTCAAAACAAAACAACAGAGATTCTCCGTTGCTTATTTTAAAGTTGTCACGCTATGTTAAACTCCTTTAACATAGCAAGACAGTTTGTAAAAAGCAATGGAGATCTTGCTTTCTCCGTTGCTTCCACCCACAGCTCTGATGTACTGCGTAAGCATACGCATGCGCAGTACATCAGAACTGCAGCAGAATACCTGACCTCTGTGGAAGGGCAGCAAGGAGGCATTATACAATGTTGTGCTCCAACACCAAACCCATCAAGTCAGTAATAAAACATATTCGATCCCAGTCCATAGCGGAATGTTTCCTCAAACTATTACAAAAGTATTCTAACCCAATATCCTTGGGAATACAGGAAAATAAATCAATGACATCGATGGTGATGAAAATTAAATCACGACTCCAAATATTTGGTGTGAGATGTCCTAAAAACATCCACAAATCCTTAATCAAGTGAGGTATTTTATTGTAAACTGGTTTAATCCATCTATCAATAGCAACCCCTAGGGGGTATGTTTTAGATTTACTCCCTGATACTATAGGTCTAAAAGGGGGGGTGTATCAAATTCTTATGGATTTTAGGAATACCTATGATAGTAGCCATCGTGGGCTATTCCACTTTTAAGTAATGATGTATTTCACTAGTAATTCTTTGATCGATCAAATATTCCTCCAGTGTTAAATCAATTATTTTATAACCGATATTGACCTCATTTAGAGAAATGGTTTCATAATTACCAGATTTATATAAGATGTTATACATTTCATTAATATAATCCATACTATTGAATAATGCAATTCCACCCCCCTTATCGGGTTTCATAACTCTAACCTCGTTATTGTTCAAAAGTTGATGTAAACATTTACGTTCCCCCTCTGTTAAATTATCCTTAATATCTTGTTTAATATGTTTGTCAGTTTTATATATTTTATTAAACCTATAAATATCCTGGCACGCCATTCTTTCAAAACTGGCTACAACTGGATTTGTGAAAGGAATAAAAGTACTCTTTTTCTTAAGGGCATTTGTGATAACTAAATTGCTATCCTGATCAGGCTGTTTGAACTGTATAGCTAGATTCAACCTCCTGCAATATAGTTTTAATTCCATTATGGTATCAACTAAATTAAACCCAACAGTAGGTATGAATTTCATGCCCTTAGAAAACAGCATAAAAAATTCATGAGAGATGTCCACATTCGTGTAATTAAACACATTATACCCTTTGTATGTGTATCTGATATTATCTACACCTCTACTAATTGTATTCTTCACCACTTCATTATCGTGTTGATTAATCATAGTACCTGGTAATTCATCAACCAATGAACATGCTAATAAACCAGTAACTTCTATTTCTGTCTCTAATTTTACCATCCCCTTCTCCTGTTCCAAGGGGTAAAGAGTCTTTTTGGGGCTGGATAATATCTGCCCCCTTGAAAATTAGAGTCCTTATACACTTGTCTATCTATATTTCTATTATATCTATCACTATCAAAGACTTGATTATCATTGGGCCAAGTATACGCCCTATTGTTATTGTACTGCTCCACATCACGTAAGATTTTTCTACTTTTTCTCTGATATATGCCTTTGGCTTTCTGTTCAGCGATAACAAACTGTTTATCATATAAATTACTCCACTGTGTGAATAGTTCATTATTCACTATTTCCTGATTTAATTTTTCTACTTCCCGCCCGAAACAGGACCATTTTTAATCGTTTTTCTTAATAAGAGCATTCATGTAACTAACACCAAAATTGTCAAAAAGCTTGTTAAATTCACACATTGTGTCATCATTTAAATCCAATCCCATAGGTAACTTAAAAAACCTTAAGCCTTTAGGTACAATCTGCATATTGATACATTTAGCCAAATAGGCATTATCAATTTTCACATTTTTAATTGTTAATAACTTCTTTCCTAATGAATATATCGCATCCTTAATAGTCCCCTTCAAGTGGCTAGGATGCCGCCCAACTGCATTACTGACAGAAACTCCTCCATTATTGGTAAATTTGTATTCATCACTAAAAAAACAATCAAGAGAATCCTTGTCAGATGCACATGCCACTCTATCCTTGCCATTCAATTTATGTTTATTGTGTTTATTATTATTGTTACTATTTGGACTAGAATTGGTAGAAATAGCAACAGTACCTTTAGGATTGTCCGTATAAGACCTTGTAATAGCTGAATACGTTTTAGTAAGCATCAGGCATTTAGGACATGCCCCCAAGCGTTCCGCCTCATCGCGAACGTGAAACAAACTAAAGTCAAATGTGAAATCATTGTCAGAAGCACTACTAATGTTATTGTTCCTATTCCGAATAGGAGAATGATCCTGTAGTAATGTATTACCCTCCTCGGCACAGTTCACTTGCCCATTTGGTATATCCATTTGTGTACTAATGTCAACACGGCTGGTAGAAGGTAATACATCAGTAGAAAGTGAAGCCTCCTGCTTACCACTATTGGCTGGCTTCAAAACTGTAAATGTACGTCCCACTAAGTCAATAAGCCGGGAAACTTCCTCCTTAAGAGTGGTAATTTCGGTTTGCATTTTTAGAATCTTGTCCTTGTTCAATAAAGCCTGGGACTCTTCATTGGTGCTATCCATACCAAGCCACAACTATCTCCATGAAAATGGAACAGAACAGGACAACAACAATGTAAAAATCCAAAAACGAACGGTCTGGTAATGATGGCTCCACACAAAATGCTGCGCGGCTCGAACAGGTAACAAAAGATTTATTGTCAATAACGGAATGAATAAACTGAACCACAGTTAAGCGCTTTCATCTGTATAAAACAGACTTCATCAGAACACTGTAAACTTGACCCTCCATCCTTAAAAGCACTTTTAGGCACCAAAAAATAATTTAAAATTTAAAAAGACAGTGCCAAAAATTCACAACTGCTAACATATGTAGAACCTTTGTATAGCTGTCTAAACATCTCTAATAATTGTCCTTATTGCATAAACACTATAAATAATGTTTAATAATTAATAAAGTAATTCATAATGTATAATATATAATGTATAACCCAACAATGTGATTGAATGAAAATAAAATATACATCAATATACATCAATAAAACATATTCATTATTCATTTTATTTAGTTCCTATACAATAAGTTTATAGTGTTTATTGTAATAGGTTATTATTAGATATGTCCAGTAGTTCATATAGGTTTTACATATGTTTTATTGATGTATATTGATATATATTTTATTTTCATTCAATCACATTGTTGGGTTATACATTATATATTATACATTATCAATTACTTTATTAATTATTAAACATTATTTATAGTGTTTCTGTAATAAGGACAATTATTAGAGACATTTAGACAGCTATACAAGGTTCTACATATGTTAGCAGTTGTGAATTTTTGGCACTGTTTTTTTTAATTTTAAATTATTTTTTGGCACCTAAAAGTGCTTTTAAGGATGGAGGGTCAAGTTTACAGTGTTCTGATGAAGTCTGTTTTATACAGATGAAAGCGCTTAACTGAGGTTCAATTTATTAATTCCGTTATTGACAATAAATCTTTTGTTACCTGTTCGAGCCGTGCAGCATTTTGTGTGGAACTATCATTACCAGACCGTTCGTTTTTGGATTTTTACATTGTTGTTGTCCTGTTCTGTTCCATTTTCATGGAGATAGTTGTGGCTTGGATAGCACCAACGAAGAGTCCCAGGCTTTATTGAACAGGGACGAGATTCTAAAAATGCAAACCGAAATTACCACTCTTAAGGAGGAAGTTTCCCGGCTTATTGACTTAGTGGGACGTACATTTACAGTGTTGAAGCTGGCCGATAGTGGTATGCAAGAGGCTTCACTTTCCACTGATGTATTACCTGCTACCAGCCGTGTTGACATTAGTACACAAATGGATATACCAAATGGGCAAGTGAACTGTGCCAAGGAGGGTAACACGTTACTACAGGATCACTCTCCTATTCGGAATAGGAACAATAACATTAGTAGTGCTTCTGACAATGATTTCACATTTGACTTTAGTTTGTTTCACGTTCGCGATGATGTGGAACGCTTGGGGGCAAGTCCTAAACGCCCGATGCTTACTAAAATGTATTCAGCTATTACAAGGTCTTATATGGACAATCCTAAAGGTACTGTTGCTATTTCTACCAATTCTAGTCCGAATAGTAGCAATAATAATAAACACAATAAACATAAATTGAATGGCAAGGATAGAGTGGCATGTGCATCTGACAAGGATTCTCTTGATTGTTTTTTAGTGATGAATACGAATTCACCAATAATGGAGGAGTTTCTGTCAGTAATGCAGTTGGGCGACATCCTAGCCACTCTAAGGGGACTATTAAGGATGCGATATATTCATTAGGAAAGAAGTTATTAACAATTAAAAATGTGAAAATTGATAATGCCTATTTAGCTAAATGTATCAATATGCAGATTGTACCTAAAGGCTTAAGGTTTTTTAAGTTACCTATGGGATTGGATTTAAATGATGACACAATGTGTGAATTTAACAAGCTTTTTGACAATTTTGGTGTTAGTTACATGAATGTTCTTATTAAGAAAAATTATGAAAAATTGTCCTGTTTAGTGTGGGAAGTAGAAAAATTAAATCAGGAAATAGTGAATAATGAACTATTCACACAGTGGAGTGATTTATATGATAAACAGCTTGTTATTGCTGAACAGAAAGCCAAAGGCATATATCAGAGAAAAAGTAGAAAAATCTTATGTGATGTGGAGCAGTACAATAACAATAGGGCGTATACTTGGCCCAATGATAATCAAGTCTTTGATAGTGATAGATATAATAGAAATATAGATAGACAAGTGTATAAGGATCTAATTTTCAAGGGGGCAGATATTATCCAGCCCCAAAAAGACCATTTACTCCTTGGAACAGGAGAAGGGGATGGTAAAATTAGAGACAGAAATAGAAGTTACTGGTTTATTAGCATGTTCATTGGTTGATGAATTACCAGGTACTATGATTAATCAACATGATAATGAAGTGGTGAAGAATACAATTAGTAGAGGTGTAGATAATATTAGATACACATACAAAGGGTATAATGTGTTTAAATACACGAATGTGGACATCTCTCATGAATTTTTTATGCTGTTTTCTAAGGGCATGAAATTCATACCTACTGTTGGGTTTAATTTAGTTGATACCATAATGGAACTAAAATTATATTGCAGGAGGTTGAATCTAGCTATACAGTTCAAACAGCCTGATCAGGATAGCAATTTAGTTATCACAAATGCCTTTAAGAAAAAGAGTGCTTTTATTCCTTTCACAAATCTGGTTATAGCCAGTTTTGAAAGAATGGAGTGCCAGGATATTTATAGGTTTAATAAAATATATAAAACTGACAAACATATTAAACAAGATATTAAGGATAATTTAACAGAGGGGGAATGTAAATGTTTACATTAACATTTGAACAATAATGAGGTTAGATTTATGAAACCCGATAAGGGGGGTGGAATTGTGTTATTCAATAGTATGGATTATATTAATGAAATGTATAACATCTTATATCAATCTGGTAATTATGAAACCATTTCTCTAAATGAGGTCAATATTGGTTGTAAAAGAATTGATTTAACACTGGAGGAATATTTGATCGATCAAAGAATTACTAGTGAAATATACCATTACTTAAAAGTGGAATATCCCACGATGGCTACTATCATAAGTATTCCTAAAATCCATAAGAATTTGATACACCCCCCCCTTTTAGACCTATAGTATCAGGGAGTAAATCTAAAACATACCCCCTAGGGGTTGCTATTGATAGATGGATTAAACCAGTTTACAATAAAATACCTCACTTGATTAAGGATTCGTGGATGTTTTTAGGACATCTCACACCAAATATTTGGAGTCGTGATTTAATTTTCATCACCATCGATGTCATTGATTTATTTTTCTGTATTCCCAAGGATATTGGGTTAGAATACTTTTGTAATAGTTTGAGGAAACATTCCAATATGGACTGGGATCGAATATGTCTTATTACTGACATGATGGGTTTGGTGTTGGAGCACAACTATATTCACTTTGAATGTGAATTTTTTAGGCAAACGAGGGGGGTAGCTATGGGAGCATCTTGTGCTCCCATTTTTGCCAACCTGGTTATGCTTGAATGGGAAACCAAATTTTTGTTTGGATGCAAATATTACCAACACATTGTTTATTACACAAGATATTTGGATGATTTGTTCTTATTATGGAAGGGTCCTATTGATATGATTCATTCCTTTATTAATTAATTATATTAATCATACTACCGATTTTTTGAAATTCACATATAATTTCAGTGATAATGGTATTGCATATTTGGATACGTATATTAGATATTCAGATGGAGGGTTTGTCTCACAAATATATAGAAACGATACGTTTTCTAACGATTATTTGGAATTTAGTAGTAATCACCCTCATTATGTATTCAAAAATGAATTTAAGTGGCAGTGCATCAGGGCAGGTCATATGTCTTCAACTAGAGAATTAATGAATAAAGAACTGGACTTCATTAAGTCCATGTTCATCAAAAGGGGGTACCCCAGTTCCTTATTGTGTGATGTGGTTAATTATGTGGGAAAAGAAAGGGGTAAGAAATATTTACCCTTACTGGGTAATGCATCATTAAACATCATAAGAAATGATGGTACAGCATATAATTCTGGGCATGGCAATCGGGTTTGTGTGTTGATGTACTCTCCAGTTGTGCAATATATTAAAAATATCATTAAAGGGCTTTGGAATTTGATTACAGCGGATGATAATATAGCTAGGATATTAGGTACGCACTCCCGTTTTGTCTACAAAACTGGATCCAATATTAAGAGATTTTTGGAAGCTATGACAAACAAACATGATAAGAAAAAGAAAACATTTGGAACTAAAAAATGTTGATCATGTAAGCAATGTTATGCAGTCAACGAAGTCAAAGGTTATAAATTAGATGATTACAACAGGACCTATGTAAAGTGCAGAGCAGGAAATTGTAATACCAAATTTATTGTATATTTAGCAACATGTATGACATGCTCAGCATTTTACATAGGCAAAACAGAGAGGCAGCTTAAGCGACGCATTTATGACCATATGTATAGTATTAGGGTCAAGGACAAAAATAATGCCTTATATCGACATATACATAAAAGTGGGGATTCACATTATTTCAAATTTGTTATTATTGATAATGCAGATATATTGACTTGTGGTGTAATCCAAAGGCTGTTTTAGGTCTAAAAGGGAGTAGATGGCAGATTTTAATGTATGCCACAAGACCCCCTGGTATTAATGACTATATTAGTATTAAACCATTTTTGGTCATGGCATAACATTGTGTATATGGTGACATTATGGTAGGGTTCTACCTATTATACACATATTGTAAACATTGCTTTTTGCATCACATTTTACAGTATTTAATATCTTTATTCTGATTTTTTTTTACGTTATATGTGCTGTATGTAGCATATCATGTTTTATTGTAGCACATTTCATTTTCATTTATGTCATTATTCATTTTATTTAGTTCATATACAATAAGTTTATAGTGTTTATTGTAATAGGTTATTATTAGATATGTTCGATAGTTCATACAGGTTTTACATATGTTTTATTGATGTATATTGATGTATATTTTATTTTCATTTAATCACATTGTTGGGTTATATATTATATATTATACATTATTAATTACTTTATTAATTATTAAACATTGTTTATAGTGTTTATGCAATAAGGACAATTATTAGAGATGTTTAGACAGCTATACAAAGGTTCTACATATGTTAGCAGTTGTGAATTTTTGGCACTGTCTTTTTAAAATTTAAATTGTTTTTTTGGTGCCTAAAAGTGCTTTTAAGGATGGAGGGTCAAGTTTACAGTGTTCTGATGAAGTCTGTTTTATACAGATGAAAGCGCTTATCTGTGGTTCAGTCTATTCATTACGTTATTGACAATAAATCTTTTGTTACCTGTTCGAGCCGTGCAGCATTTTGTGTGGAGCTATCATTACCAGACCATTCGTTTTTGGATTTTTACATTGTTGTTGTCCTGTTCTGTTCCATTTTCGTGGAGTTATTTATTGCACTTGTAAGTATCACTGTGTATAGTTTAAAATGTTTATAATATGTTTATAATCCTATTAATCCTATCCTAGTAGTTACTCATCATACTACTACATAAAGGCGATACATTCACAGAAAACAAAAACTACAGGCCCATAGCAATCCTCTCCCCCTATCAGAAATGCTAGAAAAGTGCATTCAATTTTAATCAACACAAGTAACCTTCTCTCGGAAACACGACATGATTTTAGACTGCATCACAGCACAACCATTGCTCTCCTGCATTTTACTGATACTATAAAGCAGCAGAGAAATAACAGTAAATTAGTGTCAACCATGTTGCTAGATTTATCTAAAGCTTTTGACATGGTATCTTACCAGCAACTAGTTCACAATTTTGCATCCTTAAGAGTCTCACAATCCCCAGTTATAGGTGTCTTTAGTTCTTTATTAAACAGACAACAAACAATTAAATGGAAACAGGAATTCTCATCTTCTTTCCCAGCCATAGTAGTTCCACATGGCCCTCTTCTCTTTAAATAGCTCTTCTAGCCTTCCTGACCTGCCCTCCCATAGGCTGCTGGCCCTGGATCTTGGCGAGTACCCCTACTACTCCAGTGCTGCTCTATAGGAGTTGTCCAACTATTACTGTGATCCCTACTACTTGGGCGCTTCCTGCCTTGGAAATAGCTTCAAGAGGATCCTTGCAAACTCTTCATTCTAAAAGAAAGGTTCACCAAAGAGAGCAATTAAACCATAAAAACCTCTACCTCCCTCCAGTTTTGTAGAGTGTATGTATCTGAACTCTAACTGTTTTTTCTTAACTTAGCTAGTAGCAGTACTGCACCAGTACAGGGCTCAGCCATTATTTAAAAAAAGTAAGTTTTTTTTTCTTAAATAATGTCATTGTATAATAGGAATAACCCACTTCTGGGTGTGGGTAATGCTGGATTTACCCACGGTTGTCTTTGTTTGGCCACTCGGGCTTCGCCCTTGTGACCAAACCACACCAACCATGGGTAAACCCAGCATTT
The DNA here is from genome assembly GCF_019279795.1 of Protopterus annectens. NCBI lineage: Eukaryota > Metazoa > Chordata > Ceratodontiformes > Protopteridae > Protopterus > Protopterus annectens. The sequence goes on from NC_056731.1 coordinate 1,254,043,155, forward strand.
CCCACACCCAGGCATGGGTTATTGGTATATTAATTCACAAAGTATCATGTTACACTAGAAATCCTAAGAGTAAAAAAAAATGTAATGAGAATAAAACGTCAAACATATGTTTCATAGTAAAGGGCAATGGAAAAAACAACATGAGATAGAGAAAATATGTTGTTTTATTTCTCACATAGAGTAGTATATGATAAATGATACCTGTGACAATTAAAATAAGATATTTTAAAGAGGTATAAGAGTTTATATGATTAGAGACCATGAGGGGAAATTGAGAGATGTCTTAGTATGAGAGATGATGTTCATATTATGGCTATAGAAGGAAGAAGGAAGATGGATGGAGAGAAGAAGATTATAAGTAAAGTGCAGCTTAGGTGAGTAGGGATGAAAGTGAAAGAGGTAGATGAAATGTCTGCAAAGATGAAGTGGATAAGGTAAGATAGTGAGAAAACAAAAGAAAGGCATCGAGTAGGAGACTGAAGAGGTTTGTGAAGTGCGATTTAGGTTGAAGGGAGTACGATCAGCCAGGATGTCTAATACCACTGGCATTCCCCACTGTCGTGTGCAGTACCAGACCCACTTTGGTTACCTGAGGAGACACTATCATGATCTTCTGAGCCAGTGGGAAGAAGGTATCAGAGAGAAGGCCCTTGAGATGTACTTTAAGTACATGGGGCTGATCACTGCCCTATTTCCCTTATAGGTGAATGGGCCCATACTGGATGTTTAATTGATATGTGCTGTACTTCTTGTTGTTTTTCATTTCAGAAGGAAATATCAGAGACCACCATCCTGTACCAGAGGAGAATGGAGTGTCCTGTTACACACCTTTACCCTCTTTTCATCTCTAACCTTCCACTCCCATCTACCTTTCCTAAAAACAAGAAAACATGTAGGTGTCCCACAAAACAGAGTGTATCCCTCTTACCCTCACTGTTACAGTCTGTGCCCTAGTGGCTTCTTCTTTATACTTCAACTCTTTTCCTACTTTCCTGCACACCCTTTTCCCCTATTTAAACAAGAAAAAACAATAAATAAACATTGTTGGGTGTATTAAATAATGTCAATCATTTTGAAATCAGAATTTATCACTACAAAAAGATTCTGCCAACAACTATAAAGTATTCTAAAATTCAGTCAGTAAAACACAGTCATAAACATAAATAACCGATCTACATTTATCTCAACACTGCCTCTCCAATAAAAATGTTTATTCTTATCATATTTTCCTATTCTATGTGGAGTATAAAATCAGTTGCATTTTTAATACAAATATAGATATTATAAATATCACTTAATGATGAAACAAAGACAAACTGATATGTATTACCTAACAGTTATGCTCTTGACAAAATATTTCAAAACTTTACATAAAGAAATGTATATTTAAATCTTATAAAACTTTTAGCTACAGATGTGATATGAGTGAACAGGCATATTTGTGAAAATAACTTTTTATCTGAAATATATCTTTACTCTCTGAGTATATTAAAGAAACAGAGACATGACACTCTTGATGAGACTGTTGCATGTGTTGTTTGCCCATTATAGTATGAAAGTAGTCATGTGTTTCTTTTTTTTTTCTTTCTTTATTAATTTATTGCATTTATTAGTCTGTAATTTCTAGCTTGGAATCCCCCTTTTTAGTGGAGCCCTCCTGTGAATTACACCAGGAAAAAAATCTTAGAATGACAATATAATACAGTTCAAGAGCGAACAAAAAATATACAGCACAAATTGTAAAGTGTGATGATACTAAATGTAATTACTCAGATTAAATATTTTAGCTGACAAGAGTGATTACATGAATGTATTTTCCATAACTCCCTGACTTTATGCATGCAATAATTGAACATTCTACAAGAGGAAGGGATGATGACCATGCAGATGGATCTGTCAGTAATCAAAAATGCATACTTCCTACAGAGAACCTAGAGTTTACCAGAGTGTGATGAAAAACAGGAAAAGTAAACATAAGAGTGAGGATGAAGAACTGAAATATACATTACAAAAGACTGAAATTTTTTTGTAAAACTTATCCTTTGTAGGTAACATCACAACTGCAGCATCAGTTGTATTGCAGGTAGCTTTTTAGTGGAGACTTAAATGTTGATGTACCTCAGAATATCAGGAAACATATTCAAAAGTTTGCTGATACTTAGTGGGAAATTTGAAGTAATGAACCTGTCTTTTTTGGCTTTGGGATAGCTATTAATCTGACTATAGATGACCGAATTTCACAACTGGGTTGCCATCAAGATACATCATTTGATAAGGAAGGACATCTAGACAAGTATAACAGTGAGTGGGCAAAAAATAATTACAGACCAATATATCAAAATTCTATTTGTTGAATGTTCTTTAGTGAAAGACAGTGGCAGGTCCTTTGACAGTGGCCTGCAGCAAACTTAAAAAATCTTTCTAGGCTTGTTCTAGATTGTGTTGCAGGGTAACACACAATCCATTGACTAGGTCAGCTGAATACAAGGGAGGCGTTAGCAAAATCGGTTATTAGTGTAGCTAGCCTGGCACCTCTGGTAAAGACACTTTTGACTTTTTATAACACAATGGCTTTTCATTTGGTCTTAGTGATAACACATTTTACATTCATATCAACATTTATTTGGTTAGCACTGTAGCAGCCAAACAGCTCCATGGCTCTTACTTCTTCAATGTTGGTCGGGACTGAAGAAGTAATATTAAGTTTCAGACCAACTTATGTTTATATAGGGAAACAGTGAGTTGTTTTGATATTAAATTTTGGAAAATTAATGTTTGTTTTAGGAACAGGTAGAGCTGATTTAGGACCTGTCTGCTGACCTAAGTGTGAAAAAAGAGGAAGCTTGTTACAGCTTGAAGTTAGTGTGCACATCTGAATGATCAAAAGAAGCAGTTATGAAATAATCAGTATAATGAATTAGAGTAGCAGTTCCACAACAACGTATGTCATTCACATAGATAGTGAACAAAAGTGGAGTCAGCACTGATCGTTGAGGTATTTCAACATTAATAGGATGAAAAGGTAAAATCATTCCATTCCACCTTACAGCCTGGGCCTGATTGGCAAGATTGTCTGACAGCCGTTTAAAGACTTGGAGTGTGAGATTATGAGATCGCTGAATCTAAAGAAAATTAGAATGACAAAAAGAGTGAGAAGCTATAGAGAGATCCAGAAAGACAGCACCGATGTATTTGCAGTAATCTATTTAGCAATCCACATGATTCAACACATGCAGGAGAGCCAAGTACATGGACTGAGAAGATCTCATACCATTTTGAATATTCAAAAGGATGCCTAAAATAGTTAAATATTGAAGGAGATGTTGATTTTCCCTTTTTCTAATGCCTTTAATTGAAAGACGACTAGGGCAATTGGACTTTATTTGTTAAACCTGACTGAAGCTCAACCTTTAACAGCAGACAATGAGAGTGCTTTACCAAAAATAACAACATGCAGACTCTTTGCAAAATTCATTGATGAATGTAATAAATGGATAAGAAGCAGAATTAGCTTCATTCTTAAGGGTATTGTCTATAGCTGTAGACCTGCAATTCAACTTTCTGAAGAACTTGTAGATTACAGCTACAGGGATTGCAGTGAAGGTAAAAGGCACAAAGCTTAGGTGCTGTCGATCATTAATGTCAGTGTTAGAACTGCTGGGCAACATTTTGTAGTGAAAGGTATAGAAGTAGCTAAAAAAGAGTTCTGTAATATCTTTGTCATTGCAATATAAAATGGCTCAGGGTGTTTTAGAATATTTTGAATGAAGAAGTCGAACGATTCACTTCCTTAAGTTTCTGAATTAGCATGAACATGTTGCTAATTATGATGAAGGCTGCTGTTCAGGCATTGTAATAGTTTTTGCTTGAAAACCTGAAGCTCTGAACTTGACATTGTTAGTTTTTAGTCTAATTTTCTGGGAAACAGACCATAGATGGTCTCTTTTGGAAATCAGATTTTCCATACTAGAAAAAAAAATAAGAAAGATTAAAAGGACCTTATGCACTTCTTACAAATTGGGGCTATTTAGTTTAAAACAATAAGAAAAATTATATATTGTACAGATGGTAAAAATGCCAACAAGAGGTCAAAACATGCTGGATATCATCTTTACAAATATCCCTGTCAGTTGTGCTAAGCTAAATATCTCCTTGACTCATTCTTGCTCTGAATTCAGTGCTGTGATTTGCCTCATTTATAACAAACCAAATATAATACAAAATGATACAATTTTTAAGGGCTTTCCTAATAGCAACTATAATGTCCTGGATGAGTACTTTTGTCAGTCAGGTGGGAGTGTATATTAAGCTTCCTCACGTACTATTGGTGAATTATTTACAGTTCTTTAAAGACACTTTAAATGACTGTAGTGTCAATTGCACAAAAGGTATCACACACCCCTTTGGTGCTGAAGGCTTTGGGTTCTATTCCCATTCCAGGTAGACTGACTGCTGACACTGCAGTGCTGCACTCTTGAATATATGTTCCTTTGGATGAGATATTAAACCAAGACCCCTTCAGCTTGGTGTTAGCTAAGGCAGATGTAGAAGATCCCACATTACTTGTCAAAAACAGTAAAGCAAATTTACTGATGGCCTAGCCAATTTCCTCTAGCAGTATAAATAACAACTCAGGTCTCCCTGAAAAGAAGCAGCTGACCTAGTGAGATTAAACCAGTAAAGAAAGGATAAATAAAATAAATAAATTACCCCACAAAGCATACATGTAGTGGAAAATCTTTCAAAAAATTGAATGATGGATTTAAAAAATCAGCAAATATTTTCAAAATCAGCAAATTATTAAACCAAAAGAAAAGAATGTATAAAATCTTCAGATTTTACACAACCCAGTATAAGAAGACTAACATCAATTCCATCCAAAACAACCTCACTAAAGCAATCAAAAATATCCAGTATCAGATTCAAGGTAAAACTTGCCTTCAGGAGTGGTGATTATAATAAGGCCTACTACAACCCCATCCATAAAAGAAGGGGAAGGAACAAGTATAACGTATGTAAGAACAAAGTAGTATCACCATAACAGTCCATACTGATATAACTAATGGGCATATGGAGAAAATTTTAGGGGACTTCCTTCCTATAACATGAAGTCAATAGAAATTACATTCAAAACGGTTACTTCTGTCTCATTAAGTTCACAAACATTAGTTCTGTGGGACCAGATGAGATACTAGGAAGTCTAATTTCTGCAATCAGAAATAACATTGTATCTTTTGTTACATACATTTAAATTAGAACATTAAAAGCTGGCTATAGCCCTGATATCTAGAAGAGGCTATTACATTCCCAGTCGACAATGATCACCCTTACACAGACCCAAATAATTACAGATGGATTAATCTAACAAAGCTATTTTGTGAGTCAATGGAAAGAATCATCATGAAACCTGTTCAAGCAGATATAGTAAGCCATGTCAAAAACAATAATTGAATATAACCAATCTAGAACAAGCAAAAAGGCTAAAAAGGCTTTAATCATCTGATGCTTTGAGATACATGAGCTCTTTAATGGTTAAAATTCAAATTACCCAACAAGGGTATATATACATATGAAATCAACCAGATTAATTAAACAGTTTGTAATACTATTGCCCCTCTGCAGCATTCGGGGCTTAACAATGAATTGCCATGGAAAGTTTTTTCTTTAGGTTTGGTCTAGTGAAACAATCCTTAATTTCATAAAAGATATTACAGATTGTGTAGTTAATCTAATTGATTTCATGTGTATATATACCCTTACTGGATTATTTGAATTTTAACAATTGAAGAGCTCATGTAGCTTGAGCCATCAGTTGAACAAAACCTTTTTCAGCTCGTTTATCTTTTTTGTTTAGGTATACTAACCCCTCATGTCATAACCCATTGCCATTTTGCATTATGTGTTTTTCATAAAGTTGACCTGAAAAATACATTTTTGGAGAGTGACCATTGTCTTATATGAAAGTTTATCTGTCCATATAACTTATATTGATCTGGCTGAGGTGTTTTGCACTTTTCCCTGGGAGAGGAAGAATCATACACAAACTTTGCAATTTAAAGGATAGTCGAAATATCTTAGGTCCACAATTAGCAAATGATCATGACGAAGCATTAAGAATGGGAGAGTGCCCTTCTCTCCCTCCTAGAGTTAGCCCTTTTTGACATAATTTTCCAGACATCAAAGCTGACTCTAGTATGTGGATGATAATATATAAAAATGAGTGCAATCTTTAGAGCATTGTCCACAATCCATCTGATAACATCTTTCTTCAAACGGCATTTAACTTTATGCGCAAATTGTGCAATAGAAATTACCTGAATTTCAGTGTCAAAAAATGTATCATTCTGGTATTTGAAAAAAAAACTGTCAGCTTTATATGCTATTAATGGTAACATGAAATAGCTGACAAAATTATAAAACACTTTAATCTCCTTGTCGTTGATGAGATTTCCTTTGATACTCATACAGCAAGTACCTGTTCACAAAGCATATGCTCAGCTGACCCTCAGTGGGGTCAAGAGCTTTGTCAGGGAGGTAAATGTCTTCTTCAGCACAGCTCTTCCCTGAGCAATAACAACAAACTGGTTCCTGTTTGTAAACTTCTCACACATTGTCTGATGAATGTGTAAAAGGTACAACGATTTCTCACAAAGAGAATCAAAAGGCTTTGAGGTTAGTCTTACACCCAAAGATGACATAAACTCTTTTTGTCTCTGTATATTACAGTATTCTCAGAGAAGACCTATACCCATAATACGGAACATTAAATGACTCCTTACTGTTTGAAACCCTTCACTTAGATTATCTTCCTCATGACCAAAGGACACTGACATCAATAAAACATAATATCAGTCATGCAACAAAATACAAGAGGTTCTTATTTCAAAGTTTTTAAAAAAACAAACCAAAAAAAAAAAAAAAAAAAAAACAGAGCTATGGGGATACCTGTTAGTTTCAACATATAACTTCAGAACATCAAACTCCTCACTAACCAATAAACTATTAGCTTATTTACCAAACCTATGGGCATACAGACCTGCTTTCCAGGAGAAGTATATATACAGGTTACAGTCAATAGTTTGGATGTATTGATCCTTGCATTCATTAGCAATGACCCCCTTTTTGATAAATATAGAACCTGGGTATTAGCATGAAATAAGCATCATTGTATAGGACAGCAACTCAACCAGCACTTTTTATTCAGGTTCTGCATTTGCTGTAAATATTAAAGCATTATGACAAGAAAGTAGCAACATTGTCACTTAGATTTATCCAGATTTTGGAGTCCAATCAGAAGCCATGTTTGTAATGCTGGGACAAGCTATGCACAAAATGCATTTCATTATGCACACTTCAGGCAGTCATGTTAGGTAAAAGCATAATCTGTGAGGTTGATGATAATGTTTTCACACTCTGGACTAGGACTAGCTATGGACTGAAACAGAACATAGCATGAAGTGAAGGAATAGATGGTGTTTAAAGTTCCAGATAATGATTATTTTCTTGTAATACTGACTAATTTGCCTGACTGGATTCTTAACATCCATTTTCTAAAACAGTTCCTTACTGCAAGTTCAATTTATGAATGCAAAAAACAAGGCAGACTGGTTCATTTTACTATTTAGTACTGGTCCTCAGACAGCCAAAATATGGAGACGTTATGTAAGTATCAGCTGAGATAATGTTTGCAAAGTATTTTGACAACCAGGGGGTTTAATGCACAAGCATAATTTTAGACTGATATGGTGTAAGTTTATTGGCTAACATACTAGTATTCTGATAATATAATAGATAAAAGTGAGTGGTCGTACTGGATATACAGTATAAGGTTACCTACTGGAAATGTAGGGAGATTGTGTGAATGGAGCGGCTCTGTTATGGCTGAACTGCCCAAACATTGTTGGATTACACCAATGTCATAAAAAATTCTAAAGCCTGAACCACTCAAGCATTCATGCTATGACACAAATGCCCCACAAATTTTTGTAAGCCTCCAGTAAAACCCAGAGAGCTCACGTGGAGTTGTAAATGTTCTACAGTGGCATAAACTGTAATGGTGCAAAGGGTATATAGTAATGGAGAAGTCCTGTTACCAAGGGGGATCCAGAACTTATACTGAGTCAGATGAATACCTGGTTCTTTTGGTTGTGTTTGATGAGTAGGCATGCAAGAGGAATGTGTAGTTTCATGTCCTGCTTTCACAGTAGCTTAGCCATGTCCCCTCCCTATGCCACATTTGGACTATTCCTCCCAGTAATGACATCTCCAGCCTGCACCAGGAATCATCTCAAGAGATGCCCACAGAAACCCCATCCCACCAGGGATGGTAATGCCTATCCCTCCCTGCTACTCCATCAGTCTCCTAAGCTGCTAATCATTCCCAAGTCAGCAGGGTTTCAGAAAGGGATTTTATCCATCTACGATAAACACCCAAAACTGTTGAAATAATAAATCCACAAAAAACAGGACGAGCTGGAAACACCATGAGATACCGCAAGCTATAGGCCTTAGTTGGGTAAGAGAATTTATGGTCAACAAAAAGGTGGAAGAAAATACTATTTGTTTATGTGAAACACTTTTGGAATTAGTTCTAACAAACAACTTTTTCATTTTTGAGAATAGGTTTTATCTTCAAACCTCAGGTGTGGCCATGGGTTCCCCCTGTGGTGGCTCCTTTGCTAATGCTGTGTTAGCATATTGGGAAGTAGAATTCCTTTTCAAAGAGGTTTTGTTTAAACAACATGTCTCCTGGTACACTAGGTACCAGGATGATATATTTTGTATTTGGAAAGGTGACAAAGAGCTAATTCCCACATTCATAGATAATATAACCAACATGACTGATTTTTTACAATTTACTTTCAACATAGCAGATAGTGAGATTAACTATCTAGATATTCTTCTTAAAAAAGATACTAATAACAAAAGATTAACAAGTAATATATATTGAAAGCCTACGTACTCCAACAGCTTGCTGCATTTTTCCAGCAACCATCCCTATTATCAAAAAAGATCAGTCGTTAAGGGGCAGCTGGTTAGAGCAGCACGTATGGTAACGGAAGACCATGACTTTCTTATTGAATGTAATAAATTAAAAAACATGTTCTTGGCAAGGAGCTATCCACTTTCATTAATCAACAACATTATAATAGAAGTATCTAATAAACGTGCTTCAGGCCAGTTCATCCCACTTTTAGGCGTCAACAACACACAAGAGCTGACACCCAACGTGGGTGACATTACAACTACTCCAAATCCATTGAGTGCACACAGAACAGAGGACACAAATTATTGTGTCTCCTTTCTACACACTTTTTCTTTAGATTTTTACAAAATCAAAGAAACGGTCATTAAGAACTGGGATGTCATTAACCACGACAGCACCCTGTCCATGCTACTAGGTGAAAAACCTAAATTAACATACAGGAGGGGGCCAAACCTGAAAACTATCTTAGAGAGACCACCAAGAAAAGCTATTTCACATTGACCAAATGGCATGTACAAGTGTGGTGCTTGTGCTCAGTGCAAATTCCTCAAAGTATGTACACATTTTAGCATCAAGGATAAAACATATAAAATTAATGGCCATTACAATTGTGAGTCCAAGTCAGTTGTCTCGCTGCCTTGTGTAACCAATGTAAAGCATTTTACATTGGTAAGACTGAGCGTAGAATAAAGACTAGGATTTACGAACATATGTATGCTGTTAGCAAAAAAGATACTAACAACGCTATAGCTAAGCATACTATAGAGAATACAGGACATAACTTTAATTTTGTTATAGTCCAACAAAGGAATCCAGATGTGAGGGGTGGACCTTGGCAAATAATGCTAGAGATAGATGAACTCATGTGGCAGATTTGTACAAGGGCACATCTGCTACCGGGTATTAATGATAACTTGTCAATTAAATGTGTGCTTAAATGGCTATCATATGGACGATAATATATATGTTATTAGCCTGAGAGGGTTATTGTACATGATTTAGATATACATATCAACTTGTACTATTGTATACATGTTAGTTTTTTACATATTAGTATAAGATTATTTCAGGTGTTTTCTTGTGAGCCCAATTATACATATATTTCTATAGATATTTTAGTGGAACAATTCAATCACACAATAATTTTGTTCCTCTAAACTGGTGTATATATATGTTCAGAATATTTGTTTAGAAGTAAACACAAGCCATTAGGTTCTATGACATGTTTTAGCTTAGAATTGCATGTTTTTAAATGTTTAAATGTTTTCCTTTTATATTTTTTCCAAATAATTTTGTATAATAGGAGAACTGCAATAATTAGCTTATGATGTTATGTTGAACATGTAACTCTATTTAACATTTACGTGTTTTTAAAGTATTCATATTTGTTCATTAATGCTTTATATTTCTTTAAAATATCTTGGTTAGTGATACATTTTTTCTTTTTTAAGGTCACTATAGTAACGTTTACTTAAACAAATGCATTTGCTCTTGATTGGTTACATCAACTTATTTATATAACTACAATGCACTTTTCTGCTGTTTGTCTGAAGAAGGCTAAATACTAATTTAGCCGAAACGATTTATTGCAAGTTCAAATAAATACCACTATTTTGTTGAAGCGGTCTCTCATTGTGTTTCCAGCTCGTCCTGTTTTTTGTGGATTTTATCCATCTACACCAGCAGAGGGACAATACTGCAGATTTTAAAGTTAACAAGCACCTCTGTAGCTTGTATAGTGAAAGAAATAAAAACTTTCTGATATTGTTAGGAGTGAAACATTTGGCAACATTTCTTTAGCATCAGTACATTTGATAACATTCTTGCAAAGAGGGTGCTTTATCAAAACTGTAACAGACCAACAAAGGATCTGATTACACTCTGAAATAGCACTATAGATGTACAAAGTTGCCTGTTTTGGAGCATATATCGAGAGTGGTAGCTATAGATTGATTTCTCTTCACCTGTAGCAAAATTTGATAAAATGCGTTTAGTTTTCTAAGTTGCCAAAGATAATGAGTTTCAAGAAATTTGCAATGTTCATGTTTTCCACAAATAATGCCGTTTATCTAAACAAGCACCAGTTTTATCCTGTTTGTTTTGAGACAACTTATCAGAGGTACATGATAGTCTGACTAGTTTGTATTAAGATTACGTATATACTAACCTCACTTACATGCTTTTGTGGAATATTCAGAAATATTCAGTGCCTGATGCTAAGCAAAATGGAGTGAAGAGCAGTGACCCAATGAGGGGAGATGATTTAAAGACACAGAACTTGGCTACAAGAGGGGTGAAACAACACAGTATGCTCACTGAACAAATGATTGCTTATTGCCATGAACATAAGGCCATGCATGCAAATGAGTCTAGCTGTGTAAGCAAGTGAAGAAATGAAAGATACCCGAGAAATCTGGAGGTGTATAATGATGGCACTATGGGCTACAGATTTCATCTATTCTGTACATTAAGAATCCTAGATGTAAAGGAACTGGAGTTGCAATATATTAACAGGAGCAGATATAGGTGAACAACAGGGGTTAGTAGCTACATTCTGAGCATTTTATTTCTCTGTGTGCTGAATATGAGTCTATCAGCAGTTAACATACCCATTAGCTCCATGACCAAGGACATTGTTGACTGCTACTATGTGAAGAAGAAGGCCATACAGGAGTTACTAGAAATGTTGCTCACATGCGAAATCAAGGGGTATGCATTGACCTCCCATCCCTATGGACATAAAGGTATATGTGTCACTAACCATCCTTGCTACAGTGGACACACTAGTAATTTTTACTAGCTACAGCACTTTGGATTCAAAATCAGTTCCTTGACATGATGATGCTGCATGTGGTGCATTATACATACTTTCCATGGACAGCAGGATACGGATATAGAATCAACACTGCATTGGCATTTTACAATATATCCAGTTTCACTGAGGTTGTGAGAGATATTTATCATTCACACATCACCATCAGAGCCATCTTATTCTTCACAGTGGCACAGTGTTTTGCACATCATTTCAGCAGCTACAAGGTGATGCAAAATGCAAAGTGTATTATATACAGTGTGAATGTGAGCCACCTAATCATCTCCCATAAATGCCATATATGGTAACACATGTCGCATCTACTAATGTTCATTCATAAAGACTTCCCACAGGGACAACTATTTTATAGGTCATAGATTTGCAGATTTATAGGACAGTATGTATGGTCAATTCAGGCACACACAGGCTAGCTGTAATAATGCTCACTGCTATATGTTTCAGGTAAAGTTGTATATGCAGTGGAATTATGAATATTGACTCCCATCTAACCTCCTCACCTCAAACCTAAGGCTGAGATGGCTTGCAATGACACACAGTGACAGACAGAGAATGTTAATGAATGTGTGTTTGGACTACTGCTTGTCTGGATATTTCCATGGGTGAACTGCAGCATGCATCTGAGACCTGTAGCCAAATGCTTGTTGTGTGCACCCTGTTACATAATATGCTAGTGTGCCCCTTAATACATAATATGACAGTGTGCCCCCTATTACATAATATGTTAGTATGCAGGCAGAAAGAGCAGCACAGGCATATTGTAGCACTGCCTAAGAGACCTACGACTGCAGTAGCAGATGAAGAGTTAGGTGCAGTCTCATATGAGGAATAGGCCACAGTAGCTGTCCATGCAAGGCAGAGGTAAGAATAATACAATGGTAGTACTGGCAAAGAGACTGCATCTGCTACACAACTATGGGTTATGATACAGACAACACAGAATAAAAGTGTTGAATATATTATCACACCCACGCTATGCAATACAGAGCACTGACTGCCCATGGTGTGCATTGGACATTACCTTTCTCATACAAGTTAGAGGGCAGGCAGGGCACAGTCTTCACCATTTGTACAGGTTCAGTAGGGCAGAGTGACAGATGACAGCAATGCTGTTGTATGGTCAAGGGTCATAGGAGGTGAATATGGTAGGTGAGAGGGAGTCAGAGATCACATCCTCCAGTTGCATTGTGGAGCTGCCAAGTTGAAACATTGGCAATTCGTTATGTTCTGTTGAATGTTATAGGTAAAAGGCTTGGGCTGGTACCTTAGAAATGTTTCAGATGCTGAGCTACCTAATGCCTGAAGGCATTAATCCTGCTGTTGATAAGTGTAACTGTTCGTCTAAGTCTAATGTTAGGGTTAGTACATAATCATTGCATTTTTTAATAACATCAAAAAACTGAAAGGGAAATTGTAAACAGAATATATTAAGGGTCCCCTACAGATTACTTACCTACACGTTGCTAGCAGGGGGGCAAGCCCCATGCACCCCCAAACCCCCTGCAATTTAAATATACCAACTCCTAGATTGCAATTTTCCCATTCCATACTATACACAGATGTCCGTTCTGAACGTTTGAAATTCCAAAAGTCGATCATATGGTTTCGGCCATATGAAAGTCAGCGCCACAGAACACATCAAATGTACTTGCAGAATAATGTTTCAAAATTTTCACAATTAGCTAATACATATATCAGGCAGGTATACAGACAATAGAAAACATCAGTTATGCAATTATAGGTGTAATAAAGTTCAAATCAGGTAAGAATAAAAATAAAAAAAAAAAACTTGAATTGCATGGCACATACTTGGTAGTTTTCTATACAGTATTAAAGAAACAACAAAACCCAAATCAGTTACATTAAACAAAATGTAAAATGTATGAACATGTCCCCAAACTTTAGCAACAGGCTGGGGAGTTACTAGTTTATAAAGTGGGTTAGAAATAAACTAGAACATTTCACATCCATCAGCCTGAACATTATTACATGTTTAATCACAAAAGGAGTTCTAATAATGCTTATCCAGAATGACATAGTAGATCTACTTTCATAAAATATAGAGCTGTTTAGGTTTGCTAATGTAAAATGTGTTTATTTTGAATCACATGGCATTCTTTGAAGAGATAACAACAGCACTTGATCAGAGATTGACAGTGCGTTCTACTTATTTTGATTTTTGCTAAGGCATTCATTGGCAAACCTTATGAAAGAAGGACAGACAAATTAAAGACATTAACTGTCAGTTCATATGTAGTTCACTGGGTTAAGACATGGGATACACCTCAGGACACGGGAGGTTAGAGTTCATGGTCACTTGTCTATTCTGCTCAGGTTTCACTGTGGTGCTTCATAAGTTCTGTATTGTACCCATCCATCCACAACCTCTTTTTTCCATTTTTGAAAATGGGGTCCGGGTATCAAGTGTTAATTATCTGGAGCCAAGATTAACACCACCAGGTGGCTAACCCTACCACAGCTATTGTTCCATACCACGCAATCACAGCTATGGCCAATTTAAAGTGTAAAATCCACCGACTACATGTTTTTGGAATATGGGAAGAAACTGGAGCACCCAGAGGAAACACACAGAAACACAGAGAGGACATGCATGTACAAAAGGCAACTGAGTTGAGAATCAAGCTGGGGAACCTCTTGTTGAGAGGTGACAACACGATCCACTATTCCACTGTGCTATCCAAGCTCTCAAGTTCCACAAGTTCTCTATTGCTGAGGATATTACTTTTTTGATTATGCTTTGTAGATATGCAAGAGTAAAAATACGCCCTTTATATACAAATTTTCTGATGACTGTAAGTTTGGCAACATAATTAATTCAGTAGAAGATGCTAGAGTTGTCCAGGATGATCAACACAAAGCATACTCCATGTTGCAGTAGCAATGACCTAAGTTTTTATGCCAGTAAATGTAGTATCATGAGTTTTGGCAAAACATACAAAATAAGTAATAAAATCAAAAAAGTAACACCACCCTTAAAGATATAGATGCAGTGGTTGGCAGCACTTTAAACATTTTGCAGTGCATGCATAAGAAAGTCAAAAAAGTTCATTCTATCACCCATCTAATTCTAAAAGGAATGCCAAGTCAGTTCAGAGAGATTACAGAACCACATCATTCCTCAGTGATTTAATCAATTTTGAACACATCACTGCAGTCCATACATTTCAAGCAAGCCTTAAAACAGCATCAAAATGCAGAGTAACTCTTTTGTAGAAGAAATGATAACACTGAAAACTGGAACTATTTGGAAAGGCCTCAAAGTCTGTCATTTATTCTACATCCAAAATGATTCTTAAAAGCGACATCTGTTTGGTACATAAGGCATGGTTTGATCTGATTCTGGTTTGTTCCCATGTTGTAGGAAATAAAATCATATGAATAATGCAAAGTGATTACTGGAGAATAACCTATCACTCCATTTTTGCAGAGTTTAATTAAAGCATAACCTGATGATAGAGAACGACTAACTAGAAAGTATTTTCTTCCTTTGTACTAACTATACCATAGTAAAATGCACAAAAGCAGTCCGGACAAGCACCGTAAAGCCCAAAAAAATGTTAAAGTCCTTATTGTGAAGGCTGTTTGCAATACAAGCTGTAACACTGAAATTGAAATCCACTTGCACGTATAAAGCCACACCGAAGTCGGAAAAAACTGAGGATATTACTTTTTTGATTATGCTTTGTAGATATGCAAGAGTAAAAATATGCCCTTTATATCCAAATATTCTGATGACTGCAAGTTTGGCAACATAATTAATTCAGTAGAAGATGCTAGAGTTGTCCAAGATGATCAACACAAAGCATACTCCATGTTGCAGTAGCAATGACCTAAGTTTTTATGCCAGTAAATGTAGTATCATGAGTTTTAGCAAAACATACAAAATAAGTAATAAAATCAAAAATGTAACACCACCCTTAAAGATATAGATGCAGTGGTTGGCAGCACTTTAAACATTTTGCAGTGCATGCATAAGAAAGTCAAAAAAGTTAATTCTATCACCCATCTAATTCTAAAAGGAATGCCAAGTCAGTTCAGAGAGATTACAGAACCACATCATTCCTCAGTGATTTAATCAATTTTGAACACATCACTGCAGTCCATACATTTCAAGCAAGCCTTAAAACAGCATCAAAATGCAGAGTAACTCTTTTGTAGAAGAAATGATAACACTGAAAACTGGAACTATTTGGAAAGGCCTCAAAGTCTGTCATTTATTCTACATCCAAAATGATTCTTAAAAGCGACATCTGTTTGGTACATAAGGCATGGTTTGATCTGATTCTGGTTTGTTCCCATGTTGTAGGAAATAAAATCATATGAATAATGCAAAGTGATTACTGGAGAATAACCTATCACTCCATTTTTGCAGAGTTTAATTAAAGCATAACCTGATGATAGAGAACGACTAACTAGAAAGTATTTTCTTCCTTTGTACTAACTATACCATAGTAAAATGCACAAAAGCAGTCCGGACAAGCACCGTAAAGCCCAAAAAAATGTTAAAGTGCTTATTGTGAAGGCTGTTTGCAATACAAGCTGTAACACTGAAATTGAAATCCACTTGCACGTATAAAGCCACACTGAAGTCGGAAAAAACTGAGGATATTACTTTTTTGATTATGCTTTGTAGATATGCAAGAGTAAAAATATGCCCTTTATATCCAAATATTCTGATGACTGCAAGTTTGGCAACATAATTAATTCAGTAGAAGATGCTAGAGTTGTCCAGGATGATCAACACAAAGCATACTCCATGTTGCAGTAGCAATGACCTAAGTTTTTATGCCAGTAAATGTAGTATCATGAGTTTTGGCAAAACATACAAAATAAGTAATAAAATCAAAAAAGTAACACCACCCTTAAAGATATAGATGCAGTGGTTGGCAGCACTTTAAACATTTTGCAGTGCATGCATAAGAAAGTCAAAAAAGTTAATTCTATCACCCATCTAATTCTAAAAGGAATGCCAAGTCAGTTCAGAGAGATTACAGAACCACATCATTCCTCAGTGATTTAATCAATTTTGAACACATCACTGCAGTCCATACATTTCAAGCAAGCCTTAAAACAGCATCAAAATGCAGAGTAACTCTTTCGTAGAAGAAATGATAACACTGAAAACTGGAACTATTTGGAAAGGCCTCAAAGTCTGTCATTTATTCTACATCCAAAATGATTCTTAAAAGCGACATCTGTTTGGTACATAAGGCATGGTTTGATCTGATTCTGGTTTGTTCCCATGTTGTAGGAAATAAAATCATATGAATAATGCAAAGTGATTACTGGAGAATAACCTATCACTCCATTTTTGCAGAGTTTAATTAAAGCATAACCTGATGATAGAGAAAGACTAACTAGAAAGTATTTTCTTCCTTTGTACTAACTATACCATAGTAAGATTTAGGATTTTTGCTTAGGAATGTTTGCATAGGTATGTGTGAGGGTGGCTGTGGTGGTGCAGCAGTTAGTGTTGTCACCTCACAGCAAGAGGTTCTCTGGTTTGATTCTCAGCTGGGGTGCCTTCTATTGGGAGTCTGCATGCCCTCCCTGTGGTCACGTGGGTTTCCTCCCACATTCCAAAAACATGCAGTAGGTGGATTGGACACTCTAAATTGGCCAATGGTGATAGTGTGTGCATGCGTAAGTGGTGTGAATGAATCAGTGTGGCAGTGCTAACCCAACTGGCAGTGTAAACCTTGTCTCAAGGTGATTGTCACTGCAGAAGTCACACCCCAACCCCATGTGCAAAATGGAAAAAAGGGATTGAGGATAGAAGGATTTCATACAGTATTCAGACTCCAAATATTTTTTTTCTAAGGTAGATTGCAAATGCTGGAGGTGTGATGGAGAAGAAAGAAAAACTGGAAACAAATTTTTGGGAGTGTAATGAGCTGGCAGACTTTAAAAATTCCCTGCAGACTACTCAGTCAGAAATACTGGGTGAACAAATTGGTGTAACTAATGAAATGGGTTGGGAGGGTGGCTTAATGGATAAGGTGTTTGCCTTACAAACACAAAGTGCAGTGTTTGAGTCTCACAAGGGATAATTGGCTAGGTGTAAAATGGCTCGCAAGGGCAGTTAGCTTAGTACTAATCTAAATTATTTTTTGAGCTGTGATTCTGAATCTGAACTGTATAGAATAGCAAGGTCTTGCTCAGTTTAATACTGGTGGCTGCCAAAAAAGCAATTACTGCAAAATGGAAATCAAAGTCTAAACCAGACATATTGAAGGTAATGAATACAGTAACAGAGATAAAAAAACTGGAAGGTGGATATTTAGAAAATGTAGTCACAGATTACAGAGAAAAAATGGGAATTGTGTGGACAACAGAATCAGAATAATGATCGAGAGGAGGAATGAGGTTTGAGGGAAGGCAGCGATTGAATGAGCTATGTAATGTTCAATTGACAATAAATCTATAAAAGACTGTGATGTATAGTGTTTGCAACTGAAAATGTATCAATATGGTTTGTTTTCATTTATATAAATGCATGATTGCCTATGTCATAAGTGCTAATTCAATAAAGATGTTTTTTTTTAATACCATAGTAAGATGAACGAAACAAATTCCAGATACTTGACATTTAACCTACACAACTTGAAAACAAATGTTGTGGTGTGTTTTTAAAATATTCCTCACTGGTCCTCATTCTTCTGTTTTAAAACAGTTCATGGAGTTTGCAGACATGAATTCCCAGACCTTAACTATGCTTTTCCTATGACTGCTTAATGGACGATAAAATGGCCAAAGCAACAAGATGGCTTGTCAACCACAATGATAAGGAATCATGCCAAGTATTCTGGATTAAATGCTAGCTTCCTGCATTTTGCCAAGTATGATTAACTGTGGATACCCTTGGTTTGACTTTTGTAATGCAGTGGTGAGTACTACAGAGGGCTTATAACATTGTTAATTGCTTTATATAAAAGTATCGTGTTCAATCTAACCAAGGCCATCTTTAGAGATATATGTGTTACAAGCTATGTGCTGCAAATTACATTTTAGCAACAGAGCATCTGAAAATCATTTAAGATGTGTGGTTTTGAAATTCTTATTTAACAGTTCTTGAACAAACCATACTTTATATCTGCCGCAACACTGAGTAGGTATGTTGCAATCTTTACAGAATAAAATAATAGAAATAAAGGATCTGAAATAGTTGAAAAGTAACAACAACAAAAAATATTTATGTGCAGTTAATGTACTATATCAGGTAGAACTTTTCAAAAGGTATCACCAGTAGTACTAATCTCAGTATATAATCTGGCCCTAATGTTAAGTGAGGCCGCATGTAAACATAGTTCTCTGATAGGCATTCCTAAAGTCTTAGTTACAGAAAAGAGAAAAAAAAATCTGTCAGACATGGTCAGCTATTTCTTATTCCCTAAGATGATGTAGATAAGTAAAAGGCCAAACAATCAGGTGTTGATTATTTTTATAACACATTAATACAAACAGACTCTTGTAGACAGATCAGAGAAGAAAGGTGTTAGAAATTTATCAGATTATGCGATTCAACATTTAAGTCAAACAGGACAGTTAATTTAAAACATAGATTCAAACCTAAGTCTGCAAAGCAGTAGGGGAATAGAAGCAAGCAAAAACAAGTCAGAATAAGTGAGGTTTGGGAACAAACTAATTTGTCCAGAGATATTTTCAGTGACTTTGGGGTTACACAGGGATGATAAGAAAGGGGGTTAGGGTGGGTATAAGGGGGTGGGGGGAGGATGTAAAAGCTAGGATGAAGGTGAATGAGGTTAGGCAAACATGCGGGAGAAGAAGGGTTAGTTCAATAGGGGAGAGTTGGGAGGAAGTGAGGTAGGTGTTGTGGGGTGGAGCTGACAGGATTTTATGTGAAGTGTAGCTCCAGAAGGTATCAGGTTTAGTTCATGTGATGATTAATAAATTAAAATGTTTCAATAAAGTTATATCAATGGAAGTTAATAAAAGGTCAACAAATGCCATTTTGGTGTGGTGTGGTTTTATTGAAGGGGATCAGAAACAAGTTAAATTTAAGAACTGAGTCACAAGTAGACAAAAAAGATATATTCTGATTTAACAGACTTAACAGTGTGAGCAAAGGTAATGGTAAAGGGAAAAAAATAAATATGTGACAGCCTGTTAACAAGAGTAGTACTCATACAACATAAATAGTCACCAATCTCAAATCATATAAACATATACTAACTAGATAATAAACCAACAGGTGGGGAAGCAGTAGAACAACAACAAGGAAAAAACAACCACTTCCAAAGCCAATAACTAGTCCCAAAGCTCTCGATAACCACACTGATGTGTATAATTATAAACTCCACATAGGGCAGTCTTCAAAAAACATACTTTAATGAAAAAATCCACACAAATCAGTCAAGCGCTTTCATCAGAGTGACTTCATCAGAACAAATCTAAGTAAATAAACATCCCTTTTATATATTTAATTAATTAGTTGATTAACTAATTAAACAATTAAAAAACATTTAAAACAACAGTAAAAAATGTGTATAGTGAAACAGTTGATTGTAAAACCACTAACCAAATTATATATACGTTCAAAAGGAAACCCCTATAAAATATGTAAATATATAAATATGTAAAAATGTTATGTTTAGATTAAATGTTCAAATAAATCATATTTTATTAGCTCTATACCTGAGCTCAGGTTTTATACTAATGGCATCATTTATGCCTGGAAATTCACTAGCATTGACCTTGAGTTGCCATCTGGTTTCTGCCCTTAGCAACTTATTGGTCCAATCCCCCCCTCTGAAATCTTTGTTCACTATTTCTAAAATACCAAATTTAAAATTATGGTTGGGATTACTCTTAATATGTTTGTATAAAGCATTTTTTTCATCCATTTTTGAGATACTATAACAGCGTTCGTAAATTCTACGATTCAACCTCCTTTCTGTTTTTCCAATGTAAAAACATTGGCAGACCATACAAAGGGCTAGGTAAACGATACCTGTTGTAGTACAAGAACCCAAAACCAAGGCTACCTCAATTCCAAAGGGACCTATCTTCACCGTAGGGATCTCCAAAATGTATTTACGATGTTCACAAGCCCCCAAACTTATGGGTACCCTCCTTTCCTTTTTTCTTTGAAGGCCCATTTTCCAAAATGTTTTTCAAATTTTTATTAACTCTGTAAGTGAATAGGGGTTTTGTATCCAATACGGTACAAACTTCCTTATTTCCTTTGAACATTACCCAATTGTTCTTAATGATCTTTTTTTACTTCTTCTGAGGTTTCTCCATAAGTAAGGACCATGGCCTGGGTGAAATCTTTCACCTCATTGTGAGTTGTTGTTCTCTCCCCCTCACTCGTCCCCAAAAGAGGTTTGTATCTTCGATTACATCCACCCATAACTTGATTCCTAATTTCTTGCAGAAAATCGAAAGGGTAACCCCTGTTGAGGAACATGTCCATAACTAATCTAGTTTCCTCTTCCACATACTCCATCTTGGAACACAACCTTACTACTCTTACTATTTGCCCTTTGACAGTGTTTCGTTTAGTGTATGGGGGGTGGTTACTGGAATATTCTAAATAATCATTGGAAAAAGTAGATTTCCTGTATATCCTAGATTGAAACATATTATTGTAAGGGTCTTTAATAAGTTTGACATCTAAGAAATTGATCTCCCTATGGTTACTACTACCTGTAAATTTGAAATAATCACATACTTGATTGATATACTCTACGAAAGGTTCAAATGACTTCGCATCTCTCCATAAAATAAATAAGTCGTCTAGGAACCTAAAATATAAAAACTAATGGTCTTTATATCCAGAGTTCAAAACATAATATTTTCCCATTGGTACATCACTAAATTAGCGAAAATGGGGGCACAACTACTACCCATAGCTACCCCATTGATCTGTATGTAAAACGTCCCCTCAAATATAAAAAAAAATGTTCTTTAAAACAATCTCCATAAGTTCTACTTAAAAGTTGATTATACTCCCACTTAAATTAGTTTGACTCACCAGTATGTCATTGAAAAATTCCAAACAAGTATCGTGGGGGATAGAAGTGAAAAGGTCAACTACATCAATAGAGGAAAGATATGCCTCATTACTAAAAAATTATTTCTTCACTTTTCTTAAAAAATCCCAGGAGTCAATTAAAATATGTTCAATAGGTGTCAAAGCCTGCCTCACCATTCCATGAAAATACCAATGGTATAAATAATACTATCATGACCAGATATTATAAGCCTATAGGGAGGATCTTTTATGTCTTTGTGTGTCTTAGGCATTCCAAAAACTATAGGTATAACTGGTTGTTCAACATGAAGGAAATTGTATTCTTCCTCATTAATGACCCCCTGATATAATGAGTCTTCCAACAGGAATTTTATCTTTCTGAAACATAAATGGATTTTGTTTCTAGAAGCTACCTCATACTTAGTACTATCATTCAACATACTGGTTATTTTATTATTGTAGTCTTCCACATTAGTGATAACCATAACCCCACCCTTATCAGGTTTCATGAACCGGAGGTTTTGATTGTCACGTAGTTCAAACAATAGTTTTTTCTCTGTCAAGGAAATATTATGTTTCTTATTTTTATAAGTCTGTAGGGATTTGAAAATCTCCTGACTACAAACATTTTCAAAAAAATTTAAAATAGGTATTAAAGGGGGTTATGACAACTTATCTTATAAATAATAGGTTTCCTGTTATCAACCTGGTTAGGTTTTTCTTTGTTTAAAAGTTTTAAATTCAGTTTCCTTACAAAAATCTTAAAGTCTATTAAATTTTAATACATTCTTCCTTAGTAGAAGGGACAAACTTCATACCCTTCATAAATAACATAAATAAATCTTTATTGAGTGGAAATTGTGCATAATTATAAATTTAGGGATGAATTTGAATATAAGAAAGGTTTAGCATACCCCTTTTCCAAAGCCTATATGGATGGTGACAATTTCAGAGATAATACACATAGTCAACCTGAAAACCTCCATGGAAATCCAGAATCCTATAGAACAAATACAATTGATAATGGGTATGATACAGAGTTCCCCCCACTTAGGAGATCCGAAAGGATCTACAATAGAAATCAATCAAGGCAGGAGAAAGATTTTTTAGAACCCCGGGGGGAGGGTGGGCAAGCAGAGATACAGGAATCCTTCCTTCAGGAGAAAAAACAGTTACAATTAAGCCAAAAGGACAGTGTCAATAGAGATCACAATGAGAACATCACAAGTTATGATGGTACTGTGTTTTTGTATAAAGTTTTTAAAATTTATAATTATGCACAATTTCCACTCAGTATAAAAATTTATTTAAGTTATTTATGAAGGGTATGAAGTTTGTCCATTCTACTAAGGAAGAATGTAGTAACATTTTAATAGACTTTATGATTTTTGTAAGGAAACTGAACTTAAAACTTTTAAACAAAGAAAAACCTAACCAGGTTGATAACAGGAGACCTATTATTTATAAGAGAAGTCATAACCCCCCTTTAATACCTATTTTAAATTCTTTTGAAAATGTTTGTAGTCAGGAGATTTTCAAATCCCTACAGACATATAAAAATAAGAAACATAATATCTCCTTGACAGAGAAAAAACTATTGTTCGAATGACGTGACAATCAAAACCTCCAGTTCATGAAACCTGATAAGGATGGGGGTATGGTTATCACTAATGTGGAATACTACAATAATAAAATAACCAGTATGTTGAATGATAGTACTAAGTATGAGGTAGCTTCTAGAAACGAAATCCATTTATGTTTCAGAAAGATAAAATTCCTGTTGGAAGACTCATTATATCAGGGGGTCATTAATGAGGAAGAATACAATTTCCTTCATGTTGAACATCCAGTTATACCTATAGTTTTTGGAATTCCTAAAACACACAAGGACATAAAGGATCCTCCATATAGGCTTATAATATCTGGTCTTAATAGTATTATTTATACCACTGGTAATTTCATAGATAGAATGATGAGGCAGGCTTTGACACCCATTGAACATATTTTAATTGACTCCTGGGATTTTTTAAGAAAAGTGAAGAAATCATTTTTTAGTAATGGGAATATCTTTCCTCTATTGATGTAGTTGACCTTTTCACTTCTATCCCCCACAATACAGGTTTGGAATTTTTCAACGACATACTGGTGAGTCAAACTAATTTAAGTGGGAGTATAATCAACTTTTTAGTAGAACTTATGGAGATTGTTTTAAAGAACATTTTTTTTACATTTGAGGGGGAATTTCACACACAAATCAATGGGGTAGCTATGGGTAGTAGTTGTGCCCCCATTTTTGCTAATTTAGTGATGTACCAATGGGAAAAATATTACGTTTTGAACTCTGTATATAAAGACCATTGTTTTTTTATATTTTAGGTTCCTAGATGACTTATTTATTTTATGGAGAGATGCAAAGTCATTTGAACCTTTCTTAGAGTATATCAATCAAGTATGTGATTATTTCAAATTTACAGGTAATGGTAACCATAGGGAGATCAATTTCTTAGATGTCAAACTTATTAAAGACCCTCACAATAATATGTTTCAATCTAGGATATACAGGAAACCTACTTTTTCCAACGATTATTTAGAATATTCCAGTAACCACCCCCCATACACTAAACAAAACATTGTCAAAGGGCAAATGGTAAGAGTAGTAAGGATGTGTTCCAAGACGGAGTATGTGGAAGAGGAAACTAAATTAGTTATGGACATGTTCCTCAACAGGGGTTACCCTTTAGATTTTCTGCAAGAAATTAGGAATCAAGTTATGGGTGGATGGAATCGAAGATACAAACCTCTTTTGGGAATGAGCGAGGGGGGAGAGAACAACAACTCACAATGAGGTGAAAGATTTCACACAGGCCATGGTCCTCACTTATGGAGAAACCTCAGAAGAAGTAAAAAAGATCATTAAGAACAATTGGGTAATGTTCAAAGGAAATAAGGAAGTTTGGACCGTATTGGGTACAGAACCCCTATTCACTTACAGAGTTAATAAAAATTTGAAAAACATTTTGGAAAATGGGTCTTCAAAGAAAAAAAGAAAGGAGGGTACCCATAATTGTGAGGCTTGTGAACATTGTAAATACATTTTGGAGATCCCTAGAGTGAAGTTAGGTCCCTTTGGAATTGAGGTAGCCTTGGTTTCAGGTTCTTGTACTACAACAGGTATTGTTTACCTAGCCCTTTGTATGGTCTGCCATTGTTTTTACATTGAAAAAACAGAAAGGAGGTTGAATCGTAGAATTTACGAACACTGTTATAGTATCTCAAAAATGGATGAAAAAAATGCTTTATATAAACATATTAGGAGTAATCCCAACCTTAATTTTAAATTTGGTATTTTAGAAATAGTGAACAAAGATTTCAGAGGGGGGTTTTGGACCAATAAGTTGCTAAGGGCTGAATCCAGATGGCAACTCAAGGTCAATGCTAGTGAATTTCCAGGCATAAATGACGCCATTAGTATAAAACCTGAACTCAGGTATAGAGCTAATAAAATATAATTTATTTGAATATTTAATCTAAACTTAAAACATTTTTACATATTTATATATTTACATATTTTATAGGGTTTTCCTTTTGAACGTATATATAATTTGGTTAGTGGTTTTACAATCAACTGTTTCACTATACACATTTTTTACTGTTGTTTTAAATGTTTTTAATTTTTTTTTAATTAATCAACTAATTAATTAAATGTATAAAAGGGATGTTTATTTACTTAGATTTGTTCTGATGAAGTCACTCTGATGAAAGCGCTTGACTGATTTGTGTGGATTTTTTCATTAAAGTGTGTTTTGTGAAGACTGCCCTATGTGGAGTTTATAATTATACACTTCAGTGTGGTTATCGAGAGCTTTGGGGACTAGTTATTGGCTTTGGAAGTGGTTGTTTTTTCCTTGTTGATATACTAACTAGATCACAAGTACCAGTTTTCGGTGGATTTTAACTAATTCTGAAGTAATTTTGTTCCGTGGACCCTTTGGCAGAAACTTTCATCAATCAGTGCAGTAAAATACACAAAAGCCCTAGTATATGGATATGCAAAGTGGAAATGTGGGTATTCCCCCCACCCCTCACCGCCAAAGCAAAGTGTGGAATAAAAACAAATATATACATATAAGAATCTAATGTGGCCAGCAAAAAATGTGTGTGTATATATATATATATATATATATATATATATATATATATATATATATATATATATATATATATATATATATATAGTTTCTGTTAAATAGCTGTAAGCTACCATTGTTTACCATTCAAGACAGCAGCTCTGAACATTCTGTTTCATCAATCCACAATCCCTTTTCCCATTTTGCACAAGATATAAGGGTGTCACTTCAACAATAATGATCATTTAGTGCCAAGGTTCACATTCCCAGATGGCTAGCCCTGCTAGGATTATTGTTTCATACCACTCACTCACACGTACATTCACACCTATGATAATGGATAAACTTTCTTTACTGCAGTTGAACAATAATGTATGGTAATTAATTTGGCAAATACTATACATTCTCATCTGAAAGGAATAGCCAACAGCTTGCATTTATTTAAAGACATTTTTTGCCATGGAGAAATGAAGAGAAACTCAGAAAATTAATTGTTATGTTTTATAGCTTTGCTGACTGCAAAACAAAAAAAATCATCAAGCTGAGTCTACAACAATGTATCTAGTGAAAATAATTTAACAGTTTATTTGCCTCATTGTTTTGTAAGGTGCATGAAAAATTAAATAAAGAGACATTTTTAAATGAAAAATGTGGTCATTAACTTTCTTCAGAAATAATCAGGCTATATATACATTGATATATTTGTATCTGTATCTGCATATATGGCTAATGTTCGGTAGTGTAAAACCCATAATTGCAAGTCAGTGGATAAAAAAGTGAATTTCAGTTCTGCTGAATGCTGGAAATATTGAACCTCACTGTAAAGTAATTAAAGAATATTTGCTGGGGGGACAATCCCCTTTGTAACATGCAAAGTAAATGGCTGTGCCCCAACATACCTCCAAGATCACTGTATCACAGAGTAAGTGGTATATACTAAGGGTCTGCAATCATAGATTTACTATACATTTGTACTGTTCATACTGCCAAATTTTTTGGTCTGCAGATCACAACTGCAGTCCTCTTAAGTTCAAAAATATCTCATATATTCCCTGAAAATGGCCCACCTCGACCACTGAAATAGTAAATGAAAAAAAAAAATCACAACATATGTGTAAGTGCGTGCGTGTGTGCATGTGTGTGTGTGTGTGTGTGTGTGTGTGTGTGTATGTGTGTGTGTGTGTGTGTGTGTGTGTGTGTGTCTGTCTGTCTAACAATGATGCTTGTTGATACGTAATTCATCAAAATTGAGACCTAGATTTTCAAAGAGCTGTATTTCTTATACTCTCCATAAGCCCACTGACATGGGCAAAGGGGACTTCACCATATACCTCTGAGTTTGGAATCCCCAAATCTGCCATGCCCAAAGCACAAGATGTGCAGGGTTAAAGCAGTGCTGGCTGTTTGCCATTGCAAATCAGAAGTGATGTGGTTACTGTGCATGTGCTCGCCGTGCTTTAGATGATTTCTCCCTTGCTCATATTTGTGCAACCATGGAGTTGGCATATAACTCATTACATCCAAGTGACGCCTCCAGGTGTATCTGCAGTTAACTCCTAATGATGCCTCTAGGCATCAAATTTTGCTTGTTCATATTTGCATCAATAATTCCAAAACCATGCTATGTACAAGGTTTTTAAATATTTCATCTTAAAGCTTACACAATGGCAAACTCAACTGCATTAATATTTGAACTATGTCTAGTGCAGGTAAATAGATATTAACAGTTGTTTTTATGACATTAATTTATATAGATATAATTTTCACATTTTTCTATATATCTCAACAAACTAAGACAGACAGAACTCATTAGCCTCATATGAAAGCTCTCAGCTAGATGAATAAAATGTTGCTGACAGTATGTGTGTAACTTGAGTGGTTGCTGAGATATTGTAAGTTGTTTACAAAACATTACAAATGTAATGGTTACTGTGTTTACTGTGACTTCTAAAATTTGAGTTAAGACTAGAACCTAAAGAATACTACCACTATAAAAATAGTTTGTGCTGAAGGGTTTGCCGTTCATACTTTTTTTCATAACCCCTATGGTTCCAGAAATATGAACATTTGTTTGAAATGTAAGGACATCATTTGATTCTGTCAAAAGGCTTAGGCTCCACCCACTGGAAGTTACAGTGCAAACTTCCTGAGCTCCACTGGAGTGAATGAGTTAAATTATGGTTGTGTGGTCGGTTTCTCCCTACAACAAGGGATGCTAAGGGCTGCTTGTCTTCCAGCAAAAAATGGCCATAATTTAATTTTTCACTTGTGTGTTTTGAGCACTTGTTTGCAGCATTATGGATTATGAGGTTTTAGGTTTTTAGGTTTTTCACAGTGTAAGCTGAGCAGTCCTTGTCTGCTAAGATATGTTTGCACATAATCCAGTTAATGATCTGTATATTGATTGATATCATTTGTTAGTATGCTTTTCTACAGCTGACTATATGAAACAAAAAAGGTTATGCCTCTTTGTACTTCCCACTTAGCAAACAAATAAATAATATAATGAAAGCAGCAGGGCTAGCCTTCCTAAGGAATGAACATTGTTTCTAGGTGATGGTCACTGTTGATGTGACACCCATACCTCATGTGCAAAATGGGAAAAAAGGGGGTGGTTGCTGCTGATGCCAATCGGCCTATGCTGCCGAATGTCATTTATGGTGGTGTATGCACACCAAAGAATAGAAGTACAGAACTAAGACAATATGTTACCATTTTTTGTTGTTGAGGAATGATACTTCATCATACAACAAAATCTATGCCTGTGTGTGATGAGGCAAGCAAGAATGTGTGTTTGCAGCTGTAGTAGACAGTCTGCACTCATCATCTTTTAGCAAGTTTATTCTGACTGCTCAGACTAAATCTTAAGTAAGATGGCAGAACAAAGAGATGAAGTGAAGTGAATTTTCACACGCTGTCCTCATATATAGTCTCTATAACTGAATTCCCATTACCTTGTACAAGTACAAGTAACATTTTAAACTTTAACAGCCGTGCAGCATTCTTTCTGGGAAGACAGTTGATTTTGGAGATGTAATTTGCTCACATCTTTGACCAATGGTCTTTACAAAATGAAAACTAATTTGTAACATACTAATGCTTTTGTTGATATTAGAGTTCATTTTTCTGATGCACTAACTCCTTACACACTTGCCATTGCAAGCATGATTTTAATATTCACTTGGTGCTAAAGACAAATAAGTTTTATATAAAAAAATAGTCATAGTGAATTATGCTAAAATATGATGTAGAAAACACTCATAATACATCTCTGGGGCTGTGCTGCTGTGGAACAATCATTAAAAATAATTACTGAAAGTGCATACGTAGTGATATGTGACAGGTAGAAATCACAGGTTCTGAAAGGTGGGAGGGCAAATTAAACTAACCCATAAATAGAAGCCTTTTTAACTAAAGAGCATATACATTAATTCAGTAATGTACTAGAATTACTCTCATATATTTTAACGAAATTTCCTAAAGGTAAACTTCTTTATATTCAAACATTTATAGGTTATACATTCAGTAAGTAAAATGTAATTTACAGTCACTAGAAAAAGAGAACACCTAGTACATTTTGCGTACAACTTGAAACAGCTATGGCTGAGGATTTATTCTTAAGTGACATAAACAACTTATCTACCATCATGATGAATTTGTCCAGCTTTGACAGCAGTGATCCCTTGCCTTTACAGAGTGCAATCCCATATTACTCTAGAAGCATTGGAGTAATACTAACGCATATCACTCAAGGTTTCTGTTACTGTGATTGGAAATGGACTAGTTATTTTGGCATTTTTTCTTGAAAAGAAAATTAGAACACCAAGAAATTATTTCCTGCTTAATTTGGCTATCTGTGACTTTTTCGTGGGTAAGTAATTGCAAACGACTCATTGCAGAAAACTCATAATCCCATTCTTTTGAACCTGATAAGTGATGCTGATTGAATAGTAATAGGATGATAATAACTATAACTGATCTTGAAGCATTAAATAGAGAAATAAATAGTACAGTGCAGCTAACTTTCTTCTCCACATTATGAAATGCTTAGTTGTGTCTATTTATTTGAAAGATGAACAGCTGTTTGAATACCCAGTGATCAAATCCACTTCTTTAAAACTACGATAGGCACATATCCATTTTCAAAAGAATAGGAAACTTCAGTTAAGCACTAACCAAAGGAGAAGTTCTCCATCCTGACATCATGGTAGTTTATAATGGCTGTGAACATCACAAGTATAAATGTCACTCACTTTGAAATTGTACTCTTGTCAAATGAGATTGTTGTTGGTGAATTTTCTGTTTCCCAGAAGTGCAGTGATGACATGTGATGGATGACTATATTTTTAAGAAAGATATTAGATCAAAGCCTCCCAAAAGGTAATGGTTAGAGCTTTGCTTCCATAGAAAAAATATGATTTTTAATTAATCTTCAGAATAACAGTTTCTTTATGAATTTGGCTGTCATCTGCATTGGTAGGGCATAACCAAGAGCACCAGAGTCCTTCATCATAGATCCTAATTTTGTTGATATGTCTTAAAGACAGAGTTAGTATACATAAACTGATTGATGGATATGGGGATTTCAGAAAATATAACCACCTAGCAGCACTGTGAGAAAGATGATAATTTTCAGTACTAAGTTATTTATCTAATTATCAGGCAATTAGTTAATTAATGAATTCCATTTAATGAAGACATGACTAAAATATGCACTTCTCACAATGGTTCAATGAATGCTTATTATATAAGTAATGTTTTGCTGCATTAAGTACAAAAGAAGAACAATATCTATATATTCTTTTGTATTTTAAATCTCATAGGCTGCTTTTATGCATGTTTTCTAAATCAGACTGTTCTACTCATAGAACATGTTCATTGATGCATGATCATCTGTAAACCTGCACAGTGTTATCTCAAAATTAATGGACATTATTTGAGCAGGACACAATGCCAACAACATACTCCAGTACTAGAAGTCAATTCCCATTCATCAGAGGTGTGTGTGTGTGTGTGTGTGTGTGTGTGTGTGTGTGTGTGTGTGTGTGTGTGTGTGTGTGTGTGTGTGTGTGTTTGTGTATGCCTGTGTGTGTGTGTGTTTGTATGTGATGTTTCCATTGTGCATTTACTACATGAATGTAAGCTAATTGAAGTATATTCTCTAGATCCAGATCAGGCATGTTAAGATTGTTGCCAGGTAATTGTGTTCAATAAGCTCTGTTTCAGAAAAATCTGTTCTTATAGAGTGCACAAGACTGAAAGACAGGGCCTGCACTGTGTAAGAACTGTGTACTGTAAAATGCAGCAAACAGGTCAGCGAATAGTACATTACTGATCACCAAAAGAGTAATTTGCTAAGTATATATTTAAATAAGCAACAGGGTATGAAAAAAACTTGATGTTGTGACTCACATATTGGCAATATATAATACCAAGGCTGTCTTGTAAAATTCTGCTAGAGTGCACTTAAAGGAATCATATCAGAAGAAAGTACACTGTTTTCTGTAGAAAGAGAAATTACAGTCACATTCCCATTAGTGGGTACAGTGTTTGAATGACAGACATAGTAATAATAATAGTAATATTAATAATTATTATTATTATTATTATTATTATTATTATTATTATTATTATTATTATTATTAACCATGTAGGCCAAGTGGGCACACAGTCCCTGCTCTGGTGACCCAGAAATAATGTCTGGTTTAGTGACTTGCTCAGGGTCACACAATATGCAAATGGGAGTTTAAGGAATTCAACTGTGTATAATAGGAGCCCCAGCTCATAATATTAACCTCTACACCAACTGCTAGACATGATGCACTCTATATATATATATATATATATATATATATATATATATATATATATATATATACATATTATGATGCAATACTAAAGATACTTCAATGAGTAAAGATCATGCAGTCCAGCAGGGTTATGATGTACTCTATATATAGCTATATATATATATATATATATATATATATATATATATATATATATATATATATTAAGATGCAATACTAAAGATACTTCAATGAGTAAAGATAATGCAGTCCAGCAGGGTTATGATGTACTCTATATATAGCTATATATATATATATATATATATATATATATATATATATATATATATATATCTATATATTAAGATGCAATACTAAAGATACTTCAATGAGTAAAGATCATGCAGTCCAGCAGGGTTGCCCAGTCATGGCTGAGGAAAGTATTAGGCAAGATCGTAATCATTATTTTTGAAGGAGTAGACATTGTTTGATACTTGTCTCATGTATTGCAAAAAAAAACTTGCTTACTGGTTCCCATATATATGGAAAAAGGCTATTGTAGTACATTTTTATACAAGATGGGTTTAGTAAGATAATGACAGACCCATTAGTCTAAGGAGTAAAACTGGAAAAAGTTTTGAATGATTACTTTTAAGCTGAATGCCGACTACATTCAGTCTTCACATAGGCATTGACCAGCTTGGCTGTTCTTATGATGTTCCTGTCATATGATTCTCATAGCTTTTTATTTCAATGTGTTTGATGTCATATAATGTGATTTAGCAGACAATGCAATCTACCTTGACCTTGCAAAGGCATTTAACACTGTCCTCCTTCAGCCAATAATTAATAGCCTAGCCACTTTAAATGTAATTATCATACAATTAGATGATTTTAGAAATGGATTGCTAAATGTACATGGAAGGTTATGACAAGAAATATAAAATCCTCAGAAATCCTAGTGTATAATGTTGTACAACAATTCCAAGTAAACACTGTGTGAGACTCAGTAAATTATCCGAAAACACATAGGTAGAAACAGATGTAACAACTCTTAGAGAACAAGATCAACTGTAGACCTATTTAGATTTATTATTTAAGTGAACTATGGAGATTGTTATTTCTTTTAATGCCAAAAATGTTATGTGCTCAATGTTCATGAGAATTTATTTATTTAACTGGGTCAAAATACAAATCACTTTTCAGGGGGAGTGGAGCAGAAAAGCTCCATAAGCAACATGAAGTAGATAATAAAGAAAATAAATTTGTTTTTCCAAATTTGGTAATATCATACATTAAAAGTAGAGAGTATGCAATACAGTGGTTTCCAATATTACATATCATAAAAAAGTCATATTAATATACAGGTAGTAGTAGAGAGGCCCAAACAATGAGGATTATACAAATATTAAGGCTTAGAATAACCTATGAAAGCACTATATTGTAACGAGATGGGTAAGACAGATTTACACAAGTGTAGTTTTGTAATGAGACAGATAAGGCAGATTTAGACGTGTACATGCAGTATACACAAATGAAAATTAGGTAACAGGGAAGTAGGCAAGAGGATAGCTTTAACCTGGTGTGGCACAGGAGTACAACCCTTACTCATATAAATGTTGTTTGAGCTGAAACTTAAAGAGTTTGTTACTGTTAGTTTATAAGGAGTAGTGGTAAGGTGTTCCATGTTCTATAGATATAGAAGGAATATAGGGCTCTAGTCACATAGTTTGAAGGGGTTATACATAGGAGAAGTTTATTAGTAAAGCAGAGAGGTATATCTGGGAATAGTGTTGAAGAATGTTAATTAGGATAGGGCATAGCTCAGGACTGTAAATGAATTTATGTGTGAGCAATGGTTATAAGGAAAGTAAGGAGTGGGGGTAGCTCTCTAGCCATGAATATTTTTTGAGAGCAATGCATCTGTGACCTTTGTAAGGCAAGCCAGTGGAAAAAATGTATAATTTTTTGTAGTATTGTTCAATAAGGTTGGATTGTGAAGCTTGAATGTTAATCATAATAAGAGCAGCACAGAGGAGGGTAGAGAAGAGGAGTGTGTTTTCAAGCAGAGTAGGTTAAATATGGTGAGATTATGTATAGTGAACCTAATTTCTGATGGGTTTTCTGTATTGTTTGTTTTATACGGTAATCATATCATAGGTTCTCATCAATATTGACTCCTAGCAGCTTTGTATGGAATACTATTATATTTTTTGTACTGTTTAGGAGGTTAGTGTAAAAGTATTGTAACTTACAACTAGGAAGTTCCACAGACCGAGTATACTACAGCAATGGCACGTACTTCCTCATTAGATTAAAATGTTCACACTGTTTTCAAAAATCCATGCTGAAAAGATGTTACCAAGTTGAATCCACAGCAATAATGGAATTTAATCATGAAACAGATAAATAATACAGCCAACAGAACGCCAAGGAAGTAATCCAACAATTTACCCGGGTTTCGTCCGCCAAGACGAACTTCTTCAGAATGATCTAATCATAGATTACCTCCCCCTTAAATACACAATCAATTAATTAATTAAACAATCTAATTAAATAAACTAATTAATTAACAATTATATAGTCATAATAAAGCTACAATTAAAAAATAACTATAAATTCATATTATATGTGTCCTAATTTATACAATACATGTATCAATAGCGACCACGGTCATTATGAAAAATTAAATACTTAAAATACATTAATAATTGTGACAAATTCATAATTCATAGAATAATTGAATAATACAGTACTCAGTCATATTACAATATTGATGCAGAGTGTGTGAAAAAGTATGTTTATCCCTTCATATGTTACATACAAATACCCCATGGACTATCTACTTAATGTGTTTATGAACTATTGTTCCTTACACAAAAATTAAACATAATTGATGTATTAACATAAATAACACTAAAGAAAATATTGCATACATATACTATACAATTCTTAGATTCATGAAATGAAATAAAATAAACATAAAAATAAAAATAATAATGAAAATAAAATGAAAATGAAAAATGAAAACCAAAAAACACATGAAAAAACACAATAACATAAATACACTTTAATAACTACTACCTTATTGGATATTAATTATTAAATATTAGGTAGTTAGTCAAGGAAATACTTTAACATGTATGTTTGGACCAAGGCTGAAGTAGATTTAAGCCAATAGTGTACTGGACTAACTAACACCTACCCTTAATATAGTTTTTCATAAGGATAGGTTTGATTGTGCAATATTCATTGACTCCAGGCCAATTGTGGGCATTTAACAGAATCTGCCATTTTAACTCCTGTATATCTAGATCATATTTGGTAATTCTCCCTTGCACATCACACAATAATTGCTCAATTATACAAAATTTAAATTTATGGTCAGTATGTAATTGGATATGCCTCACTAAAGCATTGGTGGTTTTCATATGCTTTATATCCAATATATGTTCTTTTATTCTACTCCTGAACTTTCTACTCGTTTTGCCTATATAAAAGGCTCTACACTGTTGACATAATGCTGCATAAATCACATTGGAAGTATGACAATTGAAGTGTCCTTTAATATTGATGTTAATATAATTAATTTTAATTTTGTCCTGTGTATCTTGTATATACTTACATGTTGTACATCTTCCACATCTAAAATTTCCAATTGGTCTATTATTATTATGTTGTTTTACTTCAGTATTATGCTCAAAAAACTCTTTAAAAGACATATCCTTTTTATAGACAAATTTAATAGGTCCTTTGAATATTGATGCTGTCATGTGTTCACTAATTAACAAACTCCAATTCCTCTTAATAATATTCTTAATTATTGGGGTACAATCATCATATACTGAAATATATAAAGGTATCTGATCCTTGTTATCATGCTTGATCTTATTTGTATTGTTATCATATCCATATCTTAAAATAGCTTGATATATCCCTAACTGTCTTTTGTTTTTCACTTCTTCTTTAATAGTTTCACATAGGATTTCTGGGTATCCCCTACTTATAAACATACTTTGCATAAATTCCAATTCATCATATAATTCAGTTTCCTCACTGATCATCCTGGCAGCCCTGACCATCTGACCCTTAACAACACCCTTCTTTTGATGGTCAGGGTGCCAGCTATCATAGTGAAGATAGGAGTTGGAAAATGTTGGTTTTCTATGTATGTTTGATTTTAAATATTCCCTATGTTTATCAAAATTTAACTCCACGTCCAAATAGGATATACTATCGTAGCCGATATGATGTGTGAACTTTAAAAATCGCACATTTTGATTTATGTATTCCAAAAATATTTTTAAAGATACCTCATCTGCGTCCCATACTATAAAGATGTCATCTAAGTATCTAGTATATGTTTTAAAATGTTGTTTAAATGGACTATTAAATATGTAGTTGTACTCCCAATATGTCATTATTAAATTAGCATACATGGGGGCACATGCTGCCCCCATTGCAACACCATCAACTTGTTTGTAATAATGTCCTTCATAATACAGAAAGTTATTATGTAGTACTATTTCCATTAGACTAATCAGCGTGTTAATCTTGGTTTGGTCAAATGTTTTTGATTCAAAAAGCTGTTCTTCTAACCAAATCAACCCTATATCATGAGGTATTGATGTGAAAAGATTGCAAACATCTATAGTGACCATAATGTCTCCTTCCTTCATTTTAACTTTGTTCATCATATTGAGAAAGTCCCAGGAGTCCTTAGTGATATATGGAAATTTAGTCATACTTAGTTTAAAGTGATTATCAAGATATTGACTGATAAAACATGTTTTATTCCTTTTGCCATCCACAATAGGTCTGAATTGTAAATTATTCAGACCCTTGTGGATTTTTGGAATTCCAAATATTCCACTAATGACCGGAAAGTCATTAGCTAAATATTTGTGTTCAACTTCTGTCAGTTCACCTTGCATTAACATGTCTTCTAATCTATTGTCTATTCTTTTATGAGCAATGTTGATTTCATTTACACTTATTTCAGAATAAGATTGACCTAGCAACATGGTGGTCATATATGAGACATAATCCCCTGTGTCAGTTATAACAACTCCACTACCTTTGTCAGGCCTCATTATTCTAATGTCTTTAATGTTTAATATATCTTTAAATGTTGCTTCATTATTTTCTGTCATGTTATTATGTATGGGAGTATTATAATGTTTGAAAAAATCCCTAATGTCCATTTCGGCCCGTTTTTCAAAGGTAATTATTTTATCATTCATAGGGGGGTTAAAAATACTAGGTTTACTTAAATCACTCACTATATAATTCCTACTGTTGTCCTGTACACTGCCCTGAAAAAATAATTTCAAATTTAATTTTCTACTAAATAGTTTCAAATTAACAATAGAATTCACTAATCTCCCCTTTCGACAGGGTACAAAGTTATACCCTAGTGAAAATAAGTTGGCATGTTTACTATTAAATGCATATTTAGAATAATTAAATATTTTATAGTCCCCATGAGTATTAGTAATAATATTAGGGTTACTTAAAGGTTCTTTATCAATTAATTCCAAGTTATCATCCGATGTACATGCGTCTTCTTTATTCAAATATCTTTCAATATTAAGGTCAATATAGAAATTAATGGAGTTATAAGATTCATTTCTTAAAAGGTCAGTGCTATTCTCATTCATATCATCATTCGTCATGCCATTAACTGTGTTATCAATATAACAGCTCGGTGTACCAAAAGAAGAACAAATAGTGTCAGGGTATTCATGTACTGTCAAGTCCAATAATGCTTGATCATCTTGTCGTGATTCATTTAATTCAAAATGTGTATCTCCCCGACAGTTCATGACACTTACTTCTTCAGTTATTGCATAGGCTGGGAACCCACACTTATTCTTAACAATGTCATGTTCTTTAAAATTACCATGGTAATCATTTTTCTCCGTGCTACACTGAAAACAATCATACCCGATTTGCTCGTATGGACTAATTACCTTGTCACCCACCTCATATTTCAAATTATCATGTTTAATATTAATATGCTTCACACTATTATCAGCATTGCCCTCATAAGTATGACTACACCCCGCCATGTCATAACTTATTGATGCTCGTTGCGTACGGGACTGTAAAACAGTAAAAACATTATTCTGTCCCAAATTTTGTTCACACGTACCATATTTGAGCCGAAACGCTGCTTGCGTTATTTTGGGTTGGTATAAGTCCATGGTCGGTGCAGCAATAGTGTAATCTGTATCCATGTTGTAATCGACGCTAAAGTCAATTCCGTGTGCGGATGGTTTCCTCATTTCCGACTCCTCCATCCGGCTTTCGCATTGCTTGCCGCTAAAAAACCTCTTTTAGGTTTCGCCCCTGTATCTCTATAATCATCCTCTCCATGATGTTTTCCCCGATTGAAGAGCCTTTCTGATCGCCTTACCACTTCTGCGTAATTCTGTTCATTAGGACCTTGTTGTTCCTGTTCCTCATTATCGGAAGTGATGTCATACACTTCCTGTCTAGGTCGATTACGTTCCATGTCTATCTCATCACCATGGTTGTTATGCTTACGTTTGGATTTGGGGTAAATTTCACCAGCCTCGTATCTTTTGATATCCCTTGTTATTTTATTGCTTTTCTTATTATATATGATTCCACAGTTATAGTCAATGTCCTTGATAATAGTAGTATATTTGGTATAAAATTTATCAAAGCTGGAATCTTGACTAATGTTTTGATTAAGTACATCGAGTTCCTTTAACATATTGTCTATTCTTGAATTATTATATTTAATCATTATTTCCATCATACGCACACCGGTGTTATTGAATAACTCATGCAGTTCTTCCAACATGTTGTCATTATTTTCACTTCCATGTGGGTACTTCCAAAGCCTTAGTCCTTTGGGGACCATATGTAAGTCTATATTTTTCTGTAAGTAACTGTTTTCAAGTTGTACACGTTTATATTTAAACAGTTTTATTTCGAAGGTTTTTAACATATCACACATTGCATCATGCTGTCTCTTTGGTGGTAGTTGGTTATCGTTTTGAGCCATGTTAAACGAAAAAGAATTGTCACGCCAAACATTAAAATTCATATTATTGGTATTGTTAACCTTCTCCCCATTAAACGTTTGCTTTGAAGTGCCTTGCTTAGTTGAAATGGGAGATTGCGGCGTAGCCTGTGTTAATGGCAAACCAAGGGTATCATTAACAGTAGAGTTATTGTCATGGCTGTTTGTGTTTAGCAGTTGGTGAATTAAAGCCGAATGCTCTTTCAACTGTGCATTGATTTACTGAAGTATAACCCCCATGTCCGCTGGAACCACCTCGTCTTCCATACTAACACAATATACGTTGGAAACACAAACTTGTAACTTACAACTAGGAAGTTCCACAGACCGAGTATACTACAGCAATGGCACGTACTTCCTCGTTAGATTAAAATGTTCACACTGTTTTCAAAAATCCACGCTGAAAAGATGTTACCAAGTTGAATCCATAGCAATAATGGAATTTAATCATGAAACAGATAAATAATACAGCCAACAGAACGCCAAGGAAGTAATCCAACAATTTACCCGGGTTTCGTCCGCCAAGACGAACTTCTTCAGAATGATCTAATCATAGATTACCTCCCCCTTAAATACACAATCAATTAATTAATTAAACAATCTAATTAAATAAACTAATTAATTAACAATTATATAGTCATAATAAAGCTACAATTAAAAAATAACTATAAATTCATATTATATGTGTCCTAATTTATACAATACATGTATCAATAGCGACCACGGTCATTATGAAAAATTAAATACTTAAAATACATTAATAATTGTGACAAATTCATAATTCATAGAATAATTGAATAATACAGTACTCAGTCATATTACAATATTGATGCAGTGTGTGTAAAAGAGTATATTTATCCCTTCATATGTTACATACAAATACCCCATGGACTATCTACTTAGTGTGTTTATGAACTATTGTTCCTTGCACAAAAATTAAACATAATTAATGTATGAACATAAATGACACTAAAGAAAATATTGTTTACATATACTATACAATTCTTAGATTCATGAAATGAAATAAAATAAACATAAAAATAAAAATAAAAATAAAAATGAAAATGAGAAATAAAAACCAAAAAACACACATGAGGAAACACAACAACATAAATGCACTATAATAACTACTACCTTATTAGATATTAAATATTAAATATTAGGTAGTTAGTCAAGGAAATACTTTAACATATATATTTAGACCAAGGCTAAAATGGATTTAAGCCAATAGTGTACTGGACTAACTAACACCTACCCTTAATATAATTTTTCATAAGGATACATAATAACTTTCTGTATTATGAAGGACATTATTACAAACAAGTTGATGGTGTTGCAATGGGGGCAGCATGTGCCCCCATGTATGCTAATTTAATAATGACATATTGGGAGTACAACTACATATTTAATAGTCCATTTAAACAACATTTTAAAACATATACTAGATACTTAGATGACATCTTTATAGTATGGGACGCAGATGAGGTATCTTTAAAAATATTTTTGGAATACATAAATCAAAATGTGCGATTTTTAAAGTTCACACATCATATCGGCTACGATAGTATATCCTATTTGGACGTGGAGTTAAATTTTGATAAACATAGGGAATATTTAAAATCAAACATACATAGAAAACCAACATTTTCCAACTCCTATCTTCACTATGATAGCTGGCACCCTGACCATCAAAAGAAGGGTGTTGTTAAGGGTCAGATGGTCAGGGCTGCCAGGATGATCAGTGAGGAAACTGAATTATATGATGAATTGGAATTTATGCAAAGTATGTTTATAAGTAGGGGATACCCAGAAATCCTATGTGAAACTATTAAAGAAGAAGTGAAAACAAAAGACAGTTAGGGATATATCAAGCTATTTTAACATATGGATATGATAACAATACAAATAAGATCAAGCATGATAACAAGGATCAGATACCTTTATATATTTCAGTATATGATGATTGTACCCCAATAATTAAGAATATTATTAAGAGGAATTGGAGTTTGTTAATTAGTGAACACATGACAGCATCAATATTCAAAGGACCTATTAAATTTGTCTATAAAAGGATATGTCTTTTAAAGAGTTTTTTGAGCATAATACTGAAGTAAAACAACATAATAATAATAGACCAATTGGAAATTTTAGATGTGGAAGATGTACAACATGTAAGTATATACAAGATACACAGGACAAAATTAAAATTAATTATATTAACATCAATATTAAAGGACACTTCAATTGTCATACTTCCAATGTGATTTATGCAGCATTATGTCAACAGTGTAGAGCCTTTTATATAGGCAAAACGAGTAGAAAGTTCAGGAGTAGAATAAAAGAACATATATTGGATATAAAGCATATGAAAACCACCAATGCTTTAGTGAGGCATATCCAATTACATACTGATCATAAATTTAAATTTTGTATAATTGAGCAATTATTGTGTGATGTGCAAGGGAGAATCACCAAATATGACCTAGATATACAGGAGTTAAAATGGCAGATTCTGTTAAATGCCCATAATTGGCCTGGAGTCAATGAATATTGCACAATCAAACCTATCCTTATGAAAAATTATATTAAGGGTAGGTGTTAGTTAGTCCAGTACACTATTGGCTTAAATCCATTTTAGCCTTGGTCTAAATATATATGTTAAAGTATTTCCTTGACTAACTACCTAATATTTAATATTTAATATCTAATAAGGTAGTAGTTATTATAGTGCATTTATGTTGTTGTGTTTCCTCATGTGTGTTTTTTGGTTTTTATTTCTCATTTTCATTTTTATTTTTATTTTTATTTTTATTTTTATGTTTATTTTATTCCATTTCATGAATCTAAGAATTGTATAGTATATGTAAACAATATTTTCTTTAGTGTCATTTATGTTCATACATTAATTATGTTTACTTTTTGTGCAAGGAACAATAGTTCATAAACACACTAAGTAGATAGTCCATGGGGTATTTGTATGTAACATATGAAGGGATAAATATACTCTTTTACACACACTGCATCAATATTGTAATATGACTGAGTACTGTATTATTCAATTATTCTATGAATTATGAATTTGTCACAATTATTAATGTATTTTAAGTATTTAATTTTTCATAATGACCGTGGTCGCTATTGATACATGTATTGTATAAATTAGGACACATATAATATGAATTTATAGTTATTTTTTAATTGTAGCTTTATTATGACTATATAATTGTTAATTAATTAGTTTATTTAATTAGATTGTTTAATTAATTAATTGATTGTGTATTTAAGGGGGAGGTAATCTATGATTAGATCATTCTGAAGAAGTTCGTCTTGGCGGACGAAACCCGGGTAAATTGTTGGATTACTTCCTTGGCGTTCTGTTGGCTGTATTATTTATCTGTTTCATGATTAAATTCCATTATTGCTGTGGATTCAACTTGGTAACATCTTTTCAGCGTGGATTTTTGAAAACAGTGTGAACATTTTAATCTAACGAGGAAGTACGTGCCATTGCTGTAGTATACTCGGTCTGTGGAACTTCCTAGTTGTAAGTTACAAGTTTGTGTTTCCAACGTATATAGTGTAAAAGTATTATTTTGGCTGCAGAGTGGTTTGGAGGTAACAAGAATTGGTTTTGATCTTTGAGATTAAGGAGAAGCTGGGAGTTGGAGAACCAGGTCTCTATACAAAAGAGAAATTCCTGAGTGTCCTTTTGTAGTTCAGTTATGCTTCTGGCAATGCAGATTAGTGCAGTCATCAGCATAATGCACTAATGTAGCAAGCTTTCTGGCT
The DNA here is from genome assembly GCF_019279795.1 of Protopterus annectens. NCBI lineage: Eukaryota > Metazoa > Chordata > Ceratodontiformes > Protopteridae > Protopterus > Protopterus annectens. The sequence continues at coordinate 1,254,085,748 of NC_056731.1, forward strand.
GTGCAGAGATTTTTTTGAAATATTTAAGAGTTGTGGTCGAAAAATAGATCCTTCAGGTATACCTACTGATTCAGGGAAGAAGGCAAATAATATATTTTGTTACTTTACAGCTTGTCACCTGTTATGTCAGTGTTTCTGAACCATGTAATTGATTATGTATCACATCCAAGGAAGGAATAGCTGAAGGCCAGAGAATGGTGGCAATTGAAGCTCCATGATGATGAACCCTTGAGTACATAAAATTAAATCTATTAAATGTTTATTAAAATACAGGTGTATACACAAATAGATAATGTTGTTTTAGAAAATAGCATTTATATGTACTCTTATATTTAATTTAGGATGCTGTACTTATTTAAGTTAATGTGGTTCATGTCACTTTAAAGGAATACTATGGTAATTATCATGTGACATTTTAAAAGTATTTTAGATGTATTTAAACATTGAGAGTTGGTTGGTGTTATATGTTCTGAAGATGTCTTGATTTAAGATATAAGCACTTAACATATTAAAAATAACTGCAAAATACACCTCAGGTCAAGTGCAGTTTTTGTGGTATATCAGTTGGTGTTCTACTACACTTCATTGCCTTGTTATTTGGTTTGGAGTTTGTTTCATTTCAGTAGAATTTTCTCCATGTCCTTGGTGGTTGTTTCATTTTGGCAGAATTTTCTTCACGTCCTTAGTGGTTTCTGTGGTCCAGTTGCAGGAGAATGTCATGGATGGAATTTCTACTATAACTGGTAACTTAACATTACTTATTAACCAGCTGACTCAGATTGTTCCATTTATCACTGTAACCTGTTACAACTGATAATAGTCTTGAGATGAACAGAGTTGTAGGTATTATGGGATTGTAGAAAAACTTTGTGTGCCAGGAGTTTGTTACTCCTGCACAGAGATCTGCTGATTCCTCAGTCAGGTAAATTTGGGTGTAATAAATTCTACTGGCAATTTAATTTATTCAATGATTGTAAACAAAGGATTAGATGGTTGTTGAGATGTTCTCACATGGGTTAAGTATGACGTTTCCTTTTTTCTGTCTTTTGATGAGGTAGCTAAAAGTTCAAATAGACAATTTCATTAATTTGAGGATAAATTAACTTAGTACTGTAAGGTCCATTTATAAAAATCAGTATTTCAGAAAGTGTTTGTGAATCAAACAAGTACCTAAGGGGCCCCATTGCTGTAAAGGGTTGAAAGGGCTGGTAAGTGGCTTTACCTTACACAAAGAGTTATACACTTTATTTGATTAACAGGGTTGTAAGTTGATTGAAGTGTTGATGAAATATAACCAATGCAAAATGGAAATGTTGGATAGTGAAATTATAAAACTGAGTCTATTACTCATAACTTGTTATTCCCTAGTTTTAAAACCAAATATACTAAAGTTTTTGGTAAGGTAAGCAAAATTTGTCATGAAATTGAAAGAAATACAAAAAGTTACCTAGCGATAAATAAGATTATAGTAGTAATAGTGTCTATCCTGTGTCACAGTTGGGTTCCTACCAATATGATGAACTTAAAAATACTGCTTCTGGTAGTTGGGATGGTCTTAAATATATTGGTAATAACAGATAGCAGGGACATCCTTTTAGGTTCACTAACCCTTAATTGATCAGAACGTTGAAGAACTAAGTCAGGTCCCAAGCATCACAACTATGTTTCCTAGGATCATATATATATACATACATACAAATATTTCAAGCACGGGCATTAATGACCTTCTAGCCTGCCAATATACCAAAAACAGTTGTTCCCATAATAACTGTCCAGGCTATTGTAAAATATTTAAACTACTGCTTGATTTAATGTAACTTGGTAGTCTATTTCATGCATCAGCTGCTCTCTCAGAGAACTGGTTATTACAATTCTCATTCCTATAGAATTTTCTACATAAGTTGTCTAATGATTCTCTACTACTTTTTGATAATCCCAAATATAACCAGAGGTAGTTGTCTGTAAATTCCCTATACACATGAATAACATCTCATTTTAAATATCTTTATGAAATAGTGTACAATTTCAGATATTTTAGTATTTCATAATAACTTAAAATTTCATATCCATGGAAGGTCTTACTTTATGTCCACTGTACTCTTTCCAGTTTATTCATGCTAATTTTCTTACAAGGTTTCCCTATTGTTATTCCATACACAGTTTGGGTCTAATATAAGTAACAAATAATGACTTCATCATTTCTGATTTCCCAGACTATAATTTTTTATACAACCTATAGTTCTATGATTATCATTAATCAATTGGTTTGTATGATTAGAACAACTCAAAGCTTGATCTACCCATATACCCAGGTCTTTAAATGAATTTCAATCACTGTGCACTGTATTAAATGTTCACCTTTCAATTTATGTTTCCCAAATCTCATATGCTTAGCCTCCTTACAAAAATTACAATGACATCAAGACAAAGAAAATGAAGAAAAACAACATGGGAATTCAGCAAGAACAAGTCCAAACAGAAAACATTGTGTTATTGAACATGACTTTTAATAATGTGGGTGATTCTGCTGTTGACAACTACAGCTCTCAACCTATTAATGTTGACTATTGTAACTTGCTGGAAAAAGGATTAAGTTTCATCCATACAGTTATGGATGATACTGAGAAAACATTAATTGATTTAAATTTTTTTTTTTGTAAAATGAATTTATCATCATGGTTCCAGAACAAAAAGTTTAATGATGATATTGGGCATCTCGGGAAAAGAAGTGTCTTCAATCACCATTTACAGCCAGTATTAAATCTTTTTGAAAAAAAATAGGTGAGAAAAGTCTTAGACATTTGTTGAGAGATAACAGAAACTCCAAAAGGGTGTTTATTCTGACCTATTGGTTTCAAGAACATTGCAATAATAAGAATATTAGAATTGTGAAACCTGACAATGGGGGTGGATTAGTAGTTATGGGCCATATTAATTATGCAGCTAAAATATTTGAATTGCTTCAAAGTGACATATATTATCTCTTCTAGGAATGAAGGTAATGTTGCTTATTAAAAAATAGATGTACAGCTTCTTGATCTGTTGAATGAAGGATATATTGATGCAGTACTTATAGCTACTTGTGTTGAAAAACCTATTATAACCAAGATATTTGGCATCCCAATATCCACAAGGATTTAACTATACCTCCCATTAGACCAATAGCTGTGCTAGGGATTTGAAAACGTATGCTATTACTATATTAATTGACTATTGTGAAGGCAGTTGTGATTCATTTCTTTATCTTTTAAATGATTCTTGAGCTTTTCTAAGACAGATCCAAAATAATTTGTTTTCTAAAAGTTTAACATTTATTACTATTGATGTCAATGTTTTTTTTGGCTATACTCCACAATACCGGCATAAAATGGTTTTATGACGTACTTGTAAGTAAAAGTGTAATGAAAGATCAGGATAACAATGGGGGGATTCAGGGGATTCAGTAAAGCCTACACATTTTTATTTCAAGTGTGCATTGTGCCACGATGCATACATGAGCAAGAACAATTTTAGATTCAGTAAATGTCACTTAGCATCAAGCAAGTACTCGCAACCAGAGAAAATTCTGTGCAATGCACATTTGAGCTTAAGCAGGTGAATCTTATGCAAATGAGTCAGGTAGAGTGATCCAGCAAGGGAGAAGGCAGCTGTGTAGAACCTGTGTCTGTGTTCATAGTGTACGTGGAAGTTTTCTGGGTAAAGAAGTCGACACTGACAAAAGGGGATGTTAAAGTCCACAAATATGGACATAACTCTACTAAAAATAGTAGATCACATACATACATGTGCAAAATATACATTGTGGATGTTTATAAATGGAAGGGGATATGTAAAAATAGCAATTCTTTTTTTAATAATTTTTGCATTTTTGTGCTATGCGCTGCATTGCACAAACATGCTTAACAGGGAAAAGTAATTGAAATAAGAGCTATAATGTAGTTTTCAGAAATGTACTGCAGGAGTGTGCATCTGGTCCATGCAATAGTGCATTTGTGCTGTTACCCAGCTTACACAGCTAAGAACCATGCAGTTTCTAGGCTGTTAGCATGAATATGTATGTAAATGAGTTTCCTTTGGTGAGTTGCTAAAAGGAGCAACTGTGTCCACTTATCCACTTCATGTAGGCTGCTATATGGTTTTGATATTCTCACTGGATGTGGAGGACATTGGGAGGAGTGTCCTGTCACTATTAGGAACGTTTCAGTGTCAGTTTGTGTGTTTGCATGGAATGACTATAGCAGAGCATGTTCATGCAGATAGACTAGCCACTTTACAGTGATGATGTAGCCATCTGTCAAGTAAAACCAGAAACATTCAATTAAGAGCATATACTTAAGTGTAATCTGTGCTGCATGATGCTGCACATAGTGCCACATCACACAATAAAGAAGGGCCTTTAAGTCATCTCAATTTTATCCTAGGCAGGTGAGCTGCATCAGAATTAGTCAATCCCACATGGTGAACCTACAGTAGACCTGTATAAAGTATGCATACACACTACATTCTGATTTTTCTTCAATACTCTGAACCATTCGAGTACTGACTTGGAAATTTTAACTGATAAAATACTACTAGGAGCTGCTGCAGCTGTTCTGCATCTGCATGTGCTAGAGGTTAAAGTCAATCCTGTTGGTGCTGCTGACAATAGGCCTAGGCCAAGAAGGAGAAGAGTGTTCAGGCCCAGGGTAACCTTCCAGGAGCTACATGAGCTGGAGATTGTAGAGTGCTATAGGATGGACAGGGACATTTTAGAAGAACTCACTGAGCTCTGCTGCCCTCAAAGCACAGCCAGAGCTACAGAAGGGAACCCATCCCAGTGGAGACAAAGGTATGTGTAACCCTTAGGATACTATCTACAGGCATTTTTCAAAGAGTGACTGAAAGAAACAAGAAAAGTCTTAAACTATTATTGGTATCAAGTGCACTACTTTATTAAGGCACCAAGAAGTTACGTCTCAACTCTATTAATCACTATTCAGACTACATCTGAAATAAAACATAAATTTTTGCATCTATTGTAAAACTGAGATAAATAAAGTAGATAGGATGCACACATTCTAAGCTAAACCAAATCCAAGGTGTATAATAATATTGTGATTGCATCACTAGGGTTAAATTTTTCTCAGTCTATTATAGGTGATTTAGAGGTGACTTAATTTTGGAAGATACATATTTTGATGATTAATTGCTACCATCAAGAGTTAATGTAACCTTTTTTGTGCATAATATAAATATGAAAAACATAGAAAATTCCTTATGTCTAACAACAAATTCAGCCCATTATTTTAGAGAACTATCTTTCACAATAGGGTTTCTTAACCTTGGAAAGAGCTGCCAATGATGATAAAACAAACTCCAAATCTACAAAAATTTAAAACAGACACAGGTATGCAGTTTCTAATACACTTTATGAAGCCTATAATGCTTAATAGTAACACATTCTTATATAATCTCATCTGAGGAATCTGAGAATACTCAAAAAATATACTCACTGACCATATTTATTTATTATTTTATTTTACATTTGTTAACCGGGCTAGTCCAACTGGATACATGTCCATTTTCAGTGGAGGCCCGAGGAGAAAAGCTCCACTAACTACTACTTAACAAGTTAAATAAAACATATACAGAATTATGCGATAAAAGGAAACATTTGATTAAAATATTTTTCAGAATGTATATACACAAGAGTACAATATGAGACTTCGCAGGAGAGATAGTTTAGATAATTTACTAGGTTACAGTATTACTGCTTTATACTGAGAAATAGAAATAGATTATGATAGATCGAGATGAAAACCTGAAAGAGGAGAAGGAATATTACAGAGAGGTAACTCATACAAAGTAATGGAAGTAATACATGCACATAGAAAGAAGGTAAATAGAGAGTGAGAGGGATAGGTAGAGGAAATTAGTGTGAGTTAGAGTTTAGTCGGGGTTAAAGCATGGACATATCCACTGATTTTTAAGATAAATTTTAGTTTTTGTTTGAACAAAGCAGGGTAGGCATAGAAGTAAGTTCAATAGGAAGTTGATTCCAGCATTTCCCAATGGCGTTAGAGAAAAGGAGTCACCAGCAAGATTGTTGGATTTAGTTAATGTTACTAGGAGTTTGCTTGAGGAGCAAAGTGAATTCAGGTTAGAGTAAGGGGTCAGAAGTTTGGAAAGTGCAGGTGTGTTGTTAGGTTGATAGAAGGCTTTATGGACAAAGGAAAGTTGGGAAAGAAGCAACATATTTTCTAGTTCTAGCCAGTGAAGTTTCTGAAGGTTCAGACAGTGGTGAGTTCTGAAAGGAGTGCCAGTTGCAAATCTGGCAATGCTATTATATGTGTTAGTCAGTTTAGAGAGATTGTTTTTCTTCAGGTTAGTGAAAATTGATGAGGCATAGAGAAGAGTTGAAATAAGGTGAGAGTGGGCAAGGGTAACTTTTGCTGTGGGGTTAAGAATGTTTTAATTCTGTAGAGGGAGCCCAATTTTTGTTTACAGTTTTAATGGTATTATTAATGTGGCAATCATAGGTAAGGTTGTTATCAATCATGACACCTAGTAGTTTGGTAGTAGAGTCGGCTGATATGAGGGTGCCATTAATAGATAAGATGGAGAAGTCTAATGTGAGGACCTAGTAGTAGGTTTAAAGAGGAGGAGTTTTGTTTTTTTAGCATTTAAAAGTAGGCAGCGTTTTAAGAACCATGCTTCTACTTTGTGGAATACATTTTGAGTAATAGTTTGAAGCTCAGGTATGGATTTAGCGGAGCAAATAAGAGTGGAGTCGTCCATATTGTATACAGCTAGCTTGGGGAATAGCTACTTGTAGGTCATTTATAAAAAGGGAGAAAAGGAGGGGTCCAAGAATAGAGCCTTGAGGGACACCAAGAGAAATTGGGAGAAGAGAGGAAAGTTTGTTATCCCAGAGGACTGCCTGTTTTCTGTTAGTGAGATAGGAAGTGAACCAATGGATAGCCTTTGGTTGTAAAGCAAGAGATTCCAGGATTTTATGAGGAGGGGGTGGTTGACCATGTCAAAGGCTTTGGACAGGTCGATAAAGAGGGCTGAAGATAGAATATTATTGTTGCGGTTTGTGTTTATAAAGTCAGTAAAGGAAAGGAGAGCAGTGGTGGTACTATGAAAAGGCCTAAAGCCGTGTTGACAGGGAGTAAGAATGTTATTTTTAGTTAAGTGATTCATTAGCTGGTAGTGAACACATTTTTCCATGATTTTTGCTAGGGGAGACAGGAGGGCTATAGGTCTGTAGTTAGAGTATTCATTGGAGTTTCCTCCTTTATGTAATGGTATAATGTGTGAGATTTTCCAGATGTCAGGTATGGTTCCTTCTTTAATAATTCTGTTGATAAGGATAGAAATGGGATAGGCTATTTCCTTAGTAGCTTTTTGGAGGAATTCAGATGGAAGTTGGTCAGCAGAAGGGGTACATGGTTTAAGTTTTTGGAGGCATTTTTGGATGAAGGTGGTGGAGATGGGTTGTATTATAAATGTTGGTTGATTAGAAGATGCAAGATCAGGGATGCTAGAATTGTCAATGGGAAGGTTGGAGGCCAGTGAATTGATAGTATTAGTAAAGAAGGAGTTGAAAGCATTGGCAGTTTCATGGGAAGAATTATTACTGGACCCAGAGGGAGAGGGAGTGGTAGTCTGTCCGGGGTGGAGAAGTCTATTCAAGGTAGACCAGAATTTTTGGGGATTATTATAATTTGCTTGTTGGAGGTTACTATAGTAGTTTTTCTTGTCAGAAAGAATAGCTTTTTTGGTACTGTTTCTTAGGTGTCTGAAAGTCACTTGATCTGAGGGAGATTTACTAGTTCTCCATTTTACCCAGGATTTGTTTCTGAGTAGCATTTTTGTCTAGTTTCCTTAGATAGCCAGGGGCAGGTTTAGTTTTGACTCTGATAGTTCGTTTTGGTGCATGTTTGTCAAGGATTGATAAAATGTGGTATTAAAAAATTGAACAGCTTCTTCTAGAGGAAGAGTTTCTAGAGGTTTCCAGTTACAGGCATTTAGTTCAGTGTTAAATAGGATAGGGTTAAAATATTTATTACTGCGAGAAGTTCTGATGGTAGGGGCGTTAGTAGTGGTGTTCTTCTTTCTTATGATATAGATTAAGTTGTGATCACTAATATCATCTGGCAGAGTGCCCATTTGATATTGTAGTTGTGGTTTATTGACAAGAATCCAATCTAGTATACTTTCTTTGTTGTTAGGTTTGTTAATCCTAGTCGGGGTGTTTATTGTTTGTGTAAAGCCATGGAGATTAATAAGAGAGAGTGGGTTGTTAGTATTGACTGAGAACCAGTCAAGGTTAAAGTCCCCAAGTATTACAGTTTCTTGTGGGTAGGTAGATGAAGCCCAGCTAAGGATGTTTTCTATAATTACGGAGTTATTTCCAGGGGGTAAATAGATACAGATAATATAGATGGCTTTTTTTGGGTTCAGTTGTAGTTTTGTTATAAGGAGTTCGGCCTTGGAGTTCTCCAGGGAGTATAGGGTACTAAGGATAAATTTAGATCAGACTTAAATAGGAGTGCTACTCCTCCACCTTTATGGTATTACGGTCCAGTCTCAGAATGTTGTAACCTGGTGGAATGATTTCAGTATCTTTAGTGAGGGTTTTAACCAGGTTTCAGTTAAACATAGGATGTCAAAAGAGTAATAATCAAGAAGGGAGTGCAGATGGGTGACTTTGTTGTTAACACTTCTGATATTAAGGTGTCCTATGAGTAAGGTATTTGCATTAGAGGTTGGTAATGGAAGGGATGAGTTAGAAATGGTAGGTGTGGCTTCCGAGGAAATAATAGAGGGTCCTGGGTTAGGATGTATATCACCATCTACCAGGGTAGAGGGGTAGTGTTTTAAGTGGTATTTACTGGTAAATAACAGTAAATATTTTAGTTTTCTTAGCATGAGATTATTAGGTTTAAGATGGGATAGTCTGTGGTATTTAGCTAAGAGGTAGCAAGAGGTAGATGTAATGTTAGAATGTGTGAAATTTGAGGTTGTTAAATCTGAAGCAGTTTGTTTGGAAGAAGTTTTAAAGTGATAATTATACTTTATTTCATAAGAGGTAAGGAGATAGGGTAGTATGAGTACTAGAAAAGAGATAGACAGGGGTAGTAGCTTAGCTGGATTTTGTTTGATTATATAGGCCATGGATGCCATTGTATAAGTTTTAGAGGACAAGTTGAGGAGGGATAAAAGGAACTACCAGGCCCAAGATAGGATATAAGTATAGTAGAAGTTAATGAGAAGAGGAAGAAGGAGCTAGAGTATAAGTCCAGGTGTAGGAGGGAGGGAGAGAAGAGGGAAAGGGAGTAAGGTAGTTACTAGTGGGTGGAGACTAACAAATTAGGACAGGGGTTTGGATAGGTGTGTTTGTATAGGGGGTGTGGTAAGTGAAGTATAAGTGTAGGGGTGCGTGGGGTGGGTGGGATAAGGGGGTAGGGAGGGGAGCGGAGCGGGGCAGAAACAGTTAGAATAGAGAGAGCGTAGCCAATCAGTTCAGCAGAGGAGCTGAAACACTACGCAGATAGGAAAGTAGGAATAGGAGTTTAGTAAGAGAAATGATATTTAGATATGCAGGTGAAAACATAGAAGGAACAAGGTAAGTATACAAATAAAGGTACAAGTATTATACAGGGAAGAAAAAAAGGTATGCTGAGGGAAAAGAAAGAGGGGTTAGAAAGATAGAATATAGTCAGGATTCAGTCACGTAGTATCAGTAGGAGGAAACAGAAGGAGATACAGCAGCCAAGAGTGTACAAGATGGGAAAGGAGAGATTAAAAAGGATGAAGGAAATCAGGACTACCTAGAGAAAGGTGAGGGTAGCAGACACAGGTGACTCTAGTCAGGCAGGAGCATGAGGGAGTATGACACCTGGCTAGATATGAGTGGAGAGGGAGAAAAGTTACTATTATAATGCTAGCAAGCAGGGGAGAGTAGGCAGCCTTAGGTGGTTCCACGTGGGTGCTGCACACGATAGGGTTATAATAAATAACAATAGAAACAAAATTGGACATACAGCAAAAATCACTTTTCTGCTTTGACAATAGGACCCGCAGATGACAGGTATTTTAAGGTGCTTCCTGGGTGCCGACACAAAAGGCCTTTATTGTAGTTTCAGGGAGACAACTGAATACGTCAGCAGGGAGGGACAACCCAAATGAGGAGCACTAGGCTTCAAAGAGCAAAAATCACTTTTCTGCTTTGACAATAGGACCCGCAGATGAGAGGTATTTTAAGGTGCTTCCTGGGTGCCGACACAAAAGGCCTTTATTGTAGATTCAGGGAGACAACTGAATACGTCAGCAGGGAGGGGACAACCCAAATGAGGAGCACTAGGCTTCAAAGAGCAAAATCACTTTTCTGCTTTGACAATAGGACCCGCAGATGAGAGGTATTTTAAGGTGCTTCCTGGGTGCCGACACAAAAGGCCTTTATTGTAGATTCAGGAGACAACTGAATACGTCAGCAGGGAGGGCACAACCCAAATGAGGAGCACTAGGCTTCAAAGAGCAAAAATCACTTTTCTGCTTTGACAATAGGACCCGCAGATGAGAGGTATTTTAAGGTGCTTCCTGGGTGCCGACACAAAAGGCCTTTATTGTAGATTCAGGGAGACAACTGAATACGTCAGCAGGGAGGGGACAACCCAAATGAGGAGCACTAGGCTTCAAAGAGCAAAAATCACTTTTCTGCTTTGACAATAGGACCCGCAGATGAGAGGTATTTTAAGGTGCTTCCTGGGTGCCGACACAAAAGGCCTTTATTGTAGATTCAGGGAGACAACTGAATACGTCAGCAGGGAGGGGACTCTAGTCATGTCCAGAATAATGTACCATTTGTGCCAATGCTTTAAGGTCAAGCATTTAAAAACCTTTTTGCATGATCCTCAGACAGACGGATTCATAAACCAAACATTGATGTGCACACTAAAAAAGTTATTGAGGGAAAGGGACCAGTTAAGAAAGATGAGGGAGCACTAGATTCCTATCTACATTACACCCCACAAAATAATACTGTAAACTCTAGCATCTGAGGCCCAGGAGAAGATAGCTTTTTTGATACCAAAGAGCTTGTATAATGGCCTTTCTTTTGGGATACATGGTTTCTTTTACAATCATTCAGAAATTAATCATCAGAGTCCTAATTTGCCGTACGGACTATACTGTCATTTACACATACAATGTTATAATTAATTCTGAGGTTTGGGACTCACATCTAGCCAAGGTGAAGGCTATACTGGACTACCCAAATCAAGTCAGGTTAGTTGTTAATAACTCAGAAAACAAGGTAAAGAAGACAGAGGTTAAATGCCTAGGATGTGTATTAGGTCAGGATGGATTGTTACAGACTAAGAAGAAAAGGTAGAGACAGTGAGAAGCTGATCAATTCCAAGCATTAAGAAGCAAGTGAGGACATTTTTGTGATTAACTTTATATTATCGAATATTTGCTCTCCATTTTACAACAATAAAATTCCCTTCACAGATCTGACCAATGGGAATATGTCCTCTAATGTAAAACTTTTGATATGGCAGAAACAGACTATGCTTTTAAGCAGATAAAAGAAGGCTTTATATTCAGAGTCTGTGTTAGTATTCCTAATGTTAGCAAACTGTTTACAGTCTATACTACCAGAAGCAGGCTTAGGATCAGTGCCAACATAAAATTTGCATTTTGTGGAATATCCACTATTTTTCTGAAGTTGCAATTTAAGCAAGATGGAAGTCAGAAATTCAGCACTTGAAAGAGAATGACTAGGTATGGAATGGGTACCTGTCTTCCTATGATATTACTTACTTATTAGTCATAGACCATGCTTCCCTTTTATGGTTACACCAACAAGAAAACAGGAAAACAAAGTTGTCTGTGCATCTGAGACTTGCTTTTGCAGCCATTCATGTTTGTTGTTCAACATTAGCCAAGAGTAGCCAGGAATAACCCATCACAATGTAACAAACCTATCTGAGGTGCACCAGCAATCTAAGAGGCATTGGAAATGAAGATTTCAGCCTGAGGGGTAAATCCTGCCAAGTGACTGAAAAAAATTGCAGATATTGATGTAAATATGTATACAGATTGGTTAGTTAAATTGTTAACTTCAGGTTGGAATTTTTCATTACTTTAATTGGATATGTTTCTTTAAGAGCAGAATAAAGATTTTTGTGCTGTATTAGTCAGAGCATATTTGCTTAATGAAACAATTACTGTTGAATTAAAGGAGGGCTGAGATAAGACACCAAGAGGAAGCTGGAGATCGTTTATAGTAAAGGAATACAGAAGAGAAAGAGACAGAGAAAGAGATCTACTGAGAGACTTAGGAAGAAAGAGTTTTTGTATATAAAAAGCACTATTTAAGTGCTCCAAAAAACTGTGATCACATTATTCATAGTTACAAATGTGCAATTGTTTCTACAGCTGCACATGTTCATAATGATGGAACTACTAGAAACTATTATTTTACTCCCTTCCCATTCCCATCCCCTTCCTCCACCCCACAGGACTAAGCACAATGATTCCACTACCTATATACTCATTCTGACCAGTCATTCTACAATAGTGAAAGCTGGAAATCCCTGGGTGAGGCAAGAGCCCTATAGCCTATTCATTCCTACCAGGAATCCCCAGTTACCGGTTCATAGCTTAGTACTAGACTAACTGCTGTTGTGAGCCATTTTAAGCCTAGACAATCATCTAATTTGAGAATCAAACCCTGCTCCTTGTTTCTATAAGGATAACACCTACTCTCTGTCAGGGAATCAAACCCTGGTCTCTTGTGTGATGGCTGAAGATACTTATCACAATACTAACAAAAAATAGCTCATTTACTCTAACAGTCAAGAGGCAATGAGCAGGCTAACTTGTGGGTTTTATAGTGCTGTTACTATCTCCTTCTCTGTCTGTTGCATTCCCTGAGGCAACTCTTCTGAGCTCCACTATATGCTGCTTTCTGAAGGAAAGCATGGCTTTGTGCTCTGAATCTGCTCCTGTTTAGTGTCTGACTTGTACAGGGCAGCATGGGCTTGCTGGGCTTGAGCTCCATGTGGTTAACATCAAATGCTCGAGGCACGTTCAGACCACAAACTTAAGTCATGAAAACTAAAGGAAGCAGTGTATCAATATTCATTAAAGATAAATACACCTCCAGAGTGGTTAAATAGTATGATTCCCTGAAGATACTTCAGGTGCAATTAACTGTTGGTAGGACACCTATTCAAGTCAGTGCCAGCTACAGGACCCCCCTCCATGAATCAGGACACCCCACTCTGCCTATTTGGATCTATTTGAGTCTATCAAGAGACATCCAAACACCATGGTTTCGGGTGACCTTAACTACCCATCCATTGACTGGGTAAATTACTCATGCTCAAATTCACTTGCCCAAAGGTTTCTTGATGTTGTTAACAACAAATGCCCTGGACCAGCTGGTTAACACCCCAAAGGGCACCAACATTCTGGATCTGGTGCTTACCAACATAGGGGACCACTGCTGCATCCCCACAGTAAGGTCTTCCCTGGTGAGATCTGACCACATATTAGTCTCATTCAAAGTAACTATCACACCTGCCCTCCCCCAGCAGCAACTAAGCTAAAAAACTTCTCCAAAGCATTTTATAACCTCTTACAGGATGGCATAAACAGCTTCACTGCACCTCCCCTCAGATGGAACTGGCAAATATGCTGAGTTCTGCACCAATGCTTTATACAAACACCTATATAACTGCATTGACTTGCATCTTTACTCTACCCCTCCATCCCCTTCACCAGCCTTGCGGCCCTGCACTGTGCAACAGCCTAACAAGGATAGCAATAGTCTCTGCAGGTTCCAAACCCTGTGACTGACCCAGCCCGAAACTCCTACAATCAACCCCTGCATGGGTATTCGCCTATAGAATAGCAGGAAGTACCTTAGGATAGCAATAGTTTCTGCAGGTTCTAAGCCCTGTGACTGACCCAGCTGGAACCTCATCCAATCAACCCCTGTATGGGTATTCCCCTATAGAATAACAGGAAATACTTTATGATAGCAATAGCCTCTGCAGATTCCAAGCCCTGTGACTGACCCAGCCTGAACCTCCTGCATTAAACCCCTGTGTGGGTATTCCCCTATAGAATACCAGGAAATACTTTATGATAGCAATAGTCTCTGTAGGTTCCAAGCCCTGTGATTGACCCAGCCTGAACCTCCTACAATGAATCCCTGTGTGCGTATTCCCCTATAGAATACCAGGAAATACTTTATGATAGCAATAGTCTCTGCAGGTTCCAAGCCCTGTGATGACCCAGCCTGAACCTCCTACAATCAGCCCCTGTGTGGGTATTCCCCTATAAAATACCAGGAAATAATTTATGATAGCAATACTTTCTGCAGGTTCCAAGCCCTGTGACTGACCTAGCCTGACCCTCCTACAATCAATCCCTGCGTGGGTATTCCCATATAGAATACCAGAAAATACTTTATGATAGAAATAGTATCTGCAGGTTCCAAGCCATGTGACTGACCCAGCCTGAACCTCCTACAATCAACCCCTGCATGGGTATTCCCCTATAGAATACCAGGAAATACGTTATGTATGTGCAGCCTACAGTAATTAATACTGTATTCAATACCTGTATTGATGCTCCTCTCCTGGCTGTAAGCTAGCACATTCTCTGGATCACTCTCTGGAGACTGCCTATGCTCTCTACATCCTACTCTCTCTCTGAATCAACCAGCTCTCTGACCACAGTGCCCTCCTCTGCACATTTCTTTGGTCTCTCCTCCTGACATCTGCACTCCTCTATTTGCGTGCCTGGCCCCTGGTTTGGTACTCTAATTCTTCTGCTGTACATCACTACTGACCTACCCTGTCTTTTTCTCTCTGTACCTCTGCCCCCCTGCCTTCTCAAATTCATATCTACCTAACTTTCCTGATTTCCTGATTGCTTCTGGGAGTTTTTCCAGGGGAGTAACCCCGCTCTGCTCCTCTAACCTACCCCCATTCCCAACCACCCCTACATCAATTACATTTATACTCTCCACTCACTCCCCTTCCTGCCAGCTCAGCCTCTCACAACACATTTCCTGCCTGTACTCCTTCCCCATTCACCTCATTTCCTTCCCCACTCAATTATACTCCCTATACAAACTCTCAATCATCCCTCTAACAATGCAACTCTTCTTCTTCTTTGCCACTGCACTACTCTTATACCTTTCAGCCTTAACCCCATTTCACTCATATCAGTCCTAAATCCCCAGCCCACTTAAAGATTCCCCCAACACTACCTCCCACACTAACCTATTAACCACTTCCTACTCAGCTATCTCACCATCACTCTTTAGTTTCTCCTCCACCAATTTTCACATATTTACCCTCTTTCACAACCAGTTACCCTCAAACCCAAATCAAAACTCATCTTCCTCCACCTAACATATACTCTAATCACACATCTTACAAATAACCTTCTACTCTCTGGTGACATCCAGCCTATCCCAGGCCCTCAGTCCCTTCATCATTCCTCCAATCCCACTACTTCTGCTTTCACCGCTAACCATACCCATTCTCAGATACAACAAACTTCTGCACATAAACACCTATCCATATATTCTATAAATATTCAAAGTCTAACTAACAATGGGGTTGGAAGGGTGGCCTAATGGTTGAGGTGTTTGCCTTACAAACACAAGGTGCAGGGTTTGAGTCTCACAAGGGATAATTGGCTAGGCTTAAAATGGGTCGCAAGGGCAGTTAGCTTAGTACGAATCTATGAAACCTATGAAGATCTCAGAGCTGCATTCCTGGATAGCCCATTTAAACCCTAACATCCTTGTCTTGTCCGAAACTTGGCTAAAGTCTCACATCACTAACAGTGAAATACTGCCACGTGGTTACAACATATATCGTTCTGATAGATCCCCTAAAAGGTGGTGGTGTAGCCATACTCTACTCAGATAGCCTAAACCTGTCTCCTGTCATTATCCCTATTCCCAACTTCTGTTCTTATGAACTTCTCATCCTAAACTGCCATCTAAACCCACACAGGAAATGTGCTTTTACCTCCATCTACAAGCCTTTGGGAATAATATACCCACCCTCAAAAATATCCTATCCTGGTTTAGCCACAACTTAGACTATGAAACTCTCATTCTTGGTGATGTCAATATAGACTGGTCCAAACTTAGTAGCAACTCCCCACAATCTAGCATCAACTTAGATGGTTTCCATCAACTGCTTACATCCCCCACCCATTTCAAAAAAGACTTATCTTCCAGTTCCACCATTGACTGGATACTCACCAACTCCCCCCACCTCTGCCATGGCCCATGTACCATACATGACTCCTTAAGTGATCACCTCCCCACCTCTATCCTCAGACACATCTCCCAGCACACAAACCCCACCTATATAGAGATTGTTGTAAGCTCTCTAACTTCAATAATACCCAATTTAACTCCACACTATCTAGTTTTGACCGGTCCTTCCTTAAACACATCCCTCGTGATGATGCTGTCAATAAATTTAACATTTTCCTAGATACCCTTAATTCCCTTGCTCCCTCCAGGAAAATTAGAATTAAATCAAACTATGCTCCATGGCTCTCCAAAGATACTAGAGCACTGATGCATAACAGGGATAGCACCTGGAAGGCATGACTTAAAACTAGGCATACTCCCCTTCTACATAAATACAGACAACTACGTAACCTAGTCAAGAAATTAGTCACTAAAGACAAAAAATCTTACTACAACTCATCTCAACTAGACAACAGGTCCAACTCTTGCAATTTCTGGACTACTCTTAACAAAATACTCTACCCCGGCAGCCCTTCTAGCCCCTCAACTTACCCCAACTTATCTCCTCTAAAAATTGCTACCCTACTCAACAAACACTTCATTGACACTATCCAAAACCTCACTCCCTCTAATACTAACACTGCAACTACCACTACTCCATCAACCCCCATAACCAGAATCTCTTCTGATTTAAACCTGTGTCAACTTCTTACATTAAATCTCTTCTAAAGCTTATAGCATGTTCTTCCTCTCCCAATTACCTACCTCTTATATTTCTCATATTTGCTGCTGAATCTATAGACTATCCTATATCCATTCTCATTAACAGATCTATACAAGAGGCTACGGTTCCTGCTATCTGTAAATCCTTCTTTACTATCCCACTACATAAGGGTGGCAACTCCACTGATCCATATAACATCGTCCCATTGCCATTCTTTCTCCCATCTCCAAGATACTTGAGAAATGCATTCACTCACAACTTCTCAACCACCTCCTCCAACACAGCCTTCTCACTCCCACTTAGCATGGTTTCCGTCCCCACCACAGCACATCCACCACCCTCCTCTCTTTCACTCATACCATAGCCAAAGCCCTTGATAACAATCAACTAATATCCTGCCTCTTCCATGACCTTTCCAAAGCCTTTGATACAGTCTCTCACTCAATACTCCTTTCTAAATTATCTAACCTCAACCTATCTTCTTCCCCCCTTGCATGATTCTCCAGCTATCTCTCAGGTAGGCAGCAATCTGTCAAATGGTTCTCCTCCTGCTCTCTCTTTATATCTGTTCAACGGTTGTTCCACAAGGCTCTATCTTGGGTCCCATCTTATTCAATATCTTTACTACCAAACTCTTCACCTCTTGCAGACAATCTTCTTTTATACAATATGCAGATGACTCTATACTCATCTCAGTCTCCAGTAGTATTACAGACCTTCTCCCCTTACTCAAAACTCCTTTCTTTCCACAGAGAAATGGCTATCCGACAATCTTCTTATCCTTAACCCCAAGAAGACCAAGCTCTTGCTCTTTCTTCCCCGCTCACTTTCCAACCATAAATCTACATTTACTATAACATCCTCCAACAACACTATCATAAAACCTGAACCACACACAAAACTATTAGGCGTCATTATTGATGATGAACTCAAATTTAACTTACACTTACTGCAAGGAATAAAAAGAACACACCAGAATCTTGGCTTGCTCTATCACAACAAAAGATTTCTTATTCCAAATGCTAGACTCTCCTTAGCGCAGTCCTTCTTCCTGCCCACACTTCTCTACGCAGCCCCAATACTAACCAATATACAAGCTACTACCATGAACAAACTGCAACAAACTTACCACACAATTGCAAGATTCATTAGAAATTCCCCCCACAACTCCCATCACTGCCTTGCCCTGAACTCATTACAATGGCTCAAATTCCCTCAACTACTGCTACTTTCTCAATGTCAGGTTATTCACTCCATTCTATACAGGCCTTCCTCCTGTCCAGCTCTCACTACTTTTTTATCTACCAACACCCCTTCTAGAATGCTCTGCACATCTAACCAACAACTTCTGAATGTAGAACATCCAAAGAAGAACATAGGCAAACTATAGTACAACTGCTCAATAGCCCACACTTGGAACAAACTTCCTCTACACATACGCTCCATCATACACCCGCCACACTTTAAAAAGGAACTCAAAATCATCTCAATGCCAAATCATGTCCCTGCTGAGAACCTACCTAATTTTCCCCTTTATCCAATGGTGCTTCTTTTCTCTGAACTCCTGGAAGCATATATACCTTCCTAGGAAGCCTAGGCAAGAAATCTGATCACTTGTATATAACTTGCTTGATCACTTGTATATAACTTGTTTGGAAATATATATAAAAAAAAACAGTTCATATACTTATTTCTTTGAGACTATTCTCTTAGGGTAATCTAAATATGTTTGATTCAAATTTGTACTAATATGTTTTGGAGTGAAACTTGGTTGTGTGACTTTCTATTTGTGTTACCTATGTAATCCTTAATTGTTTTGTAACTGGAGCTTTTCTCCTCGGGTCTTCACTGAAAACATGTCCCTGGCCCAGCTGGACCAACCCGGTGAACAAATGTCAATAAATGAATGAATAAAAAATGACTTGGCAGTACCTGATAGGACTAAAACAAGCTTCTCAAGGAAGAGCAAACCCTCCTGATGGACAACTGCCATTAACAAGCTTTACAATAAGAGGAAAAAAATTGAGTAAGAGGGAGCAAGCCCTAAAGCAGAAACACTTTCTCCTCAGCTTAAACAAACAAATAAGACTGCTTGTAAATTTCTTAAAAGCTAACTACAAATCCAAATTAGCTTCCTCAACTAAGGACAACCATAAGGGGTTCTTTAGTTAGATCCGTAAACTAAAATGAAAGACACAGATTTGGGCTGAACTTGTAGTTAATGATACAACATATACTGTGCCTGTGGACGTAGCTAACCTGCTGACTGACAGGTTCTGTGAAAGCTTTAATCCCCTGCCCTCACCACATGTATCCCATGACATCCCTACCACCTGTCCCCGTCTTTGTATCTCTCAAGAGCAGGTTGTAAACACCCTCTCTGAGGCCAAAAAACACAGCATCTATGGGACCTGATACCATCCCAGGTTACATCCTACATGGGCTGCAACAAGAATCAGCAACTCCATTGGATACTCTTTTCAATCATAGTCTAAGCATCGGCTTCTTCCCAGCTGAATGGAAAATGGCCACCATTATTCCCTTGCACAAAGGTGGTGCTTCCACTGATCGCGGGAACTATAGACCTATTAGCCTGACTAGCCTGTGCTGGACAGGTTGACAGACGAGATCAGACAGGAGTCCCCGTGGACTATGATGTTTGCAGATGACATTGTGATATGTAGTAAGAGTAGGGAACAGGTTGAGGAGATGCTGGAGAGGTGGAGATATGCTCTAGAGAGGAGAGGAATGAAGGTCAGCAGGACTAAGACAGAATATATGTGTGTGAATGACAGGGAGGACAGAGGAATGGTGAGGATGCAGGGAGTAGAGTTGGAGAATGTGGATGAGTTTAAATACTTGGGATGAACAGTTCAGAGTAATGGCGAGTATGGAAGAGAGGTGAAGAAGAGAGCACAGGCAGGATGGAGTGAGTGGAGAAGAGTGTCAGGAGTGATTTGTGACAGACGAGTACCAGTAAGAGTGAAAGAGAAGGTCTACAAGAGGGTAGTGAGACTAGCTATTTTATATGGGTTGGAGACAGTGGCACTGACAAAAAGGCAGGAGTCAGAGCTAGATGTGGCAGAGTTAAAGATGTTAAGATTTGCACTGGGTGTGACAAGGGTAGACAGTAATAGGAATAAGTATATTAGAGGGTCAGGCCAGGTTGGACAGTTTGGAGACAAAGCCAGAGAGGTGAGATTGCATTGGTTTGGACATGTGCTGAGGAGGGATGCTGGGTATATTGGAAAAAGGATGCTAAGGATGAAGCTGCCAGGTAAGAGGAAAATAGGAAGGCCTAAGATAAGGCTTATGGATGTGGTGAGAGAGGACATGCAGGTGGTTGGTGTAATAGAGCAAGTTGCAGGGGACAGGAAGAAATGGAAACAGATGATCCACTGTGGTGACCCCTAATGGGAACAGCCAAAAGAAAAAAAAAAGAAGAAGCCTGACTAGCCTTATCTGCAAGGTCATGGAGGGAATCATCATGGACTATACCTCTCAACCTGGAAACATCAAAAAGCTGGATAAAGCCCATGAAAAATAGGTACAAATCTGTATGCGGATTAACATAAAATGTGCAAACTTAATTATCTAACCACACCTACTCCAGTGGAATTGTAGGATATCAACTTTTAAATGCAAACTGAAGAACAGATAACCAAATATGATCATGAAACACAAAATAAGCAGAACAGCCATAGTGTTTTATTTATATTAGTATTTGAACTTATTAAAAATTAAAATACAATTTTCTTTTGTAAAAATAAAATTAACTGTGGGTGTGGTTGTGCTTCAGCCTTCTTCATTAAATAATACAAAATATAAACCAGAACAAAACTGTTTTATTTATATTATTAACATCTGAACCTGTATAAAACTTTGAACTTGTATAAAACTAATATACAATTCTCTTACATAACAATAAAACTAATTTGTACTAGTGCAACAAAACAAAAAGTTTATGGTGTTAGTTTATTATATATTATACAGTGCAACATAATAAAAAGGTTATGCCGACCACGGTATTCTTTTATTTACTTAATCCACATGATAAACAGATGCCCTCACAATTTCAATATTTTACAGTTTAGATGTTTTAATACAAAGACAGACTTTGCTGTAACAGAAAAGAATCTAATTGCTTATGAATCAAATGGATGCATTCCATGGTTTGGTATGAACTGTGCAATACATCTTGCACTATTTTAAAGTAACTGTAAAATGCAGATTTAAAATATCTATAGCATTTACCTCTGATAAATGCAACAGATGACATTTTTGCAAAACTATCAAAAATTTTAAAAGTTTTCATGCCTTTTTAATATATGCAGTCTTTAGTAACCATTTGGGATAGCATTAATCCTGCCTTTTCTGCAATATTTGCTAAATTAACTGGAAAATACCAACTCACAAAGAAGGATCTAACTGCAATCCAAAACTTTAATGGGGGGCTTGCGAAAAGAGTGATATGTCCCTTGCCTTGGCTGGTACATTCTCATATTTGCATAATACTGAATGCTACTGAATCTGATATAGCTAATTGAGCAAAGTCACATTATATCGCCTTCACTACTCAAATGAGTTTGCTAACAATCAGCAGCATAATTAATTACAATGATGGTGCCTACTGCTATTCAGGTATTTATAACAGATGACACATCATGACAGCAAATGTGAAAATGGTACCTCCTTATTGGAAACTCAAATGTGTCCATTCTAGAAATGATATTTAAAACACGGAAACTATTTCTGAAACACTAAACATATACTATGACTCACTGGCAATTTGCAACCTTAATCGGGAGAGACCACTTTCTCTTGGAAAAGCAATACAAAGTTAAACACTTCATTAGTGTTATGGAAAAGTATAACTGCCTAAGTCAACTAAAAGTGTACTAATTTCAGCAAAACTGCACATAAAATCATTATTTTCAAGGCAGCAAACCCTCTGCAGCCTCATTATTGAGAACTTTGTCCACTCACCCTCCTTTGTTCACATGCACTAACTCTGAATATGCATTATGGAGACCTTCGTCCCCTCACCCTCCTTTGTTCACATGCACTAACTCTGAATATGCATTATGGAGACCTTTGTCCCTCACCCTCCTTTGTTCACATGCACTAACTCTGAATATGCATTATGGAGACCTTCGTCCCCTCACCCTCCTTTGTTCACATGCACTAACTCTGAATATGCATTATGGAGACCTTCATCCCCTCACCCTCCTTTGTTCACATGCACTAACTCTGAATATGCATTATGGAGACCTTCATCCCCTCACCCTCCTTTGTTCACATGCACTAACTCTGAATATGCATTATGGAGACCTTCGTCCCCTCACCCTCCTTTGTTCACATGCACTAACTCTGAATATGCATTATGGAGACCTTCGTCCCCTCACCCTCCTTTGTTCACATGCACTAACTCTGAATATGCATTATGGAGACCTTCGTCCCCTCACCCTCCTTTGTTCACATGCACTAACTCTGAATATGCATTATGGAGACCTTCATCCCCTCACCCTCCTTTGTTCACATGCACTAACTCTGAATATGCATTATGGAGACCTTCGTCCCCTTGCCCTCCTTTGTTCACATGCACTAACTCTGAATATGCATTATGGAGACCTTCATCCCCTCACCCTCCTTTGTTCACATGCACTAACTCTGAATATGCATTATGGAGACCTTCATCCCCTCACCCTCCTTTGTTCACATGCACTAACTCTGAATATGCATTATGGAGACCTTCGTCCCCTCACCCTCCTTTGTTCACATGCACTAACTCTGAATATGCATTATGGAGACCTTCATCCCCTCACCCTCCTTTGTTCACATGCACTAACTCTGAATATGCATTATGGAGACCTTCGTCCCCTTGCCCTCCTTTGTTTACATATACTAACTCCAAGTATGCTGCACCCTGTGAAAGAACATATGCACTTTAAATTGCATATTTCTGCCCCCATTCTTTCTCTGAGATTCACATATCTCAGAGATCTTAGTGAAGTGGGCATAGTTGTCTAAACCATTACTCCATTTGTTTACTTTGCAGGGATTTCAGAAATGGTGAATGGACAAACAAACACACACACACACACACACACACACACACACACACACACACACACACACACACACACACACTCACACACACACACTCCAGCGGACTTCCAATAAAATAAACTAAGCAGCAAACTTTCAATAAAATAAGCAGCAGTGGATGCAATTCAGATTGCACGCATGCTCATTCTAAATGACAGGCAGGCTGGCACTGGCAGCTTACATCTATGGAAAACAAAACGGGTTGTTCTATGGAAAATACATGTAGTAACAGCTCAGTCTTCTTTACTTGTAAGACAAATGTGTAGTTCAGGCTCTCGTGTATAACTGTAGCAGTTTATGTTGTAAGACGAATGTGTAGTTCAGGCTCTCATCTATAACTGTAGCAGTTCATGTTGTCAGGCTTCTCATCATCTGTCCCACCCCTCGCAGCCTTCAGCTGAATTCCAAAAGGCTGGATGAAGCTGATGTCACTGCACATGCCTCCACGTGATGACTTCAGTCCAAATTAAGGGATGCCACTCAGGAATCATGGCACCCCATTATTCAGACCTCAAAAACCAGGGAAAACCAAGAGATTTGGTATGATATGTCATGGACCTTATCATCAAATACATAGGTAATCTCAAAACACTTGATCCTACTCAGTTTGGATTTGTCAAAGGGAGATCATACCTGTTAAATCTGGTGGACTTCTTCGAGACAGTCATCAACACCCTGGATGAGGGGAAATTTATGCATACAGCCTACCTAGACTTAGCCAAGCCATTTGACACAATCTCCCACTCAGGCATAATTGAAAAACTCACCCAGCTAGGTATCAACACTTAAATTGTTAGATGGGTTGCTAACTTGTCTCACTGACAGAATTCTTATAGTCAAAATATGTAATCCACCTCGAACAGCAGACCTGTAACCAGCGGTGTTCCACAGGCATCAGTCTTGGGGCAGCTACTATTTGGAATCTATTTCTCCAAAGTACAAGCAAAAACTAAAATCTGCAGCTGACAAAGTTTGTTTATGACTGCAAACTGGAAATGGTCATAGAATTTCTAAATGATGTCAACATCGTTCAAGAGGGTCTTACACAAACAAATGATTGGTGCCAAAGTCATGGCCTTAAACTCAATGCAAAAAATGAATTATCATCTCTTTCAGTAAGGGTTATGTTCCTGGTAACTACCACATCAATAGCAACACATTAAGTATGCACTCAGTGGTGAGACACCTGGGCATACAGGTTGACAGTAAACTTACCTTTGACCACCATGTCTCAACAGTAGTAAGAAGGGCATTATATATTGCTCATCTCATAAGTAAGGACATTGCTTCCAGAAAAAAAGAAGTTATAACCTCCCTGTACTCTTCCCTCATCAGGCCAGTAATTGAGGACAATGCCCTTTTTGGTATGGACCTTTACAAGCATCTGCAGCAATTGGAGGGACCATAAAAGCTCCTCACAAGGAAAATTCAAGGTCTTCAGCATCTGTCCTATGTGGATCATCTGAAATCACTGTCAGTTTCTTCTGTTTCATACAGACTACTCAAGAGGCAATCTCTGCCTTGCATACATGGCAATATCTGACCCTGCATTATTGGAAATGCTACATATCCATAAGTCAAATGGTACACGGGTTACTCACTCTAAAGAACTTAACCTGGTATGTGACATTAATAGAACCTGCTGGAGGGACAGATTTGTCTGCCAGAGGTTACCACACTTTTGGAACAGACTCCCATTTCATGTCAAACAGACCACCTCATTGGACCTCTTCAAATGCAATCTGGACTATTGGATCGGTAACAGTAAATTCATCCTGAGGGTTCTACCTCTGTCCCTCTTGGAGAGTGGCAATAGGTACTGATCATGGAAATAAGGGTAGAACTTGGGTAGGGTTGTAAGGGCCATAGGGCCATTAGCCTAGTAACTTCCTATGATCCTGTTCTTATGATCCTATGATTTTATCCCTCTATCCCACAGATCTAGCTTGCTAGAAACTATTCTTGATCAGATTTCAGTTCTGTGAAAAAAAAAAGAAACACCCAGATCCTAAACACATCTGCCCCCCACAATGGAAATGAAGAAATCCTATATGCCAACCTCAAACTAAACCCAAATAAAACAATCAACATCACAGGATGCTACTTCCCACCTGGCCAAAACATCCCACCCCTGGAAAAAATTCTGAAATGGGCTCACCATTCCCTACCTCGGGAAACCATGATCCTAGGCAATTTTAATATCAACTGGCTATCTTGTAGTAACAATCATCCAACACCTAAACCCTCATGGTTTCTCCCAACTAATATAGTCACCTACCTGGATAAATAAAAACTCTAACAGACATACTACTTCCAACTGGAAATTAGTCAATAAAGAGCCTCACTCATACTTATCTACTTATCTGGCTGTTTACCAGACAGCCTCAGTGACCACACTCTTTCTGAGACACCACTTAAATTGTGCAAAACCCATTATCTATAGGCAAGTCCAAAATAGGGTAAACTTTGACCCTCTCTCCTTCATCTCATCCCTTCAAAAATGTGATTGGACACCACTAAAATACTTCAATCGGGATGAAGCCGTCCACTTCTTCAATAGCACCTTCCTAAATATCCTAAACACACATGCCCCCATAAGAAATGCCAGAATCAAAACACAGTACTCCCATTGGCTATAAAAAAGCACCAAGGCACTAATGAAAATCAGAGAGAAGGCATGGCTGCATTAGTGCTTAAGAAAAAAACCCTCCTCTAGACAGTCATTTCTAGAGTTGCTCAACAAGGTCAAAAAGCAAATAAAAGAAGATAAAACCCAATATTATTAGTCTGTCCTAAACTCCTCCCATCACAACCCAGAGCAGTTCTTGTCCACAATAAACTCCATTCTCCACCCAGGTAAAATAGGTATCCCCCCCACCTACCACTTCCCCTTCCTCCAGCAGTATTGCTAACTCATTCAGTAAAAATGTTACTGAAACCAATCTGTCTTTGACTAAACAACACAACCTTTTACCCATCTTCCCTACATCAAAACCAAATACTGTTGCCCACCGTCTTCTCTTTTTCATCAATGCCTGAAACTTAAGCCTACAAAACTTGCATCTTAAAATTTCCCCTCTGAATACCTAAAAGTAGCAGCAGAAGCCCTAGCTTATCCAGTCTCTATCTTAATTAATCAATCCTTATCAGAAAGCTATGTCCCCACACTGTGGAAAATATCCCACATCATTCCCCTCCATAGAGGTGGCTCCTCCACTGAACTTTCCAATTACTTCCCCATAGCCATCCTTTCTCCACTTTCCAAGATACTTGAGAAATGCATCCATTCTCAAGTATTAGACTACCTCTTAGCTAATGACCCTCTCTCCCGCACCCAGCATGGCTTCAGGCCATACTACAGCACTACTACCTTCTTGCTCTCTTTCACTAATGCTACCTGTCATCATAAAAATAATGGCCCATTCTCCTCTGCTATATTTCTGGATCTATCCAAGGCTTTTGACATGGTCTCAAACAAACTACTAATCTCTGTTCTCACTAACCCATCCTTTTCCCAATCAGCTACTTATTGGTTTCACAGCTATCTAACTGGCTGCCAACAATCAGGCATAATGACCTATCTCCTCAACTTCCTGTAACACTCAGTGTTCCCAAAGGCTCCATCCTTGGTCCCCTACTATTCTCACTCTTCACCAATGATCTGTTCACAAACACCAAGCATGCTTCTCTTATACAGTATGCAGATAACTCCACCCTCATATGCTTAGCCCCAGCTATACCTGAACTTCACAAGATCACAAAGGAAGCCTTTTCATCTGTAGAAAATTGGCTATCTAATGCCCGGTTATTACTCAACTTGAGCAAGACTAAACTCCTTATCTTCCAACCCACTAAATCTAACCCAATTATCCCCCACTTTAATATTCTAGCCAAAGACAATACTGTCATCTCCTCAACACTACACACCAAACTATTTGGTGTTGAGATTGATAATCTCAGATTTGACACTCACATTTCTCTTACCGTAAGAAAGGTTCA
The DNA here is from genome assembly GCF_019279795.1 of Protopterus annectens. Taxonomy (NCBI): domain Eukaryota; kingdom Metazoa; phylum Chordata; order Ceratodontiformes; family Protopteridae; genus Protopterus; species Protopterus annectens. The sequence goes on from NC_056731.1 coordinate 1,254,112,864, forward strand.
CAAAAAAATAGGTGTACTGTACAGAAAAAACAATTCCTCACCAAGACAGCCAAAATGTCTGCTGCCAATTCCCACCTAATCTCCACTTTACTCTATGCATCTCCTATACTTACCTACCTCAGACAAACAGACCTGAACAAGCTCAAGGCTTGCTACAATAAAATTGCTAAGTTTGCCATTGGTGCATCCTTTCACAGTCACCACTGTATCTTACTTAGAGAACTTGGCTGGCTTGAACTCCCTCAACTTCTTTACTTGAATCAACTCTCCCTTGTTAGTAAACTATCCTCATAAAGTCCCATCCCTTCAAAACCTTCTCCAGCCCTACTGCTCCACTTGACCTCTACGCTCCAGCAGCAAAAATCTACTTCTAGTGACCAAACCCCAGAACTCAGCAGGAGAAACACTATTCTCCTGCATCATATCCAGATTATGAAACAATCTCCCCTCCTCTATAACCACACTACCTTTTTGCAATCACTTCAAGACTGCACTAAAAACTCACTTAAAAAGTCTCTGGTTATGCCCATGCACCAATCTTAACTAGTAACCCTCCTTTTACCTCCCCTTCCTCTCCCCTCCCCTAGCCACCATGCCTCAAACCATCTGACCTTGCATTCCTTCCTCTTCAAGCTCTGGCTCACCCTTTACCCTCCCCTTCCCTTCTCACTCAATCTCTCAGACCTGTTATAACATTCTTAACTACCTCACTTCATCTCAACTCCAAATACATATCCAACTGACTTACACCTAGCTTCCACTTACTACAACGTATACTACTCACACAGTCTCCTCTCTTACTCCTCTATCTTCCTCTTCCATCCCATTAGCCCTTCTAGCTTGTTCCACCTTCGTGTGGAGCTTCTGCTTTATATCTGCTTGAGTGTAGTGCAATATTTGTACATAAGATTTAGGTATATGAGTTTAGAACAGTATCTGTTGAGCTTAGTGCTATCTGTTAATACATCCTACCTTTATTCCTAACCTCTAGCTAGATATTGGTATATCTTTTCATTACTATGTTTCATATTGTATGTATAGATAATCTTTGATGCAGTATGTATTATTTGCTATTTTATGTATATGCAATTGTTCTTCATGTACTCTGCTGCTCATTTATTGTCCTGTGGAGCTTTTCTCCCCTGGCATCCACAGAAAAATGACCTGTGTCCAGCTGGAATTTTCCAGTAAACAAATGTAAAAAATAAATCTTCTTCTTCTTCTTTTAGCTTTTCCCAGTTAGGGGTCACCACAGCGGATCACCTGTCCGTTCATGATTGGCAATAGAGTTTTACGGTGTTGAGTTGCCAGCCCGCCTACCAAACTTCCAAATAACTAAATAAATAACTAAATAAATAAATAAACTGAAATAAATGATTCTTTATCCACTGTCATTGAGTATGTTTAGTACCTATTTTAAGAATAGATGAGATATCCTATTTATAGATGTATTTCAGTAATGATACATACAATACAGAATAAATGCAAGGGGAACCTCTGTGTTGGAACTGCTGCATTAATACAATTATATAACAAAAAGAAATGTTCGTAATGTATTCATGTTGTCTGCTGTACATCATGAGAGCACATATATTGCTGTAACTAAATACTTTCACAAAAATCATTAAAAAAGACACTGGCTTTGATAGTAGTGGGCAATAAAAAGTCCTTTTTTAAAAATGTAATATAGAAATAATATAACTGAGCCTATTGCTGTCCTGTTTATACAGGAGCTAGCTATGAGACAGTGGACGGCAGGTTCATTGTGCCAGAGCCATATGGGACCCACAAGTGATCCAGTTATTAAACTAATACTTTCATGCCATCAGCTCTATTTTTGTGTGTGAAATTGAAGTATATAACACCACATATACTTTGAAATTTAACTGAATGATTTTCTCTATATTATATGTCACACATTAAATGGCAATTTAATTATATTGGTGAGGGAAAGTAATTGTCTGTTTTTCTGGGAAAATACTGATAAATCTTGAATTTGGATTTTCACTAAATTTGAATTTGCCATTTTAGCCAAAGAAATTAATCATCACAGTATATATCTCTGATCATATTTATAATATTGTCAGTTTGCTTTTGTCATTTTTCCTTGTCTAGAGTCTGTTTTAAAATTTTAAAATATATTGATGCAAAAGAAAATTGTAATGAACTCTCCATAATCAGCATAAATTAAATTAAAAATTATGAGTATAATTGCATTATTTTTTCTTATTAAAATGCAATTCATTTTTTTTTTTGAAAACTGAAATCAGTGTCCCTGATCATGGATATATTACTTCAATAGTTAAACAGACTAACGTTATATTGCTGTCTGTCCATGAAAGGTGAGAGATCAAAGTATAAACAATATCACCGCATCACTTTAACCAACTCAATTCAAGTTAAAAGTAACCCTTATTGGCACTAACACTGGTATATTATACTGAGATCTTTCCTCACAAACATGACCACTTTTCATGACCATGTCATTAAAGATGATGATGCTGGTCTCCATTTAGTGTTTTTGTGTTAGTTTGATAGTAGTCCAGATGATATCCCTGTTAATAGAAGTGTTTATCTACTAAATATTTGTTATCAAACATGTTAATCAATGGTTAGTCATCTGTGCATATAGCACTTCTGCCAGAGAACTTTCTTCAAATTGAAAATTTATAGAGACTGTGAGAAGAACAGGAATGATGTTAAAAGCATTAGCATTTTTTTTCAAACAATTATATAAAACATAAACTAGTTGCATTAAAGCTATACTAAATATTAATGTGTAAGAATTTCTTTAACAGACAAAAGTAAAATAAATTACATTATGTTTGCCTTTTTTATGAATAGGTAATGTTTAAAAGAAATGTGTAACATTGCTATAACTGTGCTTTAACAACATACTGAAAACCAAAGGCTGAAAACTGTTTAAAACAAAAAAAGCAAGTAATATATTTGAAATAAATCTGAGCAGGATAAAATAAATGAAAACACAGGTTTAATAAGTGCAGTTTAACTAAGAATGAAAGCTCTGCCCTTCAAGATTTACCAAAAATAAAGACATCAAAATCATGAAGGTCGACAAGGGTGGGATGTTAGTGCTGATGAAGTCTAAGGATTACAACCAAGCAATTTTAGATTTGTTGGATGATAATTCCTGTTACACAGAAGTGTCAAAATAAAATACTAGCAGAAGTTTTTCTGGCATAGACCACATTTTGTTTGACATGTTTAGTCAGGGCAATTTTGGTTATGACACTTTTGTTTTTCTTCAGGTGGAATTTCCAAAAATGATACTTTTTTGGAATTCCTAAGGTACAAAAACAGGAATAAACCTCCATTTAGACCTATTATGTTGGCAGCCTTTTCCAAGACTGAACCAATTTCCACTTTTTTAGACCACATTTTGAACCCTGTGGCTCAGAGTTCAAGGTACTATCTAAGGGACTTGAGGTATTTTTTGGAGCTGTTGAATGGCTTTAATACTGAGGAACCATTTTTTGCTTTGCCTCACTGGATGTTATCTCCCTCTATACGTACATTCCACAAGATGTTGGTATACAGTATCTAAGGGAAAATTCATGTGGTCACACAATTTTTGGCAACAGTGAAATAAATGCTATTTATTCCCTTATGGACTTAGTTTTTTAGGCAATTTTTAAACAGATATCTGGAGTGGCCATGGGAGCTAGATTCACTATGGTTATTGCCAATTTGGTTATGGCAAAATGGGAGGAAAGATTTCTGTAGGAGCAACCCTTACCAAAAAAGTGTTATTCTACCACAGATGCATGGATGATCTTTTTTTACAGATGCATGGATGATCTTTTTTTTTTATTAATACTAATATCTGCTTTTTAAAGCCTCACAGCAAGAGGTTCTCCCATTCGATTCTCCACTGGAGCACCTTCTGTGTGGAGTCTACATGTCCTCCCTGCGGTCGAGTGGCCTTCGAAAGACATGCGTGAATGGGTGTGCCTTCATTGAAGGTTGGGCATCAAGCTGGCACCTCGGCACCGTAAAAATCTACTGCCAATCATTAGCAGACCAGAGTTCCACTGTGGCAACCCCTAACTGGGAAAAGCCAAAAGAAGAACAACTAATATCTGCTTTTTCTCTTATACAATTAAACTCCAGCCAAAATAAAATTTTTCCTGGAATTTTGCAAAATCTCATAATGATTTCTGACTACACTAACTTTTAATCCTAAAATTCAATAGTAATTTGTATAGAATTTATTAATATAAATGTTGGTTATAGCATGCATTCTTATAAAATTCCACATTATATGTATAATTGTTGACATATGTTGTGACTTTCTCCAAAAAATGACATTAAGTCTTCTTTTCTTTACAAAACAAGATGAAACAAACACTTCATAATCAAATTTGTTGAAAAGTGTATGTCTTCTCTAATTAAATGAGTCTCCTGTAGAAATACAATATCTCCTCTTTTTAGCTTTCGATAATTTGTTACAGACTTTATTTTATTATTATTAAGATTAAAGGGAATGAACTTCAGTTTAGTCAAAAAACATCAGTGAGGTTAATTTTTTTAACAAATATACATAAAAATATTCCTTCCACCTGTTACTACTGGGATATAAATTGTATACTTCTCTATATGCGAATATTAAATTTGAATTGAATTAAAATTTATTATTTTTAAAACCTAAGCTATCAAAACTACAATACACTAATAAAGGAAAATAGCATAAAACTGAAAAATTATATGAATAACTTTACTCAGAATGGATACAAACATACCATTTTCTCCTTGGTAATGACTCTGCTTTGATTTCAGAACCAACACTGCCAAGGTAAGATCCCCTCATTTTTTTGCCAGAGATGTTAGTATTGTGGAGCATCTTAAGTTTCATTTTGCTCTTACATAGCTTTTCTAATCATAAGCCATTCATAACATTTTTGATTAGAATACCTTCTTAACTTTTCCATGAATCACTGTACAAGTATTGTCATTTTTTGATAATATCTGGTACATAACATACACCTTGTTACCAGACTTAGGAAAATGTTTCCCAGCTATGGACACCAGTAATATTTTCTGAATAGAATACCCAAATGGTCCACTATGATCAAAACTAATGATTAAATCTGTATAAAAAGGTTAAGACCTGGAGTCTATAATGTTTTCCCACCATTTGAAGACCATTAATATCCATCTAGTGCTATTTATTTAACTGTAACTTGTATTTTTCCCATTTTAGTTTTGTTTACTAAACATGGCTGCATTCTTTGCAGAAGCAGAATCTTCAGTATTTATCTGCCTGGTTTTGGTTGCTAATCTTAGAAGTTTGTTTTCTAGAAACTCTATGACAGTTTCTTTGTAACAATAATCAGAAAACAAACTTTATGACATGAAAATAGTAAAAATTAAATGGTACCTGGTCAGAGAAAATTGTTATAACTAAAATGCTGAGTGCTGACAAGCTGCAAAAAAGTCAGAAAAAAGAGAAGAGTAAATCTTGAAAATCTCTTTTCTACTTTAAACTTCTTTTGCGGGTGGGAGGCAAGCTCCCCTGTACCTCTACTCCTAAACTGCTATATACCTCAGAGAAAAGAGAATATTTCAACAAATAGCATCCCTGACATAGTATATGCAAGTCTATTCTTTTGGCTCTTCAGTCTCTGTATTTTGGGACTCACTCTATTGGATCCCAACATTTCAAATGATTTGTGTCTTGCAAGTTTTTCTGTTTTAATAACTATTTTCTTTCATAATTGTTTGGAATTCTAACAGGCAGTATAATATTGCCTTTGGTAGACACCACAGAGGAAAAGCAAAGCAGGCAGTACCTGTTAGAAATTCATGGTCTATCAATACTTAAAAGATCAGAAAAGACTTCTTTTAAAACATGCAGTAAACGTTTTATTTTATTATAAATAAATTAAATCACTGTTGCAGCCCCAGAATCAGTGTGCGTCTGTTTCATACAGTGCCACATACTAAAATTTCCAAGAAACAGTTACTGATCAACAAAGGTCATTTGTGGAGACATTTAGCCATTTAGCATTCACCAAGCACTTTTACAGATTGCATATCGTAATATGATCTGCTTCACTTTGTGAGTGAGGTTAGAGGTACATACTGAATGTAAATATTGCAGAAAACAACTCCAGTTATCTCCCATGCTTCCAATAGTGTACCAGCCAAAAAAGTACAATTCAAATTAAGTGAGTTGAATTGAAATTTTACTGGCAGTAACAGGCTAGGCAAGATATTTATTCAGCTTCAAGCCCTTTCAGTGTCGTTAGTTGACCTGCAGCGATCGGGTCTATATTATAATCTTGAACGATTAAAAGAGAGAATGTTCTTTAATCAACCCCTTAAAATAAAATCGAAAGCACTAAATCCCAAACACATGGAAAAAATCGCTGCTCTGCAAAACCAAAAAAAATGAAAACACAAAACAATCTGGGGTGCTTCACCCCTCACACCCCCCTACGTAAATATACCAACTCCGAGATCGCACCACAGTGGAGGAAATGGCAAATTCCCAAAAACGGCCCAGTGATTTTTTTTTCCTAGGAAAAAAATCGTTGTTCCATGTGTTCGGGATTTAGTGCTTTTGATTTTTTCTGCATTTCAATTTTAAGGTGCATTTTCTATCCCTCTGTATACCCCCTATGTTCTCTCTGGAAAGTGGACGTTTGGAAAAGAACTTTGTAAAGTTTGGCTATTAACAGATTCTTTTCTATGCTTTGCTTCAGAATTTAGTATAGTCCTTATCAGCTATGACCGTTTTCTCAGTATCAGTAAAGCAGTAAGTATAAATCATTCTATACATTGTGTACTTTAAACACCTTATGAGACTCAACAGCACAAAAGCAAACAGTATACTATAGAACCAATGTACCAGTTGCTGTTGGGAAATATTTTCAGTCTAATTTGTCTACATGGCTGAAAGTGGCCTCTTACCACTTTTTAGACTGTTAGTGTTTATTAATGTTTTAACCTCTGAGATTTCTCTTATTTTGCAATATCTCAGAGAACACAATGCTCATAACAAAAAAAGAAAGGTTAACCGTTGAGGAGAATTTTGTTGAACAAAACTAAATGCAGTATGAAAAACATGGCTGACTGATTCATCCTTAAAACTCACTCCCTGTCAAAAGAGTACCTCAGGGATTCACAATAAGGGCTGCAGTAAAAAGGCCATGCTTCTGCAATATGGTATTCAATGAGTCAGAGACACATTAGCCAACACTGAGGAAAAAAAATCATTATTGGATAATTTGTGTGCCTCTGAATCAAAGTTAACTACAAGTGAATGCAGATTAGTACTTTCCTACAGTAGTTAATAGCTGCATCCCATACATAGCGGTTGCACAGGCACCTCCATTCACTTCCCCACACACATATACATATAGTCAAACACTGACACACACACACACAGACACACACACACACACACACACACACACACACACACACACACACACACACACACACACACGCATACACACACACACACACACACACACACACACACACACACACACACACACACACACACACACACACAAACACATTCCAGTTCTTGATAATTTGCCTGAATGCTTGAACCCATTTGCCAGAAAACTCATTTGACTGAAAATTGCAATAGTCTATAGAAAGTATGTGATGGTGTCATTTGGAATGATAGGAGTTATTAGGGATGTGAGTCTAGCAGAGTATATGTGTAAACGGCAACTGCCACTTTCACGTTGTATACCCAGTTATACAGATATTTGTGTTTGCACTCCAGTACTGATTAACTATGTGTGTTGTATTTGTCTTGTCTTCTAAGGGGTCCCTATCAATTGACTGAGTTTTCAGATACTTGAACTCAATATGGTCGAGACCATATGATCGAGGTTTTGAAAACTCAAAGCTTTTGAATGGAGAACAGAGTACAGCAACGATCGGTAAATTTACCCTTTTCCTCACTGTAGTCTGATCTCATATTTGGTATATATAATTTGCAGGGTGTGGAGGGCACAGCCCCCTGCATAGGGGGTGCAGGGTAAAAAAAGGTTGATTTCTGTGGATTTTTTTTCCTTAAAGTTTGAGTTTTTGAAAACTTAAACGCTGGAGTTTTTATCATACGCTTTGCAGTTCTGTGGATCTCTGTGTTTGTTGTACTGGAGCAGGCTAAGCTAGCGTTTTGCTTTGCGCACTGTTTGTTGGTGGTTCCTGCACGCTTTTTCAGTTTTTGAAAACTTGATTATATCATCTCTTCAATATTTTTTTCCGTTTCAGAAAAGTCGATCTTCTCACATAGACTCCTTCTAGGTTGTGCAACATTGTAGTTAGTATATATACGTAAGAGGGTATTGGGATCAATGCCCTCTACCTGGGAGGTACAAGGGGGCTTGTCCCCATGTAATGTATTTTTTTTGGTATATTTGTTGTGGACACAATTTTTAATCAATGAGTTTACAGGGAAATGGGTTCAAGCATTTAGATTTCAGGCAAATGAGCATTCAGGAAAATGAAGTAGAACCCCCCCCCACACACACACACACACATACACCATATATACATATACATTATATACATATGTGTGTGTGTGTGTGTGTGTGTGTGTGTGTGTGTGTGTGTGTGTGTGTGTGTGTGTGTGTGTATATATATATATATATATATATATATATATATATATATATATATATATATAGATAGAGAGAGAGAGAGAGAGACAGGATATAAAAAGTGTACACACTCCTGTTAAAATGCCAGATTTTTGTGATATAAAAAAATGAGCCCGCAATCAATCATTTCAAAACTTTTCCCACCTTTAATGTGACCTATAGCCTATACAATTCAATTGAAAAGCAAACAAATCTGTTAGGTGAAAATATAAAAAATAAAAAACATACAATAAGCTGGTTGCATAAGTGTGCACACCCTTAAACTAAAACTTTGTTAAAGCACCTTTTGATTTAATTACAGCATTTGGTCTTCTTGGGTACACACCTGACATCAATTAAAGAGACTCTGATTAACCCCAAATAAAGTTTAGCTCTCCTAGTAGGATTTTCCTGACATTTACTCAGTTGCATGCTACAGCAACAGCCAAGGTTCACAGAGAGCTTACAAAGCATCAAAGGGATCTCATTGTTGAAAGGTATCAGTCAGGAAAAGGGTACAAAAAATTTCCACAGCATTGGATATACCATGGAACACAGTGAAGACAGTCATCAAAAAGTGGAGAAAATATGGGACAAGAATGACGTTGCAAAGAACTGGACATCCCTCCAAAATTGGTGAAAAGACATGACGAAAACTGGTTAGGGAGGCTGCCAAGAGACCTAGAGCAAGACCAAAGTTGCTGCAGTAATTTCTGGCAAGTAGTGGTTGTGTACTACATGTGACAACAATCTCCCATATTCTCCATATGTCTGGACTATGGGGTAGGGTTGCAAGACAGGAAGCCTTTTCTTAGACATAAAAATATTCAGACCCAGCTAAAATTTGAAAAATAATACAAGTGTGCCAAAAGTATGTGGGAAAATGTGTTATGCTCTGTTGAGACTAAGATTGAACTTTTTGGTCACAATTCCAGAAGGTACATTTGGCACAAAAACAACACTTTGCATCACCAAAAGAACACCATACCCACATTGAAGCATGGTGGTGGCAGTATCATACTTTGGTGTTGCTTTTCTTCAGCTGGAACTGGTGTTTTAGTCAAGATGGAGGGAATTATGAACAGTTCCAAATACCAGTCACTTTTGGTCCAAAACCTTCAGGCATCTGCTAGAAAGCAGAAGATGAAGAGTTATTTCACCTTTCAACACGACAATTACTCCAAACATACATCCAAATCAACAAAAGAATGGCTTCAACAGAAGAAAAATAAAGTTTTGGAATGGCCCTGCCAGAGCCCAGACCTAAATCCAATAAAAAACCTGTGGAGTGACATGAAGAGGGCTGTGCACAAGAGATGCCCTCGCAATCTAGGAGATTTGAAGCGCTTTGACAAGGATGAGTGGGCAAATATTGCCAAGTCAAGATCTGCCATGCTGATAGACTCCTACCCAAGAAGACTGAATGCTGTAATTAAATCGAAAGGTGCTTTAACAAAGTATTAGTTTAAGGGTGTGCACACTTATGCAACCAGCTTATTGTACATTTTTTATATTTTTTCCCCTAAAAGATTTGTTTGATTTTCAATTGAATTGTACAGGTTATAGGTCACATAAAAGGTGGGAAAGTTTTTAAATGATTTATTGTGGTCTCATTTTTTGTATCACAAAAACCTGGCATTTTAACAACAGGGGTGTGTACACTTTTTATATCCACTGTGTGTGTGTATATATATATATATATATATGGATCACCTTCAGATGCCCGAAATCTCGTTTCACCGACACCAAAAGACCGACAACAAAAAATACCGACAACGCAAAACACCGAAAACCATTACACCAACACACTACACGTAAACAACACAGTACACTACATAACATATCCACTATCCCTAACCCTAAGGTCCGACACTACCGCACTTACCGTACCTGCACCCTAACCCTAACTCACTTACCCACTAACCCCAAGGTCCGACACTCGCACACTCACCCTACCTGCACCCTAACCTAACTCACTTACCCACTAACCCCAAGGTCCGACACTACCTCACACTCACCCTACCTGCACCCTAACCCTAACTCACTTAACCCACCCCTAAACCCACAGTCCCTCACTATCGCACACATACCCTACCTGCACCCTAACCCTAACTCACTTAACCCACCCCTAAACCCACAGTCCCTCACTATCACACACACACCCTACCTGTACCCTAACCCTAACTCACTTAACCCACCTCTAAACCCACAGTCCCTCACTATCGCACACTTACCTGTCCGCTCCCTAACACTAAATCCCTCACTCTATCGCACACTTACCGAGTCCGTGATTCTCACCTTGTCGGTCATCTGAGTTGTCGGTGTTTTCGTCCGTCATTCCGTGTCGTAAACGCGTTGTCGGGCATCTGAAGGTGACCCATATATATATATATATATATATATATATATATATAATATATATATATATATATATATATATATATATATATATATACACATATTTATACATACACACAGACTCACACACACACACACATATATATTTATATATATATATATATATATATATATATATATATATATATATATACACTGAGCAGAGTGGATAAGAGGTGTTGACTACAAGTGTTAGCTGAGATATATAAGTATCCTTTTTTTTATTATTTATACAGATTATTGTTTCTAGCAATTTATATATAGCACTTTTATTTTATTTGTTTGCAGTTAAAAGCATTCTGTATCTTTACAAATCTTTATCTGTTTAAAAACTTTCATTATTTGTAGCCTTGAAAGTTAACAACTTTCTCTAGTGCTTACTGTTTGTAGGCTATTTTTTTTCTTCTCACCCTCCCTCTCAGTTGGTGTCTTGCTGTTATACTTGGTGGCTTTGCAGTGGCCCACCCCTACTGTAAATCTGATCTGGGACACTCCTCCCAGTTTAGTGTCATTAGCTCATTCTACCTCATACAGAAAGAACATTTGATAAGGCCTTCTGTTTCTCCTTTTCCCCTTTCAAAAAAAAAAATATATATATATATTTTGCTTGAATCTCCTTGTGTCCTGACTGTGCTTCTCAAACATTTTGGAAATATAGAGTATATTTCAGAGCATTTATTATAACTGTAATTGCCTTAATGTTGCTACAACTCAAGTGTTCTAGGTTGCACTGCATCTGAAGGGTTTGTATGTTTTAGCTGCTTTACTGCATATATAGACTTCTCTGTATATGTAGACTAGCTACTTATTCTGCTGTTACTGCCTCTTAAATCGTTTTTCAGTTGTGCACTTGCCTTGCTTCATTTAAAAAAGTTTTAAATTGCTAATTTTGTAAGAGTTTTAATTGCATTTACTGTCTAGGACTACACACTCAAGTGTGTTAGCCTGTTCTGTGTTTATTTACTGTATTATTGCATTGTTTAGCCTGTTTCAACAACAAAAAAAAAATACTATCTTGCTTGCTTGTTTCCCACCTTTTGTAGCCAGTCCATATCCCAAGCTTTGCTTGTCTCAGGACATTATTTTCTGTGCTCAGAGCTACCCAGACCTTGCATTGGTAGAGGGAAGTCCTACAGCTTACCAGTGGGAGTGGTGAGCATTGTACTGCCTATCTAATGCTAGAGGAGTGGTTTCCAGCTCTGAAATAGTAACTTTATTAGCCTTTTGGGCTGATTTCTATCCCTTTCAACTTTCTGGCTTAAAAACGCATGTCTTTGCATATTTTTCACATCGTGCAGCACTCTAGGAGGCTACAGTTAAACTATTCCAGGTGCCAGAAAGTCTGCTCTTCAAATTTTCCTTTAAAACTAGCTGGTTTCTCAGTAGTAGCACTAAAATCTGAACCCCTGTGACTAGCACTTGCTCTAGTACCAGCTGGAAAGCACTAGGAAGCCTGAAACAGATACAAGCACTCAGCTCTCCTTGTCAATAAGGAGAAATTAATCATAGGCACTAAACAGCCTATAATTGCAAAGTACGTTGTAAAGGTAAGGGAAAACAGCTCTTAAACTTTACATAAAAGCACCTAAACAGCCATGTCCAAAGGTCAACTTCCGGTGATTTCTCCTGTCTACCTGGTGAATCTGGGCATACTGGGGCAATGCAGCAACTGCCTCATGTACACAGACAATCCTCTCCTCCTATCACCCAACACTACAACCTGCGAGAGATGCACTTACATAGCCAAACTGGAAGCAAAGCTCTCTCCGGCCAAGGTTGTGCTAGACAGTCAAGAGGAGAAGGTTAACACTGGCATCACACCTCAAGCAATTCATAGCCATTCAAAACCCACACCATCAACACCCAGACATGGCAACACTAAACCCACATATGCAGAGGCCCTTAACATTAACCTGCCCAAGCAACAAGGACCTCCGAAGCCGAAACGCAAACAAACATCAGTCACAACCAAAGTGACACATGGCTCACAACACCAGTGTGCCACCCAACAACAGCCCCTAAGGCAAGACAATGTACCCAACACTTTAGTTATGGGTGACTCAATAGTCAGGCACACTGATGTCCCACTCACCAGACTGAACAAGGAGAAAATTACAGTCAGCTGCCTGTTGGGTGCCAGGATCTGCCACATAATGCATGCACTCAAGTCACTCCACAACAAGTACAAATACAACTCTGTCATTGTCCATGCTGGAGTGAATGACTTGAGACGTACCTCCCTGGACTACATGAAAAGAGATATGGAAGAGCTCCTGGGTCATGTGACCCAGGCAGGTATGACCCTAGCCCTGAGTAGCATCCTACCTTCGCCAAGAATGATACCACAGTATAAGGACAAAATGATTGACTTCAACAATTGGCTAAGCTTCTGGTGTCATTCAAAGGGGATCCAGTATTTGTCTGCCTGGGAAGACATGATCGACAAACCACGATGCTTTGCCAGAGATGGTCTGCACCTGTCACCCCTGGGATTCAGGTTGCTGGCTAAAGCTCTTGTCACCCCTATAGTGCCTTTTTTAGGCAAGGTTCAAAGGATAGAACCACCACCGTAACAGATAGAAGCAGGCAAAATCTGAAGGTAATTCTACTCAATGCTAGAAGTCTAAACCTCAAAATGCACTCTCTCGAGGCACTCCTAAAAATGGAGAACATCGATATCTGTGCAGTAACTGAGACCTGGTTCAAGGCTCCGGAGAGCAACCCTGCAATACCAGGCTACAATTCCTACCACACTTTTTGGCCACAAAACCAGGATCGAAACACTAAAGGTGGAGGAGTGTCCATATTCACCACAGATATTCACACCTCCAGGCTAGTTGCCCAACACAATGCATCTGAAATTCTCCAGGTGCAACTAACACTAGGTAAGACTGTAATCTAAATTGTAGCTTGCTACAGATCCCCAACCATGCCCTAAGATTCCCACTACACCTTTCTAAACATACTGGAAAATATTAAGATACAACCAAACACCCTAATACTGGGTGATTTCAACTACCCTGCCATTAATTGGGAAAACTACTCAGGTACCAACTCCTTTTCCCAACGGTTCTTGGAATTCATAAATTCCAATGCCCTGGATCAAATAATCCATTGCCCCACCAGGGGCTCCAGTATCCTAGAGCTGGTCATTACCAACATGAGAGATAGATGCTCCACACCAGTGGTCACCCCTCATTGGTCAGGTCTGACCATAAGCAAATCACCCTTGACATTCACATCCCACCCCCACCCCCCCAGTAAAGAAACCTCCTTAAAAAACTTCTCCAAAGCCAACTTCAAGCTACTGAAGTCAGAAGTGACAAACTTCACAACACCCACGCAGACGGGATCTGGAAGTTTGAATGCAGAATCCTACACTAAGGCACTGTACGAGCACATCCACTCGTGCATGAATCATGCCATCCCAAATAGAACCAAGATGCTCTTCTCCAAAAAAAAGGAAGCCGATCTGGTTGTCCCCTGCTATAAACAAACTATACAACAGAAGGAAGAAACTGTTGCAGAAAAGTCCCAGGATGCAAAAAACTCCCTCACCAGTCTCAGTAAGAAGCTGAGATCCCTCATAAAATCCTCAAAAGCTAGTTACAAAAATAAAATTGCCAAAGATTCCAAAGACAACCACAAGGCATTCTATAGTTATGTCAAGAATCTAAATGGCAATGCTCAGATCTGCTCTGAGTTACAACAGAATGGCATTAAATATACTGATCCCAAGGATATTGCCAATATCCTGGCAGATCGATTTAGTGCCAACTTCACCCCACTCTCACCCCCTAAAGGGCCCATCTCAATACCAAAAGATTGCCAAATTCCGATAATCACGGCCACACAGGTAGAAACCGCACTCTCCAAATCTAAGAATACAGCATCCATGGGACCAGATGACATCCCAGGCTGTGTACTACATGAACTACAAAATGAATTGGCACCTCACCTAAGTGTCATGTTTAATCATAGCCTCACCTCAGGCTTCGTGCCCACTGAGTGGCGCACAGCTACAGTTATCCCGCTCCATATTAGTCTGACAAGCCTGATTTGCAAGGGCATGGACCGCATTATCATGGAACTTATAAACAAAGACATTGGCAACCTTCAAACACTGGACCCCACCCAGTTTGGGTTTGTGAAGGGCCGATCTTGTCTACTGAATCTGATTGACTTCTTCGAGCTGTGGACGAGGGTAAGGCAGTCCACACAGCCTATCTGGACCTCGCCAAGGCATTTGACACCATCCCCCACTCTGGAATCATAGATAAACTTACTAAGCTGGGCATAAATCCCTACATTACTCGATGGGTTGCTAACTGGTTTACTGACAGACCCCAGACAGTAAAAGTAGCCGACTCCAAATCCAGCTCCAGACAAGTGACAAGTGGAGTACCTCAGGGTTCAGTCCTGGGACCACTCTTGTTTGGCATCTACTTCTCTGAAGTACAGGCCAACACTAAGGGACTCTGGCTAACAAAGTTTGCAAATAACTGCAAACTGGGAGCCATTATTGAATCCCCAAATGATGTGGATATTCTACAAAAGGGCCTTACAGAAACAGATGCCTGGTGCCAGAGCCATGGGCTCAAGCTTAATGCCAAGAAATGTATAGTTATCCCCTTTGGAAAAAAACATGTACCCATGAATTACCACATAGGTGGCAGGACACTAAACATCAAAAGTGTGATGAGAGACTTAGGGACACAGTTGGACAGTGGTCTCATTTTCGATAACCACATTGCCACAACAGTCAGGAAATACTTCTATGTGGCACACCTCATCGCTAAGGGCTTTTCATCCAGAAAAAAAGGAGGTCATTGTCCCACTGTACTCATCCCTCATTAGACCCATTATAGAGTATAATACCCCATTTGGTATGCACCTCACAAGACATCTGCAACAACTCGAAAGGCCACAGAAATACCTCACTAAAAGAATCACAGGCCTAAAGCAGATGCCATATACTGACCGTCTAAAAAATCTCCAGCTATACTCTGTGGCATATCGTCTACTCAGAGGCGATCTCTGCTTAACATAGGTTCATAGATTAGTACTAGGCTAACTGCCCTTGTGAGCCATTTTAAGCCTAGCTAAGTATCCCTTGTGAGAATCAAACCCTGCATCTTGTGCTTCTAAGGCCAACATCTTAACGATTAGGCCACCCTCCCAACCCCAATCCCAACATACAAGGCCATGTCAAACCCTGAGCTGTTGGACATGCTCCACTTAAAGAAATCCCAATCCCTCAGAGCCACACGCTCCAGGGATCTAAACCTTGCCATCACAATGAACAAAACATGCTGGAGGGATAGGTTCCTGACCCAGGGACTCCCCATACTTTGGAATAGACAGCCCATACATATCAAGCAGAGCGCCTCATTGGCCCTCTTCAAAAGGAACCTTGATGATTGGATGGGAGATAGGAAATTCACCCCGGGGATCATGTCAGTCGCCCTGCTAGACAGGAGCCTGGAGAAGTAAATATTGTGGGAAGAAATATCCAGGGAATTTTTATGGCTAGGCTTGCATAGGCCCTAGGGCCGATAGCCTAGTACCAACCTATGAACCTATGAATCTATATATATAAATTAGACATATTTATGAATACATATAACTATATATATTTTTTAACACACATATATAATTATATATATATATATATATATATATATATATATATATATATATATATATATATATATATATATACATATGCACACAAACACACACACACACGCATATATATAGAGAGAGAAATTGAGAGATTTTATATATATATATATATATATATATATACATATATATATATATATATATATATATATATATATATATATATATATATATATAAATCTGGAATAAACTTTGGATAATGGCTAGTCAGTCCCAGTAATTCTTTCAGTTCCTATTTAGTGTCTTGTATAGACCAGTTTTGCACTGCTTCGGTTTTTCCAGCTTCTGATTTCACAAGCCTTCAGCCTATCATGTTGCACAAATAAAAGACTTCTGCTATCCCTATTTTGCATTTAGGTGAATTAGCTGTCGATCCAGGCTGGCACAGAAAGTTTCAAATGTCTTGGACTTTAGCCAAATAGCTCTATTAGTCTCCAAAGAGAAATATAATGTCATACATTTAGACTACTGCTTATCTGGTGTGAGAGCTGAGAAATATAATGTCATCCATGTAGACTACTGCTTATCTGGTGTGAGGGCTAATAGTTTTTTTCCTTTAACCTCTAAAATGTTGCAGGTGCTGCATGCATTAGGAAAGGCAACACTTCATTCTAGAAAAGTCCATCAGATGTCTAAATCATCATTTTGTTCCTTAGCATCTGGGGTTAGTTGGATTTGCCATTAGCCTTTCATAAACTCTAAAGGGAACAGGGACCTATTTCTCAGTTAGCTTGTCCAGTCTGGGCATAGCATAAATATCCAATTTATATTTATTATTGACATTTGTTTTCCAAAAAATTATGACTGGATAAATGTATCCACTTTCAGAGGAGGCATAGAGAGAAAAGCTCCACAAATAAAAGAATAGAAAATACACATATATATTGTGAAAATTGACATCATGTTATAATATGCATTAAATACATAAATTAATACAAAAATTAATACACGTATGATATATACAATAACATGCATGTGTCATCATTACAAGAAGATAAATATAATATTAAGTAGCACTGAAATGTGTTGACATGTTGTAAGTACATGAGTTCATTACTCACTCAAAAAGCAAATGTCAAAGTGGAACATTCAAGCAACAGATTAAGATGGAGAAGAGGAAGGGATGGAAGCTTGATAAGTAGTTATTAAAGGTAATAAGTAGAGTAGGTATGGCAGACAAGATAAATAAAGAGTAAAAGCAAGATTCAGAGTAAGGGAAATAAAAGTAAGAGAAAAAGAAAGAGAAATAAAAACAAGAAAAAGGAGACCTTGCATATTTATGGGTATTACAGGAGTAGAAAACATTATTAATATAGAATGGAATATAGCTGGATTTTGTGAATGGGAGCAAATCACACACCTGGCCTGAGTACTGCTATTAATATGTCTGTCTTGAAAGGAAGGCAAAAAAATTTGAGATAAACTGTTCTTTGTTGTTGAATTATCCTAAAAAATGCTTATTTAAAAGGTTTGGTATTGTGCTAATGTCTGTTGAAAGATATCATGCTTTTAATGTGTTCATAGGATAAATTATTTATGTTGTCTGATTGAGGTGGGGGTTGTGTGTTGTGATTTTTTTTTTAATGCTCTATTTAAACTGGATTTGTTTGTTTTAATGAACACTGATGAAGGGAGTTTATCCTGAAAGCTTTGTCATTTTATTGCTGCTTCTTTTATTGCTTTTATTAAAATCAGTGTGGTGTTTTTGAAGTCTGGTATTTATTTGTTCTTGTTGTGGATTATACTACCATTGACTACAGTTAACTGGTCAGCAATCCTGTGGTTCTTTGCTGAGTTGATATGGGAGACATGATACATAAAGAGTCAAAGCAAGATGAAGAGTAACAGAAATGCAAGCAAGAGAAAGAGAAATAAAAGGAAGGAAAAAAAGAGATAGCATATTTATGGTTATTACAGGAGTAGAAAACATTTTTAACCAGGACAGCAGAATGTGCAAAGTCAGGAGTCAGGAATTCTTTTAGCTGCAGCTTAAATAAATGCATGTTATATATTGCCCTAGCAGGTGCAAGGATTGCATTCCAGGCCTTTGCTACACAGTGTGAGTCAGGGGCGGCTTGTGGCATCGGACTGCCGGACTGCAGCCCCCTCAGCCTTGTGGACAGTGTATATTTAATTAATTTACTGTATTATTATTTTTTTTTTGTTTCTGTGACTCCGCGGTCACTCAGCATTGTCAGCAAGCCGGTCCTTCCTGCCTCGGCAAAGTACGCGCATGCGTACTGTAACTGCCTCGGGTTGCGGCGGTTTTAAATAAAGATTTTTTTTTTGTTTTGTTTTTGTTGCAGCCCAGTGAGGAAATTAGGGCATCAGTGTGATGCCCAGCAGTCTATGTGGTTCCAAACCGCATAGAATTAGAAGGGGTTTGGACTGCGACGTCCGCAGGCACGTACATGACGTGCTTGGGCTAAATGCTGCTGATTGGTTGTTGCTCTCTTCCCGGGCTTTATGTGCTGGGAAAAGAGTGAGAATCAAACAGTTTCACTTGTGAGTCATGACTGACAAGGGAAAGAAGGATTTAGTCCAATTTACCTATTTTTTATATATATATTTTTTTTGGCGGCCTATATTTTGGTGCTGTTGCTGTGCTGAAGAAGAAGTGAAGAAAGAAGTAGAAGAAGAGGAAGAATACAGTGAGTATTAAATCATGGTTACTGCTGGTCATTATAAATAAAGCGATCAATCTTAATGACGTGTTGTGAATTTATAGTATTAGCAACAGTCGCAAACATACCGGGATAAAAGTGAAAAGCCAGTGTAGATTGACTTAACAGTACGAGTTTCATCATCTCTTGTATGTGTATTGCATACACTGTCTCTGCATTTCTGCATGCCTTCTGAATATTTTCTTTACCTGAAACACAGAAGCCAAGTCTATACTGTATTTCCCCTGGACTACTGTTTGTTTTCACTCATTTGGGCAAGTTTATCAATCTATATATTTTGACTGTTATGCCATTTCTCTGCAGTGGCAATAAAATGTTAATAATAGTCAATTTTATGCAGGGCCTACATGTGTCAGGAACAGAGATAGTCGTTATTGTTTTATATAGGACACTTCCATGTCAGTAACAAATACATTTTATGGAGGATCCTCACTTTGGGTAACAAAGGCACTAATTATAGTTTTATACAAGACCCTCTCTATCAGTAACAGAAGCTAATAGCATTTTGCAGGACAGTGCCGTGTCAGTCGTAAAGGCAGTAATTATACGTTTATGCTTGATAAACAAAGACGTTACCTGGTGTCAACAATAAAGGAGGTAATGCTGGTTTTTGCAGAGTCCTCCTTTTTAGTAACAAAGTTTTATACAAGACCTTCCAGTGACAGAAACAAAGACCTTGCCCTGCAGTGTCAGCAATAAAAATGCTAATGAGATGGTTTTGAGCAGGATCCTTCATTACTATTATTAACAAAGATGTTAATTATAATTTTTGCAAGACCCTGTAGTATGAACAACAAAGTCCTGACCTGCCGTGTTGGTAGATAAGAAAGATATTACCATTTCTGTAACAATTATAATAATAGTGATAGCTTTATGCATGATCTTGCAATGTAAATATCAACTGCATTAATGATTGCTTTATACAGGGCCTTGCAGTAAGAGTAAAAAGGCTTTACCGATAAGCAGTGTCACTAACAAAGATCTTAATGCCAGTTTCATGGAGGAATCTGCAGTATTAGTAACAAAGACACTGATGACAGTTAAGTTTTCCTACTGCAAAGCTTTCGTTGCTCGAGTGAAAATTCCCTTCACCCCCATTCTCAGCATCTGATAGTACACGTACTGTGTTCATATTGTCTGATGTTCCTCCTAGGCACAAAAGTAGTGTTCAGGTTTCCTGTATGAAATGGATTTAGAAATGTCATGGAAATTGCAAGTTCTGAGCACGTTTCCTCATTTTTTTTACTTTTGGGGCCTGGCAAGTCATGTGAGTTCTGATATCTATTCATATTTCATAACATTGTTTCATTGAAGTGCTGTGATCTCACATCATAAATTCCAGCTTATGCTCTTTGCTTTGGAAGTGCTGGGAAGGCAAGACAAGCCAAATGGCAGAAATGGGGCCAATTGCTACCCTACTTACTGTTTAAAATCAGAGGCCGCTACAAGCTTTGTCTGGGGTTGCCCCATTTAATCTTAATTGTGACAGACCCCACAAAAGGCTGTTTGGCATTGTTAAGGAAATTTTGGAAGAGGGAAAGCTGCCATTGAAAAGTATATGAAAAAACACTGATAATATGCAGGATAGGTTAAAGCTGGTAATGCTAATAGTAAAGGAGCATGTGCACATAGCTCAGGAAATGCAGGAACAAGTTTGTGATAAGAATGTCTAACAACAGAATTTAACTCAGGAGATCAGGTACAAGTTATTGTTTGCTCAGAGAAAATATGTTTCTTGTCTAGTGGGAGAGGTCATCTTTTATTTTTCATTTCACATTTGTATTATTGGGGCATTATTTCCTTTCCTCTTTTCCAGGAAGTGTGGTCTCTCACACACTGTTTAGTCAATCCAACAACCTCTGCCTCCCAGGATGCTAGGATTACAGGCATACGCCACATGCCTGGCTTATCAGATGTGCCAGATTCAAACCTTTTCTAATCATAGGGACATAAGAGAATTACTAGGGATGTTTACGCAGCCAGAGACTGCCGGTGACTGTTTGGCTTTCTGCAGCACATTCACAGCTACCAGAGGCCTTGTTATTTGGATTTGTTTCCATACATGCTCACATTACTAGGATTCATAGAGATAAGCATAAAAGAGATTAACTTACATACATGTGTAAATGACCGTGAATTTACATGAATAAGTTTACTACCACTATATTAACCTGCAATCATTTGAGACAGGTGGCAAATGGTTTAGAAAACCACAGGCATTCTTAAGGAAGGAATAAACAGTAAAAATATTAAAAATTATTAGCAAGTGGTTCCTACTGATTAAATTAGTGTGATTTGTGAATGGAAATTAATGACAGCAAAACTGGAAATGTATATTGATGTAGTCATAATGGCAACGTGAAAGATATTTTAGAAACTCATTTTGGTGGCACTTCTTGATTATGTTACACAGGATAGAAGTACATACTTTGCAATGATTGTAGTCTGATATACTGCACTTTTAAGAATGCGTTGTTATGTCAAGATACATGCTGCTTTACTGATGGATTTCTGAGTGTCACATGTGAATGAAAAACGACAGTATTAATACAGGAAAGTGTTAAGGGATGGATATAAGTCTGTTACCAAAGTGCTTGCTATAGTATTATGGCTGCGTTGATGACGCTACAAAGATTTACAACAATGCAGCTTTTGCCTGCTTGACCAGTGCTTTGCATGAGTATATAATGTAATCAAACATGGTTTTGTAATCTTTGATTTATTTGTGATGAAAGTAGGCTTGCTTCATTGCTTTGTTGTTTGACTGATGGTAGGATCAAAAGTTTCATTATATGACTTTGGAATTTTGTATATTTACATTAATAATGCAGCAGCAGGGATCAAAACAGAGAAAGGACAATTTTAGCCACAATGAGAACAGCATCCTCCTGGCAGTCCTTAGGACATATTGCAAACACCTTTGTAGAAAAGGGAACCCAAACAAGATGAAAGGGCAAAGGCCTGGAACCAAGTGGTTATAGATATAAATGCTGTTAGTGGAAGGAACGGCACAGTGAAAATGGTAAGCAAAGTACACACAAGCTCATAGATAACTGAATAAGCTAAAAAGAGTAAGAAAATTATACTGCAAAACACAGTTCTTATCCCAGTATTAAAATACGCAGTGCCACTTTGTCATGTTAGAGGTGGTGGGATAAAGACCCATTTCTTTTCTTAAGCGTGGGAATTAAAATTACACTGAAATTCATCTTGTGGCTTAGACATATTTATTCATTACTTAACTCAGTAGATGGGGCAAACTTTTGACCCTTTTCATCTGAGGCTTGGGCTCAATAACAGTTACAATAATGTACAGGAGTTTAGAATGTTGCAAAGCAATACAACCATTGCAGAACCTAATGCAAAGTATGATACAGAGTTATTCTGCATTCTCTCTCATTCCATCATATTTCCTCTGCAGCTCTAAGCCACTTTATAATACAAATGTATTGCAGTTAGATTAGGCCAGTAGAAGTAAAAACAGTGGCTACAGTGATTTCAGATGATGTTTAGCATTGCCACTGCACAGCAGCACAAACTACATGGATTTAATTTGGGGTAATTTAATATTGTAATGCTATATAAATCCAATTTTACAGTGCTGTCTAAATGCAGAGATAACAGCTCCACTGTAGCTTATGTACCCTGAGAAAACATGGGCCACGCTGTGACTCATTAGGCTGGTGTATGAGTATGCAATCTGGTTGTACTTATGTATGCTTCAGAAAGTTTCCACCTGCTCACCAAATTAATACTGCATGAGTCAGCATGACACTTTTCTTGTTCATGCATATAGAATTCATTCCATGAAAAAAAATAAAATCCCAAGTCAAAGATGTTAATGATTAACCCAAGCTGTGATAACAACGTGCCTCTTAACAAGGCAGACATTAAACCATAACAATGATATAGTTTAGAGTTATGCACTACCAATGACTCTATAATATAAACATGTGGTGAAGCAAGAAGGAAAGACTTCCATCCTTTCAGTTTTGGTTTAAAAATATGTGTTTCCCTCTGTATTTTTCCCAGTTTCAATATGAATTATGCATGAATAGCTGAAAACAGCTTTTCAGTCCATTGACCCTAGTGTTTAGCTAAGTTAAGCAGAAACCCAACACCTTGTACTTGAGAGCTGCAGTCTTATTTTGCTGAAAATATATTCCAGCGTTAATCACTGGAGACTCTCCAGGTGGTTAACCTTGCTAGCTCTACTGATGCAAATTAATTGATAATGACCATTTTACTAGTTTGATTTTATGAATAATTAATAAATGGCATGGCAGCTACATGTGTTTTTGTGACTGTTGCAGTGCTTTCCCATTTATTATAACCAATGTGTGTATGTAAGTAACGATGTGTGCTGTGTAGAGTATTCAGCATGCGCCATACTGACTGAGCATTTATTTCATGTAAATAAGTATGTCCAGCATTAATCCCACCATAACCACGCCCCTTTTAGTTGACCACACCCCTTTCTGTTGGTCCCGCCCATTCAGCTGTCTCCTGTAGCCCCCCCTTTGATTTGAAGTCACCAGCCGCCACTGCCCCCAAGTTACTTATGGCCTACTTACCTCTAAATCATTTTTCCCTTTCTTATTTATGTATTTATTTATTTTTTATTTAATTTTATAATTGTGAATGCCTCCGGCATTACCGCACATCCATGGTTATCGCTACAGACCATAGGGAGGCCCATGAAATACCACGCTGTCTCCTCTCTACCCACTAACCACCAATGAACAAAGCAACCAACTGCCTGACATCTCCAGCCCTCATCCTCTACCGTCCAAAGTGCTACTGTAACCATATTCCCTTACAATACTATTTTTTTTTTCATTTATACACACATGCCATCGACATTACTGTGCATGCGCAGCCATCCAAAATGGCCAGAGGGAAGCCAGAGAACTAACACACTGCCTCCCCTTAGCCCACTAACCACCAACAAAAATAGGTGCAACTACAACCTACACAACACCTTTTCTTAACCCACTAACCACCAACAAAAATAGGTGCAACTACAACCTACACTACACTATGGCCCCCAGACCAACTACATTACATTATACTGTTTTTTATTTATTTTTTAATTTCTCCCTGATGCCAGAGACATTGCCGCGCATGCACCCATAGTCACCAATGGCCAAGAAAAGCCCACGAGCAGCAGTGTTGTCTTCCCTTTGCCCACTAACCACCAACGAACACATTAAGCAAAATACTATACTTTACCCGAGCACTCCAATCCCACCAGCCAAAAAACATCAGCAGAACACCTGCAAAAAGCAACACTGCCTTCCCAATGCCCCCTAACCACCAATGAACACATAAAATAACAAAGCCATGCTTCACCAGGGTACTCCAACCCCACCAGCCATAAATTATCTGCAGGACCCCCATGAAAAGCCGTGCTGCCTCCCCCAGCACACAAACCAGCAAGGAGCACTGGGAAAAAAACATAAAGCAACTACTCTGTGTCAGCAGAGCACACCAATGATAACCAATGGTGCCATACCCCCTCTACCCAGTAATTACCACAACTACAGAAATCTACCGAAGTTAACATGGGCTATATTCATTCCCCAAACTTCCCCAGCATAATACACTCTGACCTACAAGCCCTAGGATTGCCACAGAGGAAAAAAAAATATCTATATACCTAAATCTTCTTTCTCACTCCTTGTAAAATCAGAAACTGAGCTAACCTTACTGCCTCTGTAACCACCCAACTCCTATCTTACTCCACCTCAGGTCATCTGGGATATGATCCTGCGTCAACAAGATCACACCAAAATGTGGCTCCCAACAATCAAATCCCACATCAAAAGCTTTCAGACCCCACCCCCTACCTTACCTCACTTCCTCCCTTAGCCTTCAACCTGCTTAACCCTTTCCTGCCTCTTCCCAACTAGTTCACTTACTACTAACTTTACCTACTTCTTCTTTTTTAAATCCCAGCTCCCCCCACCTTTAAAGATGTCCCGTGATAACTTCATCTGTTCCAAACTTCATATGTCGTGCTAATAGTGTGGAGGAAACAGGAATTGCTTGTATGAACATGATTTGCTTTCCTGATGCAAAGTTGTTTCTAGGGCAAAGGGAAATAAGACATCCCTAGTGTGTTTTGTAGATTTATTAGCAAGATAGTTCAAATCCAGAGTTGAGTAAAAATCTGTAGTGTGTGTTAAAATGTATTCCGTATTTTTTTTTTTTAATATTAGTATTTGTGTGGAGTGCAGCTTAGAGCAAAAACTGTAAAATAGATAAATATTTTAAAATTAATGGAAGTTTCTTCTATGATAAGGACAGCATAAATCACAGCTGTGAATGCTGTGTGTGTAACACACCTGGTAAACACAATGAAGTACACAGCACATATGATAGGTAGATCGTGGTTCATGTTCAGCACATATCTTTTAATGATGAAAACTAATAAACACTTTTTACAATAATAATGCAGGATGAACTCTGCCTGTCTCATTTGTACATTGCTCATCTATGCAAATTTCAGTGTAATGCAGCAGACAATAAGGAGACACTGTCAATTTCAAAAAGCTACATTATTAAATGTTTTGCCGTCCATCGTGCAAACACACTAAATGGCTTTGTGAGGCAATCAGCATGCACACACAATACCTGCAGTTCCATAGTAACTACAGACAATAAGGAGACATTTTCAGTTTCAAAAAGATACATGGTTACATCTTTTGCTTTCTATTGTGCAAACATGCTAAGTGGTATTGCATGGCAGTCAGCATGCATACACAAGACCTGAAGATGCATAACACCTGCAGACAATAAAGCGACATTGTCAGTTATTAAAAAGATACATTATAACATGTGTGATCTTCCTTCGTGCAAACACACTAAGTGGTGTTGTATGGTAGTCAGCACTCATACACAATAACAAGTGTAAAAAATGCAATTGCTTCTGAGCTCTACCTATGACTGCAGGTGTAAGTTAATGGGCATGATATAAGTGAGCCAGGGGTGTAATCCAGTTAATTCTGAGTTTTATTAATAGTAGTCCCCTGTAATTTATATAAAAATTAACAATATAAAATAATTATACATATAAATAACTATGTAAATCAGTTGGACTGAGCATGCACATGATATTACATATGTCTAACCGTGGGTATCGGGACAATTATTGTTATGCAATTAAACATTCATTTTCTGAACACACATACATATTTTTACATTTTTATATTAATTTGCAATATGGGAGTATACTTTTTCATATGTCTTGGCAATTTAAGTTGTCAGGTATTATTTCCTTTAAATATGTGCATTAGTTGACAGGAAGTGATCTAATAGTAGGATGTGATGTCAGGGTTTTTGCCTTTTGGGAGGATATTTAAATTCTTTGAGTTGTATTATGTGTATTCTGATGAAGTTGGTTATTCCAATGAAAGCACTTAATCTGTGAACTATCATGTTTTGAGTGTGGTTTTATTGAGAACCCAATAAACTGTCATTACGAGTACCTGCTGAGTGGTTGTCTGGATACCTTATATTTGTTTTTCTTGGTTAGTGTTTCCTTTGGATAGAATAATAGGTATTAGTCAGTAAAATGGCACTCCATGCTCTCTCCTTACCTCCCAGTTACCACTGGTGTATCACAAGGCTCTATCCTTGGTCCTCTCCTCTTTAACATTCATGCTGACACCATCTATACATGCACCCGACAGGCCACCCTAATACAATATGCAGATAATCCCACTCTTATTTGTACATTTGACAACAAGGTATACATCCAAAAATATTACTCAGGAAGATTTATCTGCCACTGAAACATGGCTTTGTAGCTCACAACCCAAAAAAGTTGACACTACTGCTATTTTTCCTAAATCCCTCTCTCATAAAAAACAAAACAAACAAAAAAAAACCTCTCCCTTGATAATACAACCACTGAATTCACTTCTCATAGTAAATTATTAGGGGTGATAGTGGATGATAATCTTACATTTGACTTACATACACAAAATGATAGCAAGGGGGATGTCATTGAACCTTCAGCCATCATTATGGGATGCAGGGGTGGTGCAATTAAATTCTTGTGCATCTTGGGGATTCCAAAAATGGAGGGTACCCTAGGTTTACTATTGTGCAAAAATTTAAACATGTTTGTCTATTGCTCCTTCCATTAACAAGAAAAGTTCATAAAAAAACAAGGGCTGCTTTACAGAGCCAAAGCCTTTCTCACTGACATAACTAAATGCACTTGTCTCCTTCCCACACTTGTTTATGGCATTCTCATCCTTACTAACCTCCAGGCTTCACAAAAATTAAAACTTGAATGATGTTGCTAGATTTGCAGCTAATGCACCTCTCAGAACCAACCTCTGTATAGCACTTGTTTGTTTGTGTCTTTCGGCTTTTCCCTGTTAGGGGTCGCCACAGCGGAATTCCGGTTCGCTAATGATTGGCAATAGATTTTTATGTGCCGAGTTGCCAGCTCTGACGCACAATCTTCAACGAAGGTATGCCCATTCATGCATGTCTCCACACAGAAGACGCTCTAGCTGAGAATCGAACAGGACAACGTCATACTGTGAGGCGACACCACTACCGCAGCACCACCACTGCAGTTAACCTCTGTATAGCACTAAAAGGCATTAATTAGTTTGAACTGCCTCATCTACTAAGATATACACAACTTCTTGTCACCTATAAATTTATCCAGCATTCATCTGCCTGTCCAGCACTAAAAAAGCATTCTACACTATGTTCCCAGTTGCTCATTGTGATCCATTGACCAAAACCTCCTATCTTTCTGCAAATCTATCAGATCTGCTGGGCATTGTCTATACTTGTACAAAGTTGCTAAGGCCTGGAACCCCTTATCTGTATCCATCAGGTCATTGCCCTCACATCTTTCAAAACTAATCAGAAAGACTTCCTAGTTAAAATCTGCCTGTGCTCTTTTTCAAAACCAGGACAGAATATATCCCTAAATGTGAACAAGTACCTTTTCATTCCTTATACCTCCTTATTCTCCCTTCTTCATTTACTTCCTTACTTCTATCCATGACTTTTTCTCTAAATATACCATAAGCCTGTTTTTCCCTCACTTCATATTGTAATTACTGTTTGTATTAGACTAACTTGACTTTAATTTCTCTAAAAACTGTCTAACATTTCTCTAAATAATTAATGATTGCCATATAAATATATATTAATGTAAATTGTATCAATTCTTATCCAGTGTTTTATACTATGTCTACTTTGTTATAATTATTTAAACTGAAAACATTTTGTTTTATTTTTGATGATTATAAAATGTTTGTTTTTAAAATGTTTTCTAATAATTTGGAGCTTTTCTCCCTGTGCCTCTGCTGAAAATGGGCTAGTATACCCACTTGGACTTTGCCGGTAATCAAATGTCAATAAATAGATATGAAAAATGATAAACAAAAAATAAATGGAGAGCCAGTGCTCGCAATAACCAATAACCAAAAAAAGGCACTGATGAAAGGGCCACAACAGATGTTTAAACAACTTTAATCACAGCTGCAGTGTAATCACAAAACACGCAATATGTACATTAAACACCTTAATGATTCACCATGTTTTTGGTCCAACTGTAGACTTCTTCAAATAAAAAATACATTTCCATCAACACTATTTAACCATCTCATTAACGTAAACCTTCCAATGAAATCCTCTTTCCAATAAAACAATCAACCATTAAACGTCAAGTGTTTTAAACATAATATCAATGTGTAATCTTATAAAATAATATAAAATGATTATTATAAAAACATTTACTATCAATTTAAAAAGCAAGTCTGCATTTTAATAAATATAGAAATAAATATTAAAACTTGTATAAGCATAATGAATATTAAAAATGTAAATGATATACACTGTATATAACCAAGATAATTTTCTACCATTTATACCCCTTTGGTGCCATCTAGTGGACAAAATATAAAAACTTAAAATAAAACTAGTATAAAACCTCTGAAATCAAATGAAGCCTACTATAATCTAACTGTTCTAAGCTTCAATACAGGGGCTAGGGAAACCGCACCATTAAGACCAGGGTATCTGCTGGCCTCCAAAACTATTTGCCAGTACAATTTCCTGTATTCAATTTTTGTTTCCCCACATACCACCCTTTATATCTTTCAATATCTCTTCTTATGCAAAAAATTGTAACTTAGCTAGAACACAGTTCAAACTATGCTTAAACAAGGCATTAATCTGATTTTTATTCCGAATGGCATTCATATGTTCAGAAATACTGCTCCTCAACTTCTTTTCAGTTTCCCCAATATAAAATGCACTACAGGTCACACAAATTGCAATATAAATCACCCCATAACTATCACAAGTATTATATGTTTTACTTATTACATACCTCTCCCTTGAATCAATGTATATTCTATCAACTTTACTAATATGTGGACACTGGGTACACATTCCACATTTAAACATGTCCTTTTTCTTTCCATTATTCCTATTATTAGTGTGGGATTCCAATAAATCTTTGATGTTCCTCCCCTTTCTAAAAATACATTTCAAATGCTTATTAAAAATCAAACTAAGGTCTGATAAATCAGCAAATTTCACCCATTCCTTTTCCATAATTGTTTTGATAATACTAAAATCACCACTAAAATCAGAACAAAAGCACATTCATAACCAGGACTATGTTCTACTTCATTACCAGGAAAAGCATATCTAGTGTCATCAACACATAGGATCACATAATCTATTCCCAGTATTGGGACAAACTTGTCTTTCCTACTCTGCTCTACCTCTTGGCGAATACCTAAAACCAATTCTTCTGGATAACCTGTTTCCAGAAAACATTTTCGTTAAGTATTCACACTCATTAAAAAACTCATTTTCCTCTGAAGTCATCCTGCTAATTCTTACAAATTGTCCTTTTATGATGCTCTAGTATAGTATAGTGGGCACTAGTATAGTAAAGAAATGAATTAGAATATTTATTCTTTCTGAATATTTTAGAGCTAAACACATCTGAGTCCTCATATATATATATATATGTGTATATATATATATATATATATATATATATATATATATATATATATATATATATATATATATATAGTAACAATAAGGTAGTTTATCTCACTTTGTTTGATCTCATAAATTAAACTGCAAAAAAAATCAGTGGAGTTAACAATATAGTGGAAAAGTCCATAAATGTCTCTATTGTATCAGTCCAAAATAATATACAAATATCATTAAGGAAACATTTATTTAGTACTTACCAATTCTGGTATTGACTGTTGATAACATATTTTTCTTCCAATTGACAAAACTAAATTCACATATATTGGGGCATACCTTGTCCCCATAACTACTCCGCTTGTTTGTTGGAAGAACTTGCCTTGAAAATGAATAAAATTATTCTTCAAAACCATTTCTATTAATTATAGATCTTATTCTGCGTCAAAAGCTCAGACTGCCTTAGAGCTTCCTCAAACAACTCAAGGCCTTTTTCATGGGGTATAGACCCAAATAGGTCCACTATATCTATGTAATAAATATTATATTTTCAGTGAATAATTCTTGTTTCACATTCCTCAAAAAATCCTATGAATCTTTCAAAAATGTAGTACCTTTCATTACAAGGCTTTTCAGTTTCACATCTAAAATTCTAGCAAGGGGGATGTCATTGAACCTTCAGTCACCATTATGGGGCACAGGGGTGGAGCAATTAAATTCTTGTGCACCTTGGGGATTCCAAAAATGGAGGGTACCCTAGGTTTACTATTGTGTAAAAATTGAAATATGTTTGTCTATTGCTCCTTCCATTAACAAGTCGTATAAAAGGAGATAAATCCTCTTGTAGGATATATTTATCTCAATCATTGATATTCTAACATACTTCCTTTCATCTTGTAATAGATCCAACATTTTAGCCTCATAAATAATGTTATTCATAAGAACCATCCCCTTGTTGCGTTTCATTACCCTTAAATGCCTATTATTTCTTAACTCATCTAATAAGTCTCTTTCATTTTTTGTTAAGTTTGGGAAGAACATATTCTTTTGTAAGCCTTCCCTCAATTCTCTTTCAACCATAGCTTCAGAATTTTTTAATTGGGGGTGTAAGGGTGGGTTGAAAACATTTGCATAATACAGTACTTAGCACAACCATGGAAAGTGGAGCAATGAATGGCATGTTTCTCAACACTGTGCACTGCTTCCCAATGCCCAAACAGGCATAACTCACATGTGTGCATACTTTGTTAACCATTGCGCAAATCTGCGGCTCACTGAGCTATGGAACTGTATATATGATGCTTTCCTATTGGAGTTTATTGTCCATTTCCTTTGTATGAGATAAAACTACATTTGGAGATATTGCAAATTCAGGGTGCATTCTAGGTATACATCAGCTATTCAGATTACCTGCATGTGTTGCCCCCCCAAAAAAAACAGCACATCTCTGGTGGCTCAGTATTTTTTACACACATATATCAACCACATTAAAAAGTGTAATATATAATGTTGTGCTCCCTCATGGACAGGGCCAGTGGTGGTGGCGGTGGTGCTGACAACCTTGCTATGCTAAACTCAAACATCCAACTATGCTCAATAAAGATAATTGTGTTTTACACAGCTAAGCTTCTACACACTCTACAGTTAGGCTACTGGCCCCATATGAACTTATGAATATGTATGTCTGTGCAGGCAACAAAACCTGTTGTCCACCACATGACCTGTTGATGTCATCTAGCATACGTTAACCTGCAGCCATGTAAAACTGACTTCTGCCATGGTGCTTGCATACAGTACTGAGTTCTGTAGTCTGTATACTTAGATAGGTAGGGGTTCTGTTCTCACTGGAGTCAACTGTGTATGTATGTGTGTCCAGCCATAAGAACAAGTGTGTATCCTGCAGTTATCTCCCCAATCCCATAAATTGACAGAATTTCTTATAATTGCACATGCCTACACATCCATTTCAGGGAGGCCTCCCGTTTTCTTTTCTCCGACATGCACTGCTGATGTCATCCACTATAAGTGGACCTGCAGACATGTAAAACTCAGACTTGCCCCATGGTGCTTGCATGGAGTGCTGTGTTCAACTGTTTGTGTAATTAGATAGGTAAGGGTTCTGTTCACACTCCAGTCAACAGTGTATGTATGTACCTCCAGCCACAAGATCATGTGTACATCCTGCATTTACTATCCTAATCCCATAAATTGACAGTATTCTGATACTTGCACCTTCCTACCCATCCATTTCAGGCAGGCCTCCCACCTTCTTCTCTCCAACATGCACTGTTGATGTCATCCACTATAAGTTGACCTGCAAACATATAACAGTCAGACTTGTGCTGTGGCGCTTGCATAGAGTACTGTGGTGTATAGTCTGTGTGCATAGATAGGCAGAGGTTTTGTCATCACTGTGGTCAAGTGTGTGTGTGTGTGTGTGTGTGTGTGTGTGTGTGTGTGTGTGTGTGTGTGTGTGTGTGTGTGTGTGTGTGTGTGTGTGTCTCTACTCAGCAGTGTAGACATACTATCCTCCAATTACTTCTCCAATGGCATATCTTGCTAACCTTTTGGTAATTGCACAAGCCAGCACATCCATTTCATGCAGCCCTCCCAACCTCTTGTCTCCCACATGACGTACCAAAGATATTTAGTATAAGTTGACCTGCAGAGATGTAAAAGTCAGACTTGTGCCATGGTGCATGTGTATAGTACTGCATCCTGTAGTCTGTGTACTTAGATAGGTAGGGGTTCTATTCTCTGTGCAGTCAATTGTGTGTGTGAACAGTTATGTGATATTACAGAGAGCCTGTTACACCAGCATGTGAGACACTGTTATCACCATATGCTCAACAGACAATGCTGATGTAATTAGCTAAATCAAATTATTGCATATGCAACCACCCCAACAGGGCAGGATCAGACACTGGCCTGTAGACCAGGCAGACATCACCTTAGGCTCAAGGAGTTTACTACTAGGCTATTGGCCTTAGGGCCATTATAAGCCTAGGCATGTTATACCATTGTTCTGTTATTTACCAACTTGTATAGTCTATATTTCCAGCACAAGTGTATGATCAGCACTGACTACTCTTATCCAATAGGGACATGGGTGACACACCCATGGTAAATTTATGGTCTCCATTCCAGTTGTCTAAGTTATACTTAAATAGGGTCATTGAGGAGTTCTGTTTTACATGATTTGAGAGTCTGTTCCAGAAGAGTGGCAATCTCTGGGAGACATAGCTGTCTCTCCAGCATGTCCTGTTAATGTCATAGGCTAGGTTAAGATCCCTAGAGTGAGTGAATCTTGTCACATGTGACTTGTGGATGTACAGCATTGCCATTAGGGCAGGATCTGAGACTGCTTCATATGCCAGGCATAAGTCACCTCTCAGCAGCTTATAAGATACAGAGTACAGTTAAAGGGCCTTCAGTCTGTCCATTAAGGTCATGTGTTGCAAGCCCTGAATTGTCTTGGTAAGAAAACGTTGAGGTATCTCCAGCTGCTGCAGGTGTCTGGTGAGGTACATGCAGAAGGGAGCATTGTACTCTATTAGTGGTCTGATGAAGGATGAGTATAGGGGAGTTGTAACATCCTTAGCTCTGGATGTGATTCCCTTACTTATAAGATATGCAACATAGAAGGCCTTCCTTACCACTGTGAAACAAAGTTAAGGTTGCTATCAACCTGTGTTCCCAAATTTCTCACAACAGGGTTTCAACTAAGGGGGGT
Source organism: Protopterus annectens (assembly GCF_019279795.1). Taxonomy (NCBI): domain Eukaryota; kingdom Metazoa; phylum Chordata; order Ceratodontiformes; family Protopteridae; genus Protopterus; species Protopterus annectens. The sequence goes on from NC_056731.1 coordinate 1,254,146,976, forward strand.
TATTGTTAATATTGTAAAGTGCAGGGACTTTCTCTTTGCCAAAAGGGATGATAATGCATTATCTTGCAATGATTTATGACTCTGTGGCTTTGGCATCAATCATTTATCTGTGCAAGGCCTTTTTGTAGTGTGTCAGTATTGTTGGGGGACTCAATGATTGCACCCAATTTGTAGTCATTGGTGACACAGTAAGCCACAGGCCATCTCTTTTCCCCCTAGACTTCTGAGAAATACATTCCAAACAGTAGGACACCCAGTACAGATCCGTGTGGTGTACAAGTGGTAACTGATCTTCTGCTAGAGGTGGAATCCCCAACTGTTATGCATGTGTTCTGTTGGTGATACAGTTGGCTACCCATCTAATGACATATGGGTTAATTCCCAGCTGTGTGAGCTTTTCAATGATGCTTTAGTAGAGAACTGTGCCAAAAACCTTGGCTAACTCAGGATAGGCTATATGTAGTGTTTTGCTTTCGTTCAGGGCTTTGGTGACATTCTTGAAGAAGTCCACCAGGTTTAATAAGCATGATCTACTCTTAATGAAGCCACATTGTGCAAGGCCAAGAGTTTGAAGGTCACCTATGTCTTTGTTGATAAGGTCCATGCTTATTCTCTCCATGGCCTGGCAGATAAGGCTGGTTAAGCTTATAATTCCCAGGGTCGTTTGGCAAACCCCTTTTGTGGAAGGGAATTAATGTTGCTGTATTCCACTCTGCTGGGACAAAGCCAGTACTTACACTGTGGTTGAAGATAGTGACAACTGGTTCCACTAAGTCCTGTTTCAGACCATTTAGTAGGTAGCTTTGGATGTTATCCAGTCCCATAGAGGCTGTTTTTAGCCATGGAGAGTGTGGTTATGACCTGCTCTTTGGAGATACTAGGTAGAAGACTGGTGACAGATATGCTTTAACGTATGTCTGGTGGGTATAGGGCTTTAGGGTATGTCTGGTGGGGACAGGAGGGTGGGGTTTTCCCCAAATCTGTGCTAGCAGGTTGGTGATGTCCTCAAGGTCAGTATAAGTGGTACCATCCACTACTACTTCAGCACAAAGCTGACTCTTCCCTTTTAGATTTCTGATGTAGCTAAAGAATGCCTCCTGATTATATTTAGCTAGGGATGCTAGTTTAGCTTTGTACTTGGCTTTAGAGGACTTTGCAAGACAGCTAATTTGCTTGTTCAAGCTGCAGAGGGTATTCTTCCACTGCTGGGTCAGTTCCCTTTTGTTCTTAGACATTACTTTCTTCAACTTGTTGTATAACCTATTTATGTTGATGCTCACAAGGGTGGCTTGTTTTTCTGCGAAGACCTTGTTATGATCCATTCAGGTTCAGCCAACTCTATACATTTGTATAGGTGTTTATACAGGCCATTTGTGTACACCTCTGTATAGCAGTCATTGTCAACAGTGGTACCAGGGGGCATTGCAACTATTTATGGCATCACTTAGGAGGCTATAGTTTCCTTTGGGGAAATATTTCACCCTTTCTGCTCTTGAGGAGGTGTCTGGTATGATCATTAATTTGAACTGGACTGAATTCTGCTCCAACCAGACCAATGATAGCAACACACAGGTGTTAGTGCAGAGACCCCTTTGTTGGTGAGTAATAATTCTATGACATTCAAGCCCCTTGTGTGGGTGCAGACTATCTGTTACAGAGTATGTGTATTAACAAAGTCCAGGAATCTTAGGGCGTGTGTGTTTGTGCTCATATATGACTCCCAATTGATGGAAGGATAGTTGAAATCACACATAACCAAGGCTGTATAGTGAGTGACTCAAGTAGGTCCATGTAGGCGGAGTGGTTCTCGTGGTTCATGGTAGGGAATTATGGCTAACAATGACATGGAAGGGGGTTCTACATACAGGTAGTTGGACGTGGAGTAGCACTATGGAGTTGTACTGTTTGACCAGTCTTGAAGTGTATTTGTCTTTAATGAAGATGTATACACCTTGGCCTTTGGTTCTTTCATGCTTGTTTTGATATTGGAACGTGTGGAAGACATTGTAGTTTTGCATTGCTGGGAGGTTCTCTGTGGCGGCCTTGAACCACATCTGTGACTGCAAAGACATGGGCATCTTCCAAGGTAAGGAATGCTTCCAGTGAGTGCAATTTCTAATTTACTCCTTGCATTAAGCAGCATAACCTTCAGTTTGCCTCTAGGGGATTTTTTTACAATGGGAATTTAGTTGTTCTGACATTGCCTAAAAAGGTCACTATGGGGAGGCAAGTACAATTGTCAGTAACCAAAAGCCAAGAGATGACAGCTGAAGGCTATCTGTGGCAAAGCAGTGTGGTCTGTCAACCATAACTTCCCAGGATGCCAGATACTGGATCCCCCTGGATTGACAGCAGAAGCTAAGCCAATTGTTGATGTCAATTATGTTTTGTTTATATTGAGGCATCATCCTGGGTCAAGGTGAAATGCTGCTTAGGGCAAGGGATATACCTGCCTGGGACAGATAATCTGAGAGCTCAGTCACGTTTATCTTCATATAGTACAGTGAGGTATTTTTCCAGTCATTCACTGCAACATGGACTATGACAGAGTCATAATGGCACTTGTTGAGAGACTTGAGTGCATGAATGATCTGATGGACCCTGGCACCTGACAGACAACTGATTGTGACCTTCTCCTTGTCCAGACTGGTGAGGGGAGACATCTGTGTGTCTCACTATGAAGTTGCATATGACCAAGACATTTGGTTTTGAGGTGTTTTGACTTAGGGGCTTATTGGCTGAGACATTGTTGTGTGTAATATTATGTGTGGTGGATTCTGTTGGCTCTGCAGTGTGTGTAGTAGGTTTGTGCTTGGTAGGACTCTGATTTTTAGGTAGGTTTCTAGAGAGTACCTCCATGTATGTGGGTTTAAGTGTTATGAGTGCATGTGCAAGAGGTGAAGTGTGTGTGCCGACAACATGTTTGATATCTGGTTTGTTGTTATGTGAGAGAATTTATTCTAAATTCTTAGCATAAATACAGCTCTGACATGTTGTATTAGTTGTTTTAGTAGTAACTTATTCTCAGTATACATGAGGCCATTGCTACATTGTGTCAGGATGCCGACGTCAATCAGGGTGCCTTGAGAAATGGTGGGAAACTGCCCATCCATTATGGAAGGTCTATACTGTAGTAACTAATGGGGAGTTGGCTAGATGTACCAGGTTTTCCTGTAAGACTAACGAAAAGTGTCTACTCTATGAAGGGCTAGGGGTTTAAATATGTGGCAATGTTTCACAATGCACAATTGAGATGCTTGCAGGGCAGCACCAGAGTGCAAACCCAGCCAAACATGGCACTGGAATGCAAGTGGAGTTAAAAGATTTTTAAAAAGTTAACAAAGAGAAAGGTGAAAACTGAGCCTTATTCCAGCAATCCCCAACTCAGATGGGTCCTTGGCTGCACACTTCTGCCACAGGGGTTAAGAGAGGCCTTCTTAATGTAAGAGGGCTGGTTTTAGTGCTCAGATGATACAAAACAGTCTAGTTTCAGCAAGCCTGAATCGATCATATACTATAAAATGCAGAAATACTAGAAATTCAAAGTGCAGACAATCGCAATCACAACAACAGTTTATGTAAAGCAGATATTCAGAAAAATACTCAAAATACTCCAACAAGAATGTAGACAGAAAACCTTCCTAGTGTGAAATAATTGCTCTGGAACCCAAGAGCTTAAACCAGAACTAAGACAATTTCAGAATAATTGACACAATAAGCCTTCAACCAGCAGTTCCAAGCTTAGAAGAGTGCAGGTCATACTCTCCTGCCACAAAAGTCTAGACCACAAACCTTCCTACTATGAAATAACTGTTTTGGAGGTCAAGTGCCTAAACCATAAAAAAGACACTTAGAACAACAGCTACAATAAGCATTCAACCAGCAATTCCCAGCTCAAAAGGCAGAGGCTACCATCTCCTCCCACAAGAGTGTAGACTACAAACCTTCTTAATGTAATACAACTGGCCTGAAGCCCAAGTGATGAAACAAAAGAAAGAGGCTTAAAATAACAGTTACAATTTAATGTGATACCTAACAGATAACAGTGACATATATTTTAATCTACCCACATACCGCATGTCATGGTTAGTAGGCCCTGTGTTATGTTGATGAGAAAGCCCTTTGGTCTGCCCAACTGCTGCATGTTCCTGGTGAGGTTAATGCAAAAAAGTGCATCATACTGCATGACTGTTCTGATGAGTTTGACTTCATTGTTGCCATACAATCCCGAAATCTGAATGAGGTAGCGTATCTTATGATGTGCACCACACATATTTACTGGAAAACATTAAAGAGAAAAATTATAACGTAAGGAGACACATTGCATTTCCTGACTTCACAACCCTTACAAGAGAATACATTATAAAGTACTGACATGATGATGCTATCCACTGTATAAATTAGTAAGGCAAATATAAGTAGCAGGTACAATTATCAGTTCAACAACACAAATGCAGACATACTAGGCACTAATGTAAATATGCACCCATTGAATTAGAAACAAAGCTTTTCTATCTCTGAATCCAAAAGAGAGAAAACAGGAATATGGCACAGTTATCATCACTTGCAAAGGGTGCTAGGAAGAGGGAGGCCTAATATGACAAAAGGTTGGTGAGTGTATGTGCCTGTAAGTGTCCTCCATGTGAAAGTGGTTTGTGAGAGTCTGCATGAACATAGCCAAGCTCAGTGCTAGCTCTACATATTGATATGTTGGACGGGTGTGAGCTGTGCATGGTAGAGGTAGCAGTTCATCATTGTTGGCCCTGGCCATGAGAACTTGCTCTGCCAGGAGTTGCACTGGCACCTCTACACCCAAGATTAGATGCAGTGCTACTACCTGAGCATGACTGATGTCTGCCGGACATGCTACCTAGACAGGAATGCCCAGGAGCATGACCCCATGGCCTGTCACATTTGGGTATGGATAGGACACTCACCAATGGATCAGTAGAAGTACTGCCACTATAGGAGCATGATCGGGCATGGCCACATTGGCTATCAGCAGATGTTGTGGCTGACCTACACCCATGAGGATGACGTTCTTGTCCCAGCAGACATTCTGTCACAGACACTGCTCTTTCCATGACAGACACACCTCGCTCCACCACAGACACCTTTTGTTTCAACATGTCATTCATCCAATCCAGTGAATCAGCGATGCGATGGAGGCAGTCATGCATGTCAGACTGTGCGACATCCACAACCCTGAGCATTTGTCTGGAGCACCTTTCTGAACATGCCTGTGCCTTCATGATGGCCTTAAACATACACTGAGTGGCACAAGAAGAGACCCTTGCACCAGGTAGAGGAGGGATAGCAGGGCCCCTCTGAGCACCCATGTCAACCTTTTTGCATGGCACCTTACCAGCAGTTTGGCTATGGCCAGACTCAACAGGCACTGATGCTGCAGTAGCCACACTTCCCTTCTCAATGTCATCTCCGTCCATCTGTCCTATATCTGTGGGCTTGGTGGACTGTGTAGGCATTGGCCTACTGGCTGTGTCTGGGGAAAAAGAAAGGAGTAGCTGGATGTCAACCTCTGTGTCATATTCAACCTGTGTATCCCCCTGACTGTGCTTCACGTTTGCCCCATCATCATCAGTGCCTGATGAGACACTGACATCAGGTGGCACAGGGCCCATACTCCCACTGTCATTATCACCTGTGTTAAATAGGGAGAAACACAGGCATAGATTAATACCTGCACTACTATGGTGCAACATATGCTAAACAACTAACAGTGCTGCCACTATTACAGACAGTACAGCAGTATATGCAACAGGCCTCAAGTGACACATTATATTTCTATAAATTAATTTGCAATAAAGAAATACATTTATTTGGCTTACCATTTGCAGGAGGCATATATTGCTGGATTACTCATGGTCCTGAAATAAGTTAAGCATGAAGTAAAGGCAACACCATCACATTTAACAGTAAGTCAGGAGGTACTACATGTACTCCTCTATATCTGCATGAAGTATATGTTCAACAACAATGTGGCTGCTAACTCCAAACTGAGTTTATCATAGTACCAATCTTCAATCCCCCTCCCATAAAAGACATGTGACACAAAACTAACTTTTATTTCAACTGTTTTATTATACAACAGTATTCTACTGGCCATGTAACAAAGCCTACTTGAAAGCTCTTCTTGAGAATGGGAAGGAGTGGTGCCCACATCAGTGACATGTTGTGGGCCACTCTGCTGTGAGCTGTCCTGTTGTAGAAGATTTGCCAGGAATTTCTCATTAGGGGTGAGAGGTGGCTATGCAGCAGGCCCATCTGTGGTTACACTCTGGTCTCAGGCAACAGCAGCTGCATGCCTCCGTGCAGAGGTGATCATTTCAGTCACCCTGTGGTGCACCTGCTCATAAGTCTGGGTGTGGCCACCCACAGAATTTATGTTGGCAACAGTCTGCTGCCATAGTCTCAGCATCTCTGGCATACTGGGATGACCCCTTCTCAGAAGAAAAGTCCCATGATGATGAAGCATGTCAACAATTATAGTATTCACAGCCTCAGTGAAGGGGGTTCTGTGCCTGAATGGCATTTTCTGTTCTAAGAGATAACATAATGATAATAGAAATAAGTATCACATAACTATAAAGTAACTGTTACCATATAAAACACTTAAGGTAGCCAATCAGTAGTATCCATTGGAAAACATAAAACATTCTACAGATGTGAAATGCTAACAACAGGCAGGATGCAAAACAAGGAGATTAGCAAGAGCAACTTATCCTTGTATGTGCCATAGCAGTAACTCAACTGTGCTTCCTCCCAAACTAACAGTCCATTCTAGTTTGTGACAGAACAGTAACTTTTCTTTACTCCCCTCACCCACAAAAGAAAAGGCACATGAACCATTTTATTAATAAAACACATTTAAAATGCTAAACATGTATTCAATGGACCTGTCCCTGAAACATATGTACATATGTATCACACACCTTACTATTTTCATGCACAATCATTTGTACCTCTGAAATGGCATGACAAACATGGTCATGCCATCAGTACACTTCTAACTAATGCATACAGATAGCATAAAAGGCTTTGCTTCACATTATTCATTAATATATTCCAGCATATGAATTATATAGGTAACAACAAGAGAGCATACTTGCTAGAGTTCCATACTCCTGTAAACATAGCTTTGGAAATATTTTGCTTTTCTGAACATGTAGCAAGTATCCGCGCCATCAGTTTAGCTAGCTACACATTTGCCTTTTTATAATGAAACTGATTATTAATGGATTGCATGCATGCTAATCAACCAGTTTGGTGGAGTTATTCGACAAGTTATAAAGCAACCATGCAGACTTCATGCTGGGTTTTTTTTTGTGGAATTCAAATGTAGTGGCATACAAACACAGAAAGTCTAAACAGACAGAATGTTAGGAGTTGCTGCTGCTTATCTCCATTCATATGTGCTACAGGCTGCAGGCAATGCTGCTGCTGATGCTGCCAACAGGCCTGGGCTGAGATGGGTTTTCAGGCCATATTTAACTTATCATAACATACACAACATGGGCATTGTAGAATGCTACAGGGTGGACAGGGACACAATACAGGAACCCTGAAATCTCTGTCAGCCTCCACTCAGTCACAGCCTTTACCTCCCTGTGTACTGCTTGTACCTGAACTAGCACTGTGGCAACTGCTACATTTACAATGTAAGTCCTGAACACGTACTGGATTGCATAATAATACTATGACATCTTCTTGTATTTTATCAGTCAGTACAGTAAGCAACAACAAGCTGGGGGGATTTGTACAGATATTAATATAACATGTGACAGCAGAGAGTTATTTGACTTGTATGTGTCCATTAGAAAGTAGTAGGCCTCAAGCCTCAAAGATTCACACATTGATACCTCCCCAAAGCACTGATGATCACTGAATGCTCTCAGTTAGCACCATACATTTGTAATGGTAAATTATAGAGAAAAGTTAGAAAGTAATGAGGCACATAGCAGTTTCTGGTTTTGCCACCCTAACAAGATCAAACTGACAGGATGCAAAACAAGGAGAATAACAAGAACATCTCCTTGTTTGTGCCATAACAGTAGTTTATCCTGGGTCCACCCCTTTTGAAAGAACATTATACTCTTGCATGTGCCATAACAGGAATCCACCTTTGCCCCCAAAACAGCAGTTACCATTGTTTGTGCCATCCAACTTTCCCTTAGTTTGATGGCAACTGCATATCATAGTCTTCCCAGGTAATATCCTCACACATTTTAAGGTAATTGAAATAGACTGGCTTACACACTTCATGTCTCTAAGTACTGGTCAGATAACTGATGAATGACCAAGAAACACAGAAAGGTAGGCCATAGCTGCAAATGGCAAACTTAAGTGCACTAAATCTCTGCCTGCAGGTATTAATTAACAATGCAGTGATAAGTTCATTTTTGAGGCCAGATGGTACAGGTTCCAAATACAGCTGTAGCTAAAAAATTTAACTAGTTTTGTAGTAGCATTGCTTATGGATAGTGCTCAATGCACAGTATTGCACACCATTGTGCACTACTGCTGTATGAGACTAAATGGGTATCACACATGGAGAAGTACAAAGGGAAATTGTTGCTAAAATGTGTCAGTTAATATTGAATGTATTAAATACATCTGCTAGGTAACTGACTCTGTGGCAATTAAGTGTTAATGCATTGTTGTTGGAGGCAGATGTTACTAGGTTCAAATACAGGTGGAAGTAGTAACTTTACAAGTGTGTGTGATACTTTAAATATATCTACTTATATTGCTGCCATTTACCATTGCTTAACATTGGTGTATGGTGCACACCATCATGCAATAATTCTTTAAAGAAAAGAAATCAGGAATATAGGACAGCGGTGAAATGGGAAGCAAGCAGGGGGAAGAACAAAATGAAAGAAGGGCAGGAATGTACAGGTAGTGGTAGAAAGACCCATAGTTATCCATTTCTTCAACAGCAAAAACTGATCATATGTGTACAATATGGTTTACATAGATTTGGTCATATGGCCAATTGTCAAACAGGCTGTTCTTCGAACTTATATGTCAAAGATTTAGATGTCAAACGGTCATAATGTCATAGGAAATTCGACATTCGACATTTCCGACCACTCTACCACCTAAACAAGTGCTACCATGGGTCAAAAAGGGGGGATGTTTGGAACGCAATTATGCCGAACTGGCATTCTGCAGTCGAACGTGTTCGAAAACTGTCAGTACGACCAAATCAATGCATACCGTACAAAAGTAGCTGAATTTAGACTGCCACCTCCAGAGAGGAGGGATCACAACACAATCTGTTACATAGGGAATTGGACTTACTCAAGTTTGTCATGAAGACATGTGTGCGAAATGGTAAGCTATGTGTGGGATGAATTGTTTTTTTGTTTTTTTTTCTTTGTGGAACAGGTGCCCATTTTTTTTTTTTTTGAGAGAGAGAGAGGAATGTTGGGTAAGTGATGTAGGAACATCTGGGTGAGGTAAGTTGGGCAGGTAAGGAAGCAATTGCAGACAGAAAGACAAACAAAACAAGAGACAGGGATGGTGAAGGACACAAGAGGTGGGTGTACACCATGGTTGAGGAGAGGGTAGGAAATCCAGGTCCCATACACATCAAGGTGGCTGACAGTGAAAATGTAGTCCTCACCTATTGGACTGTCATCACTGTCACCTCACTGTGCTGCTGGCTGCAATGCCTGATGTCTGTGTCTCCTATGAGAACTCAATGAGAATGAAGAGCAGGTGTTCCATCCAGCATAGGAGTGCACCCCCAATGTGGCACACAATCCTCCGCACCTTCCCTGGCAGTTCCTGTCAGGTGATTAACCACCTCTGTACTGCTCCCAGAGGGAGCCACAGGCCTATCCTCCAAGGCAGAACTACCTGAGGGGCCAGTTAGTGCAGGGGCAGCAGAGGGCATTTCACCAGGTTGTACACCAGACATACTGGGCAGTGATTCTGTAGCCATTGGAGTGGGGATAGGTGGATCCTGTCAAACAGCCCTACCCCATTGCGCTGTGGGAAAAAAAATTAAAAATAAATTAAAAATAAAAAGAGAGAGAAAATGGTTGGGGTGAGCGAAAAAAGGGAGAACATTAGTAACTTCAACAGCAAAAACTGATCATATGTGTACAATATGGTTTACATAGATTTGGTCATATGGCCAATTGTCAAACAGGCTGTTCTTCGAACTTATATGTCAAAGATTTAGATGTCAAACGGTCATAATGTCATATGAAATTCGACATTCGACATTTCCGACCACTCTACCACCTAAACAAGTGCTACCATGGGTCAAAAAGGGGGGATGCTTGGAACGCAATTATGCCGAACTGGCATTCTGCAGTCGAACATGTGTTCGACAATTGTCAGTACGACCAAATCAATGCATACCATACAAAAGTAGCTGAATTTGGACTGCCACCTCCAGAGAGAGGAGGGATCACAACACAATCTGTTACATAGGGAATTGGACTTACTCAAGTTTGTCATGAAGACATGTGTGCGAAATGGTGAGCTATGTGTGGGATGAATTGTTTTTTTGTTTTTTTTTTCTTTGTGGAACAGGTGCCCATTTTTTTTTTTTTTTGAGAGAGAGAGACGAATGTTGGGTAAGTGATGTAGGAACATCTGGGTGAGGTAAGTTGGGCAGGTGAGGAAGCAATTGCAGACAGAAAGACAAACAAGACAAGAGACAGGGATGGTGAAGGACACAAGAGGTGGGTGTACACCATGGTTGGGGAGAGGGTAGGAAATCCAGGTCCCATACACATCAAGGTGGCTGACAGTGAAAATGTAGTCCTCACCTATTGGACTGTCATCACTGTCACCTCACTGTGCTGCTGGCTGCAATGCCTGATGTCTGTGTCTCCTATGAGAACTCAATGAGAATGAAGAGCAGGTGCTCCATCCAGCATAGGAGTGCACCCCCAATGTGGCACACAATCCTCCGCACCTTCCCTGGCAGTTCCTGTCAGGTGATTAACCACCTCTGTACTGCTCCCAGAGGGAGCCACAAGCCTATCCTCCAAGGCAGAACTACCTGAGGGGCCAGTTAGTGCAGGGGCAGCAGAGGGCATTTCACCAGGTTGTACACCAGACATACCGGGCAGTGATTCTGTAGCCATTGGAGTGGGGATAGGTGGATCCTGTGAAACAGCCCTACCCCATTGCGCTGTGGGAAAAAAAATAAAAAATAAATTAAAAATAAAAAAGAGAGAGAAAATGGTTGGGGTGAGCGAAAAAAGAGAGAACATTAGTAACTTCATACATGACATACAAAGCATTGAGACAATTATTTGTCTCTGTTCTGTTACCTTTACCTTTAACACTACAAAGCCCTAACAAATTTCTTCCTTATTTTTAAGACTACCCAGTTCATAACAGAGGCACATTATAGTACAGATTGCAGCCACCAATATTTGATATGTGCATATATTGCACATATGCATGTTCCAGTTATACTGATGACAGTTTACAGAACATTTGTGCCATTGTTATAGAGATATGAAGTTACATTCCAATAATGATGAAAACCTAACAGTACTGTATATTTGGGAAGTATGGTTTTTGAACCCAAAACCGATAACTACTTTTTAATACTGTACTGTTATTTTGTCCTACAGACTACTGCATGCATACTTTCCTTTTACAGTTTAGAGATCTGTGCTCACTGTTATTTGAGAATATGGCACCACTGCTTTTGTGCTGCAGACTAAGGCATGCATAGTTTCTTTTACAGTTGAGATATGCATGTTCAATTTGATACAACTGTATTAAATACCAACTAAGCGGTCCTTAACTTTTAATGCTTCCAAATTACTATAGCAATTATTATTATCATTATGAAAATAGACTATTTTGACAATACTATTCTGATGCATACATACCATATGATTCTTGCATCCTTATCAGATTCGCAGCATGGGACCTGACATTCAAGGCTCACTCTGCAGCAGCTGTGAACAAAACAGAACAGAACAGCATTATGAATACCAGTGTGGCTATATTCAGTTTTAACTCTTAGAATTGCTCACTGAAATTGATACTTACACATCTGTGGGGTGTCCCCTGTACTAAAGTCCCCTAGTCCAGTGGTTGAGGGTACCCGCTTCCTCCTCCAGAGGTCATTGAAGTGATGTCTGCATTGCTCACCAGTGCGGGGGATAAAAGTAGCACTGGTTAAACTCCTGGCAATACTACTGCAGGCTTCAGACTTGCATTCTGAGCATGAATAGTCCCACTGCAGCAGTCAGGGCCTGTGGTCCTTAAATGGGAGTCCAACAAAAACTTTGGACTCCTAGACACCCCTCCTCTGTACCTAAAGTGCACACCTTCACCGGCAATTCCTGACATACCTGCCATAGCTCAAGCTCCATGTATAATGAGCATTTCCTGCCATCTGCATTGTATATGCTGATGTTTTCCCACCTATTACATGTTGCACTTACTGAGAGTTCACCCATTTTGGTTTTGCAACATTTAAAAACTTGCCCATTGCTTACCATAGAGCAAAGATGGTAGTCAAGGGTGTGCACTGCCGGACATCATGTTTGTGTGATGTTAAGGGATGCACAACAGTGGCAAACACTGCAACTTCAAGATTATTTGGTATACAGGTACTTGTGTAAATGTGCTAGTCAAATGCACCATGTCTACGGGTCTCCTGCACTTACAGCTATTACCACAAGAAGGTTGAGAAAACAGGGTCTATATTAGATCAGCGAATGCTTAAACAAGTGAATGCTGATTGATCAACCTTATTTTAGCGAATGTTCAAAATATCGAAGCAACAGAAACCCGAGTTTTTTCCTAGGGAAAGAATTTGGTTGTCCATTTCTGTTGCTTTGGTATTTTCAGTGCTGTGGTGGAAAGTTATGGGTCGGATTCAGGTAAGTGTGCGATTGTGTGGATGTGAGTGTTAGGGTGGGTTAGGTGAGTTAGGGTTAGGGCTCGGGTTAGGTATGTGTGCGATTGCGTGGACGTGAGGGTTAGGGCAAGTTTAGGTGAGTTAGGGTTAGGGAGCAGGTGAGGTGAGTGTGCGATAAGTGACGGACCTTAGGGTTAGGGTTTGGGTTAAGGTAAGTGGATAGTTAGTGGTGTGTGCATAGTTTAGTGTAGGGTTAGGTGTCAGATTTTAGGTGTATGTGTGTGGATTTCTGTTTGCTGTGCTTGTGTTGTGTGTATGTGTTTTGGATCAGCAATTTTTTTTCCTAGGAAAAAAAATCACTGATCTGACAGTTCGCGATTGTAAGCTTTCACTTACATAAGGTCGATCAATCAGCGTTCGCTTTTTTAAGCGTTCGCTGATCTGATATAGACCTGAGAAAACAGTGGTGTATGTTGCACTTCATTGCTATCATCTGCAATCTCACAACAGTAAAACAAAATTTTCACACCCAATACTAGTACCCCAAACCATCTGCACTCCATGCCTACCCTTAAAACCTGCTGACACAGAACTAATGACATGATATCTCCTATCTTAGTAGTTATTGTAAGATTCTTGCTGTTAATCGTAGCGCAATGCCACTTATCATGTTTCAGCGATTCACAATATTATTAATTTAATGCATCTGTTTTATGTTTGTGGCTGCCTGAGTCCTGTCTACACTGTAGGTGGTCCATTCCTCCATTTTTCTATGCTGTTGTACTTTGCGCAAACCAAGTGAGCACAGCTAAACACATTTGTGCCATGCTGCACATCACACAAACATTGGACTCAAAAAAATGAATAAATAAAAAATACAAAAATAATAATACAAAACGGAGATTGTCCAGATTTTTGCAGAATGTCCAGATGTTTGCATTATATTTTTGGACTGTTCCTTGAAAAATGTGTGGCTTACGGGGAAATCACTGAATATTGCAGTCAATACATAATGATATACATTTCCATTTCATACTTCATATCCTTCAGAAAATCCATGCTAACACAAATTCTATTATTCTATCAACTTTCTACAGTTATCAGACCACTATAGTAAATCTGTCCCTATTTTTGGCCCTTTATCCCCCCCCCCCATTAGTTTAGTGTTTCTCCAGATTTCTTGCACTAAGATGTTGGGTGGTATGATCCACTTTCACTCTACATGTTTCGAGGCCAGCAACACTTGCTTGCTTACATACACCACGCATCATTAATATTCATGGCACGATGCCAAGTGATACCACACAATGCCATGCGATGAGCAGTATTGTGTAGGGGAAAACACTCCATGTAGGCTCTGTGTGGAATCTACAGGAAGTTTATTGAATCAAACAGATAATTTCTTTATGATTTCAGCAGTGAAGTGAATTTCCCTATTGGAATAAATTGCGTGTGGAACTCCAAATCTAAGTATAAATTACTTCAGCAATTTTTAGCTACCGTTTCTGCATTGTTTTTGTCACACTAAATCATATTTAAATAAACACCTGAAAATATGCAACAAAAAGCTCAACAGAGCACAACAACCAATAGTAAGACACTTGAATTTAGCCTGTAAACCTTCTTCTTCCACCACGAGGAACCAGTAAACAAATTATAGCAAAAAAAGTATAGTTGTGTGAGTAAACTTATCATAACAGTATATGTTCAAATGATCACTGCCACAGTAGCCTTAGCTATGTGGGTCATATCCTGCATACTATATAACAGCCAGTCAGCTTCCAAAGCTTTAGGGCATCTTTCTCTTCAATTGTTCCAATTACTAATGTGATTTAAAAATTAGTTGATCTGTTTGGCAGTGCATAGGTCTTACTTTGCTGAAGGTCTTGAGTAAGAGGCTTGGTCTTTATGACTATGCTTAGTGTGAACACATGAAGTCTGAAAGCAGTCATCTGTTTCCTAGAAGATAGGTTAATAGGTGATTACTAGGCTAATGGTATAGGAGCCATTACAAGCCTAGACAATAATACCCAGGATAGGACAATATTATATCTTAATTCTTCAGATATGGGATGGAGCATCAGAGTAGTGGGTCTTTAGGTTTTGGAGCACTGAGTCAATTTAGAGACTGCCCCTGTCTGTAAGGGACATAGGCAGTACGCCAGGAGGGAATTTATGGTTCCCCACCCATTTATTCAAATTATTTTTGAAGAGCATGAGGGATGGGCTTTTTTCATGAAGATGGAAAGTTTAATCCATAGACAAAGTAGCCTAGGGATATGAATCTGCCCCTCCAGCAAGTTCTGTTAGAATCATAAATAAGGTTCAGGTCCATGGAGCGCATAACCCTTGTATAATTTTTTTTGTGAATATGTAACATTTTCATCAGGAAGGAATCAGAGAATGTCTTGTAGGTCAGGCATAAGTCACCTCTCAATAAACGATGTGAGGTGGAGTAAAGGGATAGGGCCTTTAGTTGATCTGCATAACATATGTTTCTTTACACTTTATATTTTTAGTGAGAAGTTTCTTGGACTGATCCAACTGGGGTAAGTACCTGGTTGTGTACATGCAGAAGGGAACACTTTACTTGATTATGAGCCTGATGAGGGCCAAGCACAATGGCACTATGACTTCCTTTGATCTTGATGCTATGCCTTTATATATATGTTGAGCCACACCGCAGGATTTCCTAACTATCATAGCTACTTGGTGGTCAACGTTTAGGTTGCTATCGATCTGTGTTCCTAGGTCCCTCACCACTTGTTCTACTTTTAGGGGTGTGCTATCAATATTATAACTTGCAGGTATAAATGATTTATTGAAGAGTATGATTACACAATTTTTAGCACTTTGTCTCAGGCCATAGTTTTGTCACCAGTCATTTCTCATTTTTAGGCCTGTTTGTAAGATGTCAGCATAATTTGGGGATTCAATTTTTGCTACCAGCTTACATTCATTGATGAACTTGGTGAGGGTAAGCCAGAGGTTCCCAACATTGGCCTTCACTTCAAACAAGTATATACCAAACAGGAGGAGTCCCAACACTGAGCTCTGTGGGACACTGCTAGTAAAAGTTTTTTTATCAGAAGATGATTCACCTATTCAGACATGTGTGTCAGTGAGCCAGTTTGCTATCCATCTGATGATGTAGGCATTTATGCCTAACTCAATAATGTTATCTATGCCCCCCCAGAGGCGATTGTGTTGACAGCTCTGGCCAGGTCTAGATAAGCATTGTATACTGTTTTGCCCTCATCCATGACCTTGGTGACTTTCTCAAAGAAGTCCACCAGACTGAGCAGGCAAAAACTGCCTTTGACAAAGCCAAACTGAGTTTGGTCCAGTATTTTGAGAGTTCTTATGTCATTATTGATCAGGACCGTGATAATCCTCTCCATGGCCTTGCAAGTAAAACTGGTCAAGTTTATGGGTCTGTAGTTCCCTGGGTCAGTTGATGGGCCTCCACTTGTGTAGACAGACAACTGTTGCAGTCCTCCATTCCTCTCAGACAAAGCCTGTCGAGATACTGTGGTTAAATAGTGTTTCCAGCATCCCTGCTAGATTCTGTTTTAAGCTATTTAAGAAGCATCCTGGAATGTCTGGAATACTGTTGGCACTCATGGAGCCTGTGTGTTTGGCTTTAGCAAGTGCACTAAGGACATATTCCCTCATAATAACTGGTAGGGGGATGGTAGCCAGTATTTCTTTGGGTGTGGTAG
Organism: Protopterus annectens; assembly: GCF_019279795.1. Classification (NCBI taxonomy): domain Eukaryota; kingdom Metazoa; phylum Chordata; order Ceratodontiformes; family Protopteridae; genus Protopterus; species Protopterus annectens. The sequence continues at coordinate 1,254,163,569 of NC_056731.1, forward strand.
GAGGTGATGGGGGGAGTTTTAAATGAACTTGTCAACCAGTGGGTCTGTTATAGTTTCAGGCTAGGTGGTAAGTGCTGCCATTCATGATTAAGTCAGCACATTGCTAAGCATTTCTTCTGAGGTTCTGAACATAATTTAAAGAAGCCTCATGGTTACCTTTCACTTGGGAGGCTATCTTCGCCTCATAATTTACTTTGGCATATTTGACCAGCTCTATAATTTGTTTACATCTGTGACTGTCTTTTTGCAGTGGTTTGTCTGTTCCTTCTTGGCTTTGGAAATGATTTGTTTTCCATTTGCTGAATAGCCTATTTATGCTAGGGGTCCACAGGGGTGCTTTATTTTTGCCAGTAGTCATAGGTTTGACTCAGACAGTATTTCTTCCTCTATGCAGCTATGAATGTGGTTGTACAGTGCTTTTGTGCACAGCTCAGGGCAGGCCTCAGTATCATTGGAGTTCCGAAGGGCTTGGAAATTTAATAACCTGTCACTTAGTTTTTGGTAATTGGCCTTAGAAAAGTTCTTAACAGGTTTGGAGTTTGATGGGGATTCTAATTTATTTTTAATACTGTTGTCAGATCTTACCAGGGAAAATTTAATGCACAGGAGGCAGCAGCATCCCCCCACATTTGTGAGTACTAGGTCTAGGTTACGTCTACACTTAGTTGGGGAGCTAACTAGTTGCTCCAGGGTGTTTGTGTTGACAAAGTCCAAAAACCTCTGAGCAAGTGAATTAAGGATCATGTAAGTCTCCCAGCTTCTGGAGGGGTAGTTGCATCACCCATAAGTATGGTGTTAGGTTGAATGTTAACAGAGTCTGATAGGTTAAGTAGGAGGTTTGACTCTCCAGACTCATGTTAGGGGCTTTGTAGCTTACAAGGACATGAGAGGAGGTTGCACCTATGGTTAGCTAGGCATGGAGCAGCTGAAGTGAGTCATGTTTTTATACCAGCCTAGCAACTTCTCCTTTATAAACACTGAGACATCTCCACCCTTTGTTTTATCCTGGGCCAAGGGGGATTGAAATGTATGAAAGCCATTGTAGGCTTTGATAGCCGGGGTGCTTTCCATGTTTCTGAACAAAGTGTTCATGACTGTGTATATGCCTGCTTTCTCCAGGGTGAGGAGTGCTTCCAGGGTGTGCAGATTTTTTTTTTAATTTAAACTCCTAGCGTTGAGCAGCAGTACCTTTAAGCAGTAATAAGTATTTTTTGTTATGTTGGAGGGTTTAACAACTTAGTACAGCCTAAAAAGGCATTATGGGGATAGATAAAGTTTTTGCCAGTATCCAGAAGCCAAGTGGTCACACCTGCAAACAATTTCTGGTAAAGCATCATGGTTTGTTGATCATGTCTCCGCGTGCTAACAGATATTGGATCCCCTTTTTGTGACACCAGAAATTAAGCTAATTGTTGGTCATTTTTTGTTTGCACTGTGGCATCATCATTGGTGAAGGTAGGATGCTTCTGAAGACTAGATTTACACCTGCCTGAGAGACATATTCAGAGAGCTCCATTATGTCTCTCTTCATATAGTCCAGTGAGGTATGTCTTAGGTTGTTTATGACCACATGGACTATGACTGTGTCATACTGGCACTTGTGGTTGAAAGATGTAAGTGCTTGCGTGATGTGGCAGATAATGGTTACAGACAGCGCAGTGTGATCTTCTCCGTGTTTAGCCTGGTAAGGGGGACCTCAGTATGTATTACAATGGAATCCCCAATAACTAGAATGTTTAGCTGATTGGTGTGTTGCCTTATGGGCTTGGAAGCGGAGTTACTATGATTTTTAGAGTTATGTGTTGTATGAGGTGCTGTCTTTTTTGAGTGTGTGCACAGCTGCTGAGAAATGCTTTTAGGAGGCCTTGGAGGTTTGGGTGGTTTAAAAGTGAGTACCTCCACATATGTGGATCTGTGTGTTTGTTCCTTAGTATTGGTAGAGAGTGTTTTGAGTGTAACCCTAACAACCTAATTTAGATTTTTCATGCATGTATGTGACAGCTTTGCCTCCACATCTCTCACAGGTGTGTTTATCTGTTCTAAAAGTAAATGGTTATCAGTCAACATAAGGCAGTTAGTACACCACCTCAGGATGCACATATCCACCAGGCCAGAAACAGAGATGACAAGGAAACACCTATCCATTATACCAGATCCTTAGTAGATAGGAAGGAGTAAGAGAAAATCACTTAAAGGTCTAAGTGAGAGTGTTTAGTAGTATACTATTAGATGACAAACAGTGGTGTTTCCCTCTGCTAAGATTGACAGCTTTTTGCTCACCTACAAAGAATTAATGACTATGGAGTCCTATAGAGGACTTTAAACTGTTGAGGTTTGCTTATATACAAGGCACATGTAAGAATGTTTGCAAGATGTGCAAATGTGAGGCTTTTATACCAGCAGGATGAAAGACTTTTACACAAGTAAGCCCATGGGCCAATCAGATAAACACACAATAAGCCTTCCAGCAGTAGTTCCCAACTCAGATGTGTTGAATCAGCCCTCTGCTCTCATCAGAGTGCAGAATAAAGCCCTCTTAATGTAAACAACCTTGTTTTGAGTTGAAGTGCAGTAACAAATGCTTTGCAACAAAAAGTAGAACTCCTTCAGTATCAGGAATCCTTGGAAATAAGTTCAAAACCTTGAGAAATGTTTCCAAATACAGAAATACTAGTTATATGACAGTGAATGAGGAGGCCGGTTTACTGGGTGAGATTATTGGAAATGTTAACACAGACAGGTAAAAGTATTCTGAAGCTGTTCTGTGGAAGGAGTTGCTAGTTTGGTTTAAAGATATCAAGAAAAGATCTCATAATTTCCTAGCAATACTAAACATGGCGGACACAGAAATGGTGAAATCAATGAGCTAACACACTACAGCAGTGACAGCCTTATTGCCAGAAATGTACCCTACAGTTAGAAGTAGAAGTGTTGAAAAAAAAGTATACATCGGGAGAATATAATGTGAATTAAGGAGGTGAAAGGAAGCAGTTGTATTGCATGCTCAAATCAAAGTGGAAGAATTAAAAAGAATTACATATTAGGCAAAAAAAAATGAATGAGCATACAAGAATGTTCTGAAGGAAAGGACTGCAACATTTTTAGGCACAAGCATACTTTTCTAAGATTTGAATCATTTAAGGTAAAGGACAAGATATTTATTTTGCTAAGACATTGAGTAAAGTGTATCACCTTGAAATCAAAAAAGTGTTTTTGTAAAAATTACAACTTTTTTGCAGATATAAAGAAAAAAGGGCTCATTCTGCATAATAAGCGAGGTTGTCTTATGTTAAAAAGCTAAAGTTTCATCCTTTTTTTACCTAGTTTTTAGCTGAAAATATTTAAGACATTTGATGTGCTCCAACTGACATTAAAGTGAGATGTACGTAAGTAATGTTGAAGTGGAAAAGGCTTCTTTTACAACATTAAGATAATTAAGCAGTGAATCAACTCATTCACAAAAAGGTCCGGGTATGAAAAGAAATTTCTTATCTTCAGTTCAAGACCGGACCAGAATCTGAGGAATATTAAGTTGCTGGTTCGACTGTGTGATGACATGAAGACTGTAGTTTATTAGGTATGACTCAGATGTTAAAAGACATAAGTGACTACTGACAAAATTGTTAGACAGTTGATTATTCTATCCTTGTCTGTGCTTTTGTGTTTGAGATAGGTTCATAGGTTAGTACTAGGCTAACTGCCTTTGCAAGCCATTGCCTAGCCAGCCATCCCTTTGTGTGACTCAAACAAAACCATCTTGTGTTGTTGTAGGCAAATATCTTACCCATTAGGCCACCCACCCAACCCACCCAACCCACCCAACCAGATGGATTACATTATTTGCAAGATCAAAATAAAGGTAAGGTTATATTGAATTTTATAAAGGTTTGCTCCCCTAGTCTAGTGCTTCATGCAATGTGAGAAAATCCATTGCTGACAAGGGATTTTTTTTTTAAATAACAATGGCTTCAAGAGAGTTGTCATACAGGGCATATAATTTAAAAGGACATAAAAATGTTACACGATTGATACGTGCTTTTATATTGCTGGCCAGTTTAGCTAAATATTTATTTCCCTCTTGAATTAGGTTTTCAGAAAATAAATAATTCATTTTTTTGCTTATTGCAAATATGAAAATGGTATCCAGCTGTGATAAAGTCAGTTACATGGAGTATGCTATTTGATTTACGTGAACAACTGAGGAAGGGATGTGAGGTGAAATATTATACTGAATTTCTGATATATACCTGTTTCTTTTGGAAAGCGTGGCAGGCTTCAGATTATCTGCAATACTGGCAAAGCACTGGCAATGCTGAGTTTTCTTGTAACATGTTTATATGATGTAAACACATTCATCTCTTTGTGACCAGCTCACAGTATCATTAGAAATATGAGTGCAGGATATTTTAGGAGTGAATACTTTAGCAATAAACTATTACTTTTAGTTTTTGGAAATTTAAAGGCCAAAGGCTAATCCAACTAAAATGCAACATATAATGAGATAGTTGCATAACTAAAAGGCCATATCCATAGGTGGTGGAGATCGTATTCTCCCAGCATCAAGTGCCCAGATCATTTAATGCTGACGAAGGGAACGCTTACAACTTATTTTCATAAGAAATCATTCCCATTGTGGTTTTGTGAGTGTGCGGCAGTGATTTGTTTGCTTTCGGATATTTATGCTTACTTCATGCTTGTGCTACTAGAGAACTGGTATGTAGAGGTTTAGGGGTGTGGTAGGCTTGTAACCTCATATGGGTGTTGCTAGGGGCTTTCCACCCCCTACAAAAATGCTTACAGATTGAGTTTTAATCCTTTATGTATTTTTAGACATTTGTATTTGGTGATGTGGCTCCTTGTCATCATGTGCATCAGTTTCATAGTGTAACTAACCAAAAGCCCTCACTAGTGGTCTTGCAGGAAAGATATTTGGAGGTGTAAATTAATGCTGCTTTAGTGAAGGGCTATGGATTACAATCATTTGCCTTCTTTTGTTAGGTGGATCATAAAGGAGGGGTGATGCTTTTAGTGCTGAATTATTGCAGTTTGGAATTTAAGAATTCAATTGATGAGCAGTGATAGTGGGGTGCATGTTTTATGAGAGAAGAGTAACTTTTTAATGTTTGTATATGGTAAGGGACTGCATAGCATATTTTATGATAGAGATATCATCCTATTAGTTTGACCTCTGTTACTTCTGTTTCAGAAATGTTTGTTAAGCTTATGAATGACATGGAACAAGTATTCTTAGCAAAATATACTAGTCAGCATGGCTCTTTGTTCAAGGCATAACTATTCTACCAAGCTTAGTGGAATTTTCTGAGACATTATCTGCTGTACTCAATATGGGGTTATCAATCATAGTCATATATTCAGACCTAGCCAAAGCCTTGGACTCATTGCTACAGATGACATCACTAACAACCTAAAATATTGAATATCAGCACATGAACAATGTTGTAGATTAGAGACTGGCTTACCAAAAGGGTAAACGGTGTAATACCCTTAGATAATAGTTCAAAATTAGTCAAAATGGGTTGGAAAATACCTCTAGGTTGTGTTGTTGTATTGTGACCCCTGTTATTGAATCTTATCTTTTCATTTCTACCTTAATTTCGAAATTGCTCTGTCTCTCTTGTTCTCTCTATATATATATATATATATATATATATATATATATATATATATATATATATATATATATATATTTTTTATTTTTATTTATTTTACATTTGTTTACTGGGAAAGTCTGACTGGACACAGGTCCATTTTCAGTGAAGGCCAGGGGAGAAAAGCTCCACAAATAACACAAAACAATACAATACAATACATGAGAGAGAGAACTAATAAATCATGCATATAGGTTCATAGGTTCATAGGTAGGTACTAGGCTATCTGTCCGAGGGCATTTATAAGCCTAGCCAGAGTGTGTCAGCTTTTGCCGCCCCATTGAATAATTAACTGAACCTCTGTCAAAAAGAGCCAATGAAGTGATCCCAGGGGTGTATTTTCTGTTACCCATCCACTCATCAAGGTTTTTCTTCAACAGTGTTAGTGAGGGGCTCTGCATAATGTAGTTAGGAATTTTGTTCCAAAGCATGGGGAGTCTCTGTGACAGGAATCTATCCCTCCAGCATGTTCCATTTATTGTTGTGGCAAGGTTTAGCTCATTAGAGCGAGTGACTCACAGTGACTTGGATTTCTTTAGTTGGAGCATGTCCATCAATTCTGAGTTCGACATGGCTTTGTAATCAGGCAGAGATCACCTCTGAGTAAGCGATATGCCACTGAGTACAGCCAGAGCTTTTCCAGTCAGGCTACATAGGACATATGTTTGAGGCCAGTAATCCTCTTGGTGAGGTACTTTTGTGGTCTTTCCAGCTGTTGGAAGTACCTTGTGAGGTACATCCCAAATGGGACATTGTACTCTATGATGGGTCTAATGAGTGACGAGTAGAGGGTCACTATAACCTTCTTATTTCTAGATGCAAACCCTTTAGTAATTAGATGGGCTACATAGAAGGATTTCCTAACTACTTTGGCAATATCCTTGTCAAAGGAGAGATTACTATCTACCTGGGTCCCCAGATCTCTTATTACCTCTTCTGTATTAAGGGGGCTGCCACCTATGTGGTAATTCATGGGTGTTTTGTTTTTCCCAAATGGGATGACTATGCAGTTTTTGGCATTTAGCTTGAGACCATGACTTTGACACCAGGTGTCCATCTCAGTAAGTCCCTTTTGGAGAATGTCTGTGTCAGCCGGAGAGTCAATTATGGTTCCCAGTTTGCAGTCATTGGCGAACTTGGTTAGCCATAGTCCTCCTTTGTTTGCCTGTACTTCTGAGAAGTATATGCTGAACAGTAGGGGTCCCAGGACCAAGACTTGTGGGACACTACTTGTGACTGGTTTCGAGTCAGACCTGGAGCCCGCTATTCATACCGTGTGAGTTCTGTCTGTAAGCCAGTTGGAAGCCCATCTTGTGACATAGGGGTTTATGTTCAGGCTGGTGAGTTTTTCTATAATTCCCGTGTGGGGAATGGTGTTAAAAGCCTTGGCGAGGTCAAAGTAGGCTGTGTGAACCACCTTCCCCTCATCTATGACCTTGGTAACTGTCTCGAAGAAGTCAACCAGGTTTAGTAGGCATGATCTGCCCTTAACAAAACCAAACTGGGTCATGTCAAGTGTTTGGATGTTCCCAATGTCTTTGTTAATGAGTTCCATGATGATGCACTCCATAGCCTTGCAGACCAGGCTAGCCAGGTTTATGGGGCGATAGTTACCAGGGTCAGTTGTGGCCCCTCCTTTGTGGAGCAGAATAACCAATGCTGTGCACCATTCTATGGGCATGTAGGCTGTGGAGAGGCTGAGGCTGAACAGTGTGTTTAGGTGGGGGGTTAGTTCGTTCTGTAGTTTGTGCAAGACGCAGCCTGGGACACCATCTGGCCCCATTGACGCTGCGCTTTTGGCTTTTGAAAGGGCTGTTTTCACCAGTGTGTCTGTGATTTCTGGGGCACTACATTTTTCCAATATTGTTGTGGGCCCTTTTAGGGGTGAGAGGGGTTGAATTTTGCACTGAATCTATCTGCCAGGATGTTGGCAATATCAGTAGGTTCAGTATATTTTGTGCTATTTTGCACTAGCGCAGAGCATATCTGCGAGTTGCCAGTTAGATTCTTGACATAGCTAAAGAAGGCTTTGTGGTTATCTTTTGAATCCTTGGCTATTTTTCTTTTGAAGTTAGCCTTGGATGATTTTATGATGGACCTTGGTTTCTTATTGATACTGATCAGGGATGTCTTTCCTTCTTGGGATTTGCTTTTTTTCTGAACTAGTTTCCTCCTTCTATTGTATAGCCTGTTTATGGCAGGGGTCCACCAGACTGGTTTCCTTCTTTTAGAGGAGTGAGTCTTGGTTTTGCTAGGGATGGCATGATCCATGTATCCTTGTAGGTGCTCATAGAATGCATTTGTAAAGGTTCCTGCATCTTGGACACTGTTATCCTTTAGCGTGGGGGCTGTGAAACTTACCACCTCAATCTTAAGTAAGGTGAAGTTTGCTATAGAAACATTTTTTACTGTAGTTTCCTTGGTTGGGGGAGGTGGTGTGGTGTGGTCATCCAGAATGATTAGTTTATGGTCTGAACTAACCAGTGATGGGCTGACCTCCGGTGTGGAACACCTGTCGCCCATGTTGGTGGTGACCAGGTCCAATATGTTTTCACCTCTGGTAGGGGAGTTTACCAGCTGATCCAGGGCATTTGAGTTGATAAATTCCAGAAAGCGGTGGACCTGGGAGTTTGTACTTGAGTAGTTTTCCCAGTAAATGGTAGGGTAATTGAAATTGCCCAATGTTAGGGTGTTCAGTAGGACCTTCATGTATTCCAGTGTCCCCAGAAAGGTGGAGTGGTGGTCCTGGGTCATGGAGGGTGATCTGTAGCAGGCCACAATTTGCAGTGCAGATTTGCCCGATGTTAGTTGCACATGGATTATCTCAGAGGTATCATGCAGCGCCACTAACCTGGAGGTGTAGGTATTCTTGATGAATATGGATACACCCCCTTCTTTTGTATTTCGGTCCATGTTCTGTGGCCAAAATGTGTGGTATGAGTTGTAGCCCAGTAGTGCTGAGGTGCTCTGTGGAGCCTTGAACCAGGTTTCAGTTACTGCACAAATGTCGACATTCTCCATACTGAGGAGTTCTTCGAGCACATGCATTTTGAGATTTAATCTCCTGGCGTTGAGTAGCATAACCCTCATTTGTTTATTTGTGCTGTTTACGGAGGTGGGTTTGACTTTTGAGCCTTGCCTAAAAAAGGCATTATGGGGGGAGCAAGAGCCTTGGCCAGTATTAAAAAGCCTAGGGGTGACAGGTACAAGCCATCTCTTGTGAAGCAACAAGGTTGTCGAGCATGTTGTCCCAGGCTGACAGACACTGGATCCCCTTTGAATGACACCAGAAGCTTAGCCAATTGTTTAAATTGATGATTTTTTTTTTATACTGCTGTATCATTCTTGATGAGGGCAGGATGCTACTCAGGGTCAGGGTCATACCCGCCTGGGTTACATGATCAGAGAGCTCTTCCATGTCTCTTTTCATGTAGTCCAGGGAGGTACATCTCAGGTCATTCACACCAACATGAACAATGACAGAGTCATATTTGTGCTTGTTCTGGAGTGACCTGAGTGCTTGTGTTATGTGGCAGATTCTGGCTCCCAACAGGCAGCTAATGGTAACCCTCTCTTCGTCCAGCCTAGTGAGTGGGACGTCAGTGTGCCTGACTACAGAGTCGCCTATTACTAGTGTGTTAGGTATGTTATTTCACCTTAAGGACTGTGATTGTGTGGAACACTGATTTTATGTTTTATGTGTTGCCTGGTTTGTGATAGGAGGTGCAGGGTTTTTTGGGTGTCTGCTTTGAAGGTCTCTGATGCATTTGCAGGTTTTTATTTAGAGCCTCCGAGTATGATTTTATGTATTTATGTGTATCTTTTGCCAGTGCTGGTTTAGTATGTCTATGTGAGGCTAGAGGTGTGGTGCAAGTGTTAACCTTCTCCTCATGACTGCCTGTTCCAGTCTTGGGTGGAGAGAGCTTAGCCTCCAATTTAGCTATATAATTGCATCTCTCGCATATGTTAATGTTTTGTGGTAGGAGGATAGGGCTGTCTGTGTACATGAGGCAGTTGTAACATTGCCTCAGGATACCCAGGTTCACCAGCTGGACTGGAGAGTATACCTGAAATTGCCCTTTGGTCATGCCTGAATAGTAGGGTGAGCTGCTTAGTCACTTGGTTTGTGATGGGTGAATAATGAGCCTTGCCCTGAAATCAAGTCTTGGGGTATACTAGTGCTTGCTATTAGGTCTGAGCAAGTGCTGGACAGTAGGATGCTTTTTAAGTGCTTTGGTTGATAGTTAGACTACTTTCAAGGGGAAAAAAGAGGAGACTTGGTGGAGCCGGGAATAATTTAACCCTAGCTAACCGGCAATGCCCAGATGTGCACAAAACCAGGCAAATGTGTTTTTTACAACAGGGAAATGAAAGAGATAGAAACTAGCCCAAAATGGCCTGTAAACTACTAACTTCTAGGCTGGAACCACTCCTCCAGGGACAGATGGCTGCTCAAAGCTCCCTCTCTCACAGCTGAACAGAGAAACCTTCTTCTATCCAAGTAAGGTGTGGGCAACTCAGAAACTTGTAACACCCTGAATTCAGCACTAGCCTGAAAACTGGACTATACTAGCTTTTTTTGAAAAGATAAGGCAAAAATGGTAAAAATACACATAAAACAGCTTTAAATGACTACAAACAGTAAAACAGCTTTAAATAACTACAAACAGTAAAAAATACACTTAAAACAGCTTTAGATGACTACAAGCAATCAGAAAAGGCTTTTAAACAAATTATTCAATTAACCAGTAAAGAAATCTCAAAACTGAGCCCTGTTCCTGTAGTCTTCAATCAGACAAGTTTTAACTGCACATTCCTGCCACTGTGGTGCAGGGGAACCTTTTTCAAAAAAAGAAGGCATGGATTAGTGCTCAAGTTATACAAACAAAGCTAGATTCAGCAGGCCTGAATCTAATTTATGAGACAACAAACAAGGTACACCAATTTCAGTAAGAAACAGTTCAAATATGCAGGCACAGTAAGCCTCTAACCAGAAATTCCCAGCTCAGAAGGGCAGAGTCCAGCCTCTCCTCCCACAAGAGTACAGACCACAAACCTTCTTACTGTAAAACAACTGGTCTGAAGCCCAAGTGCTTAAACCAAAAGGCTTAGAATGATAGCTACAGTTACTACCAAGCAGCAATAAATACAATTGAATACTTTTAAGAAGGCGTGGATTAGTGCTCAAGTTATACAAACAAAGCCAGATTCAGCAAGCCTGGATCTAGTCTATGCTACAGCAAACAAGGTGCACCAATTTCAGTAAGAAACAGTTCAAACATGCAGGCACTATAAGCCTTTAACCAGAAATTCCCAGCTCAGCAGGGCAGAGTCCAGCCTCTCCTCCTACTTGAGTGCAGACCACAAACCTTTTTAATGTAAAATAACTGGCCTGAAGCCCAAGTACTTAAACCAGAACTAATACACTTTTAGAATAACAGACACTGAGCCTTCAATCAGTAGTTCCCAACTTAGAAGGATGTAAGCTACCTGTCCTGCCACAACAGTACAGACCACAAACCTTCTTAACGTAAAACAACTGGTCTGAAGTCCAAGTGCTTAAACCAAAAGGTTTAGAATGATAGTTGCATCAAGCAGTAATAAATACAATTGAGTACTTTTAAGATGACGCAAAAGCAAAATAAAGTAGGAAGAAACACAAATACAGTAATACAGTAAAAGCAGATGAATAAAGTGCATTTTTTTTTTTTCAGTGAGCAAATGAGATGGGCCCAGGAGGAGTATCCAAATGCAAATTTACAAGAGGGACGGGTAGTTTCAAAGCCACCAAGATTAACACCAAAACAAAAGCAGAGAGGGTGGGAGGAGAACTAACTGAAAAAACAGAGCCACAACTTCCAGCAAGATATTATTCAATGCAACACAAATAAATCAATTTAAATGCTGTATTATTTGAAAAAAGTGCAGATAAAGATTTATTTAAATTCACTTATACTTCCATTTGATTGCATGTTAGTCTTAGCCAGACAAAGCTCAGAGTTTAAGCAGAAAATAATCCAAAATGTACCACTTATATAAGGCAGAAACCAAATATCAATGAAGTGAAACTACCCCCACTTATCACTGGCTATGCAGGAATTCTAACAAGCACTAAATTCTAATAAGCATTAACTGAAAAACAGAGCCACATCTTCTATCTAGATAGTATTCAATTCAAGACAAATAAATCAATTTAAATGCTGTATTATTTGAAAAAATGTGCAGATAAAGATTTACTTAAATTCACTTATACACCCAGTTGATTGCAGGTAAGTCTTAGCGGGCCAAAACTCAGAGTTTAATAGAGCATTCATACAATATGGCAGAGATTACAGCTCGTAACAGTAACATTACTGAGGTACAGAATAAACTTAAAACATTTTTTTTGTTTTTTTTTTTACAGTTATAATTACAGCAAGGCAAATATCAGTGAGTTAACAAGCTTTCAGGAGAAAGCTGTTTCAACAATAACTGAATCTCTCTAACAATCTTTTGGTATGGATTAACCTGGGGATTGCCATGAGCATAGCCATATACATACCATATACATACCAACTCCAAAATCACACTACAGTGGAGAAAAGGGCACATTTCCATATGTTAGCCAAATAGTTTTCCTACCTGGGAAAAACGTTCTCCAATCTGAGCATTCTATAATGTTGGTTCGATGAATAGCAGCTTGATGTAAACAGATCCTGATGAACTGATCTAGACCTGTTTAGTCACAGTGCACAAGAAACTCTGAGTCATGTGCCTGAAGGTGTAAAAATATATGTATATATATATATATATATATATATATATATATATATATATATATATATATATATGGGTCTACTTTGAAATCCTGATGCCCAAAATATCGACATTCAAAATCCTGAGAAGAAAACAACAAAACTGTGGAAACTGGATCGGCGGACTTCCACAAAAGTAACTATACTCTTGGCCAAATGGTTATGAAACTAATGCTGAGGTAAGTAAACCCACCTAGTTGGGGGGCTGTGCCCCACACAACCCTCCTAACCATACCAACTGTCTCTCTCTCTCTCTCTATATATATATATATATATATATATATATATATATATATATATATATATATATATATATATATATATATATATATATATATATATATATATATATATATATATATACATATATATATATATATATATATATATATGGGACCCTATGAGTTGATCGACAACTCAAACCATCGACAGTGACTTCACCGACAAGTCAAATAACCGACATCACAAAACACGGACGTTAACCAGGTAACGGATGCAAATTCGCTACCCAAGCCTACCATGGTTGCATGACACTGCCACACTTACTAAACCATGGTAGGCATGAGTAGCGAATCTGCATGCAACTGTCGATGGTTTGAGTTGTCAATCAACTCATAGGGACCCATATATATATATATATATATATATATATATATATATATATATATACACACATATATATATACACACACACACACACACACACACACACACACACACACACACACACACACACACACACACACACTGGTGACATTAAGATTGAGACTGTTTTCTCCTCAAAGCATGGTATTAATACACTTATTAGTTACTGTAATCATATACACTCTTGACTAATGAGTAAAGGCTCTGGAGTCAGTATGCAACAGTCTAAGATTATCTCTAAGGGCACTGGTACTTAGGATTTGCAAATTAACCTTTACAGTTTCCTCTTGAAGTGACTAAACAAATAAGATACCTTGGAGGTCTGGATTACTAGTAACTTTAGCTTCAAAGAAAATGCTATATTAGTAATTGTAAAAAAAATGTGGATATGTGCCGTAGCGCTTGTAACCTTCAAGGATTCCAATATGCATATCATTATATATAAAGCTAGTATAAGATCTATAATAAAGAGCAATGTAGAATTCTCCAGCTGTTAGAAAACTGACTTACAACTGTTTAATTTTGTACAACGAAAAGTTGCAAAATGGATTCCCGTTGTTGAGAAACAGATTATATATCTGGACTCTCAGTATTTACAATTGTGCATTATACAACAACCCCCCCCCCATTAATATTCAAAAACGTGCACGCTGATTGGTCAGCGTGCTCATTGTAAATCAGAGTTATAGTAATGGCAAAATTTCCATTACTATAACTCTTTTTTTTACAGCAATGGAGAACACAAGATCTCCATTGCTTCACACTGTCTTGCTATGTTAAAGGAGTTTAACATAGCGAGACAGCTTTAAAAAAAGCAACAGAGAATCTCTGTTGCTTTTTTTAAAGCTATCTTGCTATGTTAAACTCCTTTAACATAGCAAGACAGTTTGTAAAAAGCAACGGAGATCTTGCTTTCTCCGATGTTTTTTTCAAAACTGTCGCACTATGTTAAATGGGTTTAACATAGCGAGACAGCTTTAAAAAAGCAACAGAGATTCTCCGTTGCTTTTTTAAAGCTGTCTCGCTATGTTAAACCCATTTAATATAGTGAAACAGTTTTTAAAAAGCAACGGAGATCTTGCTTTCGCCATTGCTTTTGCTCACAGCTCTGATGTACTGCATAGGCTTACGCATGCGCAGTACATCAGAACTGCCGTAGAATACCAGACAGCTGCGGAAGGGCAGCAAGGAGGCATTATACAATGCCATTATTTAAGAAAAGTAATTATTTTTTTTCTTAAATAATGTCATTGTTTAATAGCAATAACCCACTTCTGGGTGTGGGTAATGCTGGATTTACCCACGGTTGGCTTTGTTTGGCCACTCGGGCTTCGTCCTCGTGACCAAACCACACCAACCGTGGGTAAATCCAGCAGTATATGATATGTTTTTAACACATGCAAAAAAACAACAACCTTAAATATCAGACAAATAAACTTTAAGGAACAATTAGTTTATTCGGGTCTATATCACATTAGCAAATGCTAAAAATAGTGAATGCTGATATATCGAACTTCAAAGTTTGATAGCTGAAAACAGTGAAGGAACGGATCAGCAAATTTTTTTCCCAGGGAAAAAAATTTGCTGGGCCAAGCATTCTCTGGGTTTTACTGTTTTCTCTATTGTGGTGCGATCTCGGAGTTGGTGTATTTAAGTTGGGGGGGGTGGAGCACCGCGTCACACATGGGGTTGTGGGGGGGGTGAAGACCCCCACTTAATTTTGACTGTATACTCTTTTTTTTTTTTTTTTTTGGATCAGCGAATTTTTTTTCCTGGGAAAAAATTTGCTGATCCTTCGCATTTTTCAGCTTTCGGACTTTTTGGTGTTCGCTGATGTGATGATATAATATATAATTCGCATAGGCTGGCAATATGAGCATATACAGCAGTCCCAAACATAGGTAAAATAAGGGCTTTTACTCAAATAACCTAACACCACCTACAATTCATGTTGATTTGATAAACTGATGTACAAATCAGCTACATCCATACTTAACCAAAAGAAATCCCTTTGCCCAATTACAGTTGCAACTGTTTCAAGTAATTCCACAAACTTCTTAAAAGATTCTGTAAGTGCAACAAATGCTTTCAACATTATCTAAAATATATCTACTTACACCTAAAATAATAGGTCTTCTGAAAGATTTCCACCTATGTTTATGACTCATCAGTACTACACAGAAAAGAGGGTTAACTGCATATTTCATAACAAGGAGTGTTACATTTTTGCCAAAAAAATATTCTAAGCCCCTAATAAACAATTTAATTAAGCTTTGCTGAAAATTCCTTTTGACATTTGAATCAATTATTTTGTAATCACTGTCAGCATTTGACAATAATTTACACATCCTATCATTATAAACAAATCATAACAATGTTGCCTTCTTTTCCAACTTTTTATGCACAATCCATTCACCTTTGCTGAAATTAACACGCACACACTCACACACACACACACACACACACACACACACACACACACAGATATATATATATATATATATATATATATATATATATATATATATATATATAGAGGTCTACCTTTTCTATCGAAAGTTCATGCTTTCAAAAAGGAAAAGTACAATCCCATTTACGCGAAAGTGCACTTAAATGAAAGTGCACATTCGTGATTACCAGTTCGCCGAACCGGTAATATCAACATAACTCCCACTGCAGCACCGAAGCATGCTACAGTGAGGATAAGGGAATTATACCTGTTTCCCCACTGTAGTACGATCTTGCAGTTAGTATATATAAAGTAGCAGGGGTGTGGGGGGTGCTGGGGTCTTGCCCCACTGCAAAAATGCCTTTGTACTGTTTGCTTTTCTTTGTTATTGTTGATATTATTGTTTCAATGAACCGGTAGTTGCAAAAGTGCACTTTCGTTTTGGGGTCATACTTTTCCTTTTCGAAAGCATGAGCTTTCGATAAGAAAAAGTAGACCCATATACACACACACACACACACACACACACACACATACATATGCACATTTTTTTTTTAATTTTTATGTTTTTGTAAACACGCTAAATAATTTACAGCTGCAAAACAAGTAAAATATATTGACATCATTATTTACTACTAGTGGAATACACTTGCTTACCATTGTACTGAGAGCATTTAAGGTGCTGATAACCCTTCCAAAAACATTGTCTTCATCATGCATAAAACTGGTAAATATATTTTCATCAAAAGAATAAACAGACACATTTTCAGTGTCCCCCTTTGGAGATGTATCCTCAGCTGTCACAATACTTCCCATACTGTCTGCGGTATTTAACACTTCAATTTGCTGTTCATTTTCTAATGATTGTTCTCTTTTCAAATGACACTTCAGTTTTAACTTTCAGCTTATGGAAAATAAGTCCACCTGAACATTATTCAATGTAGACAACATTGTTGCAACAAAATTTAGACCCTTTTGCAACAGGATAAATGAGGCTAATTACACTGTATATCAGATAAAGTACCTGAAAAAATATCCCATCAGAATGTTCAGTTCTATAATCACCATATTCTTCTTCTTCTCAGTCACCTGCCTTGCAGTGCTAATCTTCCCAAAGTGGTTATTTTCCATTAACATCTAACACATCCATCTGGTCTTCATGTAGACCTTACTTGAATTAAATGGAATGTACACTGCTTCCTTCTCTAGATAAAGCTATCAAACTGCAGGCTAATAGTGATTTTGAGTTACTCTCTTAACTGTCATATTATCACATGACCATTTGGACTTACCTTTCTTCTTTTTTTTCATTAATTATTGCTTTTTTAGCTTTCTCACATGTGCCACATATTGCCTTCAAGAAAGTGAGGATGAAGTTCTGATTTTATGTCAACTTCCAAACTTTGGCTTTCATCAGCTAGTCTTTTATGCTTCCTCTCACCAAATTCCAAAAGTTTGCTAAACCACCCCTTTGAACAAGTTAAATCCCCCTTACTAAGTGATCCCATAAATCATTGTCCTTGCTATGAAAGAGAAAGTGTAGTCATTTGTCAGTAAACATATCTCTTGGAGTTAAACCTATTTTCAAATAATATTCTAATGTCATGTTACCATGAAGGGTATTAAGTTCTTTCTTCCTGTGCTGATGTAGTCTGGTAATTCTGGTTTGTACAGTCACATCAGTTAGTGAAGCTACATCTTTCTTCAAGGAAAGCTTCTCAAAACCATGAGGCTGATTATTTTCTGATACTTTTCCAAAAAATTAGTATTGAGTAGACTTACTTTGCAAAGTTTGCAATCTATTCAAAGTGCTTTTAGCAGCAGTATATTTTAACACACATAAAAAACAACAACTTAAAAGGATACACAAATATACTGGAATTAACAGTCAGTTTATTCTGTCAAAACTTTGATGTTATTTTCATGGAAAGTGAAGAAATCCACAGTATTGTTATGTAAGAGGAAGGTTATGGGTTTCTGTTGTATTATCGACAGCTTAGGTTGTCGAATGCTTAAGCATTGGCACATAAGCGTCGAAAGCTTACAACAGCAAATGGCCACATAATCAAATTCTTTCCTCGGGAAAGAATTCACATGGCCGTTATCGGGGATTTGCCCTTTCCCCAATGTAGAGCAATATCAGAGTTGGTATATTTAGTTAGGTTGGTGCGGGGGACACAGCCCCCCACAACAGGGGGTGTGAGTGGCAAAGCCCCCACTATGTTTAGGTGTGCTTGTTTATTTTGTTTGCGCATGGCCACATGAATTCTTTCCCATGGAAAGAATTCAATTATGTGGCCATTCACTATTGTAAACTTTTGATGCCTAGGTGTCAATGTTTTAGGATTCGACAATCTAAGCTGTTGATGATATGATATAGACGCTGATGGTCCATGAAAAGTACCTGTGAGATATTAATACTAATCCCAGGGTTAAAACAAAGACCACTATAAATAATGGTTCCTGTTTGATATTCAACTAAATGGACCATATTTGCACACAAGGGTTATCACAATGTATTTCATCTCTTTGAAACTGTTTTATACTTTACATTAGGAAGTCATCCTCATCATGGGCTGGCAGAGGAGGACACTGTTTAAGGGCATTAGAGTTTGTATTTTGTTATAGCCTATGGGCCTGAACATAGGACTTTATATACCTTTGAACTGATGAAGGTTATTGATGGCATTTAGTGAAACTTTTGTTTTGTTTATGGTGGATTGGTATATACTCATGAGTTTTGTGGACTATGATAGGGAATAAGGTATGGGATTCCTTAAAATGAGGATATATATGAGGTTATAGGTTAAAACTATATATGCATACATACAAATATTGCAAGCATGGGCATTAATGTCCTTTTGGTATGCCAGTATACCAAAAAGTTGTTCTTATAATAAGTGTCCAGGCAGTTCCTAAAAACATATACACTAGTGCTTGCTTTAATGTAATTTCGTAATTTATTCTGTGCATCAGCTGCTCTCTCAAAGGTACATTTCTCATTTCTATAGAATCTTTTTCTTTAATTTCTCCAAGTCTTTTGTGTTTCTAATACCATCACAGGAATGAACCCCATTCCTAAGTCAAAGTATGATTAAAGTTCATGAAATTAGCATTGTTTCTATCTTTGATGTTAGCCAGAAGTGTTCTTTGCAGCACCCGTAATTTGCCAAGTAGTGACTCCTTCTGCAATTCATATGGAGTTACATGCATCGGTAACATATCTAGGCATGATTGTAAATTCTTTTTTATAAGACCCATTGTTTCTACTGCTACTGGAACTGCCTGAGTATCCTTCTTCCACATTACCCTCATTTCTGCTGCAAATCCTGGTATTTTATTACTTTGTCTTTCTCTCTCTCTCTCTCTCTCTGTGCGTAAGACGCTGTAGTCACTGGGTGTAGCAATTTCACTGATCAATGCTACTTTTCTCTTCTTTCCATGGACTACTATATCCAATTTTCTCACATCTATTTTTTGAACTGTTGGTAATGGATGATTCCATGTAATATAAATAATTTTCTATGATGCTTTGTGGCTCATGTTTCCAGTGTTTTTCAGCTACCTTGATATTATAATGTTTGCACAATCCCCAGTGCAACAGTCTTGCCACATTATTATGCCTCTCAGTATACAGTCCTTCTGCCTTTAATATATCACAACCTGCAAAAAGATGTGTGACTGTTTCCAATTCTGTTTTACTGAACCTACCTACATTTGTCTGTCATGTTCAATATACTTTGTAAACCACTGTGTACATAGTCCACTATCTTGGGCCACCAGTATTAGCCTTTCATATTTTGGTTTAAATTCACCTCTCCTTAACCATTTCTGCATTTGATCCTGATCAACATGAGGTTGTTCCAAGAGTTTTCTATACTTGCAACTATATTTATGCATCTTCCATATTTCTTGCCTTCTCATCTGATTCTTCACCTTATATCCTTTCCTTTGTTTTTTGCCACATTCAGTTATTTCTTGATTTTTATCTACTTCTGGTTTGATTGCCATTCCCTGTTGACACCAATATGCTTCTGATAAACTAAGCAGGGAAGTCATCTTAGACTAATTCTCCTCATGTTTCAATACTTTCACTATATTTGGGTCTTGTGAGGTCAGCAGATATGTATGCAGTTACATGATTGCAGATCAATACATGTAATCAGTTTCGAGGAGGCCCATACCTCTTTCAGAATGGGGAATATATAATATTGGTATGTACTGATTTTTATAAATCATTTGATGAGCATGAAATATCCTTCTTGTTTTCCTATCTAACTTATCCAACACCTTTTGGGGGCCAGTCATTCACTCCAAAGCTGTAAATTAGGACAGGAAGAACAAATTGGTTTCTAGCTTGGACTTTGTTCCTAGATGTCAAAGATGTTTTCAGTATTACATTAAATCTTCTAAAATATTCCTTATTTAAGTTTTATTTGCATTTGTTCATGTTTTATTGTTGATTCTTCATCATTTCCCAAATAATTCTACATTCCCTCTTACTCAAGTACTTTTATAGTAGATTCCTGTCCCAAACTGATATTTTCTTGGTTTTGCAGCTTTTCTGCTTTACATGTTGCTTTTACACACTTATCAAGATCAAATGACATTTTTATGTAATCTGAAAAATTTTGATAATTTGCAGTTGTGCTTTCAGTTCTTCATCTGATGAACTATACAGTTTTAAATCATCTACAAAAAGATGAGAAGTCTTTATACTTTGTAATTTTCTGAGAGTCAAATTGTAGCCATGACCTAATCTGCTAAGTAGACAACTTAATTGGTTAAGGAAGACAAAGGAGCAGCAGTGGCAGAGAACCACCTTGGAATATGCCCCTTTGAATTTTTATCCCTGGAATAATAATTTGTTCTTTATCATGGCTTAACTGCAAAGTGGCTTGTCACTGTTTCATGGTCACTGTAATGTAGTCAATCAGTGTAGGGTGCATCTTATACATCTTAAGCACTCTTTTATCCATGAACGTGAGATACTGTAAAATTTTTTTGTAGTGTAGCCATGTCATATATAGATTCTTCCCCTTTTTACAGCTCCCCATTATGACTTTATTTAACAATAAATGATCTTTTGTTCCATATGACTTTCTTTAATTACCCTTTTGTTCTATTGCCATGATTGAACTTTCTTCTAAATGACTATAAACTCTCTATCAATTCCAGTGTAGAGTTTGTACATTGTCAGAAGGCAAGTTATTGGTCTGTAGTTTTTAAGATAGCTTGCAGATATGCTATTAGTAGGAGTATTGGTTTTCCTCTTGTTATCCAGGCTGGTGAATGTTCGGGGTGCACATATAAATAGTTCTTACTCATGGCTAAATCTTCATGTAAATATGTTAATACTTGTAGCCAGAAGTTAGGTACTGCTTCTGGGCCTGGTGTT
Source organism: Protopterus annectens (assembly GCF_019279795.1). Lineage (NCBI taxonomy): Eukaryota > Metazoa > Chordata > Ceratodontiformes > Protopteridae > Protopterus > Protopterus annectens. The sequence goes on from NC_056731.1 coordinate 1,254,184,524, forward strand.
TTCAAATTAGAGGCTTTTCTTAGCTTTGTTTCAAACACTCTGACTGTTACTTCATCCCATTTCATATCCTGTACATTTGAAATTCTTATTCTTTCTTTTACTTCTATATATTTAACATCTTTGTTATGTTCCACAGAATCTTCATAGATATTTCTCCAAAATGTATCTATGTCTTCTTTTTTGATGGTGTTTCAATTCCTTTTCCCTTGGTTCCAAATTCTCTATAAAACTTTTTTGGGTCATCAATAAATTGCTTATTTTGTACTTTTCCTTTATATTTATCTGTGTAACGTCTATGTTTTTCTACCTGTTCTGACATTTTTAATTCATTATTTGTGATAGTCCATGACAGATCCTGATCTGTTCTGATAATGCACATTGCTTTTATCACATCTTTCTGAGTATTCTTGTTGATCTGTTTCCTCTTCTATACTCTTCCAACAGTGAGAACACTTGTCTTAATTGCTTTATAATTTTCTCTGTTTGATAATGCCATAGTAGCATTCAATTTCTCCCCTTCCTTTCCCTTACACAATCTTCTATGTAGATTGTCCGATGACTCTCTACTAAATTTTGATAACACAAACATTCCTAGAGATAGTTGTCTCAAAATGCCCTATATAACTGAATAAGGTCTCATCTTAAATATCCATATGAGACGCTGTACAAGTCCAGATATTTTAGTCTTTCATTATAATTTAAATTTTCACATCCATGGATACCCTTAGTATAGTTCTGCTGTACCCTTTTCAGTTTATTAATACTTTTTTTTCTTATAAGGTTTCAATTTTGTTATTCCATACTCAAGTTTGGATCTAATATAACTAACAAACAATGACTTCATCATTTATTTATTTTATTTTACATTTGTTGACCGATATAGTCTGACTGGATACATGTCCATTTTCAGCGGCGGCCCGGGGAGAAAAGCTCCAATATTACAGATAATAATATACACATTAAAAGGTAAAGCTTGGTTTACAGGCTATAGTAGATAATAACATTCACATTAAAAAGACTAGTAAGGTAAGGCTGACAGACTATCATAGATAATAGGGCATTTAGTGTAAGTCAATATTGTGTACAGTACTATTTAGTATACAATAGTTAAGAAGAAAAAAATAAATATTCAAAAGAGCAGGTATGTAAAAAAAGAAATTCAGGTACAAGAGGCTAGTTAAGTGGAGATGATATGGTCTAGGAACATCAGTGTGAAATAATTCATAGTCCTTCATGTCAAGTTGTCAGATGTATGGTAGGCCATTTCAAAATAGGAAAGAGGCTGGCAAAAATAGGAATAAGTTCAGAATACCTGGTGGTGATAGAAGGGAAACAGAGTAAGGAGTCAGATACAATGTAGGGGAGGCAAAGGTTAGGGAGTAGGGGTAGGGAATAGAACGGTGGAAGCATAGAGGGGGTAGCGAGTCATGAGGGACTAGAGAGAGAGAAAGTGGGTTAAGTACTGTAGGGTTATTAAACTGGGTAGTACAGGAGTTAGTCTGGGTTGGAACAGGGACATAGCCAATGTGTAGTAAAATACCCATTTGAGACTTTTTTTTTAATTGACATAGCGAGGGTTCTAGAGTAAGGCCAGCAGGAAGTGAGTTCCAGGTTTTGCCAACAAAGGTGGAAAACAGTGAGTCTCCAGCTGAGTTGTTAGTTTTGAGTGTTTGAACCAGCAGTTTGTTAGATGATTGAAGTGACCTGGAGTTACTACAGGAATTAATAAGGTTTTTAAGTCCAAGAGTTTTTCCAGGTAGGTTAAGGACTTTGTGTGCTACTATAAGCTGATTATACTGGAGTAAGTTGGGGAATTCTAGCCACCCCAGTAGATTAAGGTTTTGGCAGTGATGTGTGCGATATGTAGCACCAGTACCAAATCTGGCAATGTGATTGTAACAGCTTGAAAGTTTCCTAAGTTCAGATTTATTCAAGTTTGTTAGAATAGGGGAGGCATATAGAAGGATTGACAGTAGGTGAGTGCAGACAATGGCAGTCCTTGCTAATGGAGTTAGGAAAGGTTTCTTTTTATATAGTGACCCTAATTTTTTATTAATATTTTTGATAGTTTTATTGACATGCATATCAAATTTGAGGTTGTTATCTACAAGTACCCCTAAGAGTTTGGTATGAGCATCAGGGGAAATAATGGTACCATTGTTATATGTTACAGTAAAGGAGAGTGGGGTGGACCTATGAGTGGGGGAGAAGAGTAGTAAGTTAGTTTTGTTAGGGTTCAAAATCAGATGATGATTAGATAGCCAATTTTCGACTATATTGAATGTTTTCTGGGTTAAGATCAGCAGGTCTGTTGGAGAGGAGGCTCAGATCATAGCAGAGTCATCAGCATATTGGATACATGTCACATCTGGGATGACAGCATAGAGGTCATTAATAAAGACTGAAAATAGAAGGGGACCTAAAATATAGCCCTGGGGAATTCCAAGGGTGACACATAGCAGGGTGTATAATTTGCTCTGCCATGCAGCCTGACGTCTATCACTCAGATAGGAACAGAACCATTGAATAGCATGGTTATCCGGGGATATGTTTTTTCTCTGTATGAATGAGCAGTTGGTGGTTAACCATATAAAAGGCTTTGGAAAGGTCAAGAAAGAGGGCTGAGAATAGTTTATTATTTCTGTTAAGGTTTATTGTATTGGAGAAAGAAAGGCGAGCAGAGGTGGTACTGTGATGTGGCTTGAAGCCATGCTGAGAGTTAGCCAACAGATTGCTCTGAATGAGATCATGCAAAAGTTGTTTATGGATGCACTTCTCCATTATTTTGGCAAGTGGGGAAAGAATGCCAATGAGTCTATAATTGGAGAGTGCTGTGGAACTGCCACCTTTATGGAGCAGTATAACATGAGATGCTTTCCAGACAGAGGGGAGGGAGTTTTCTCTTATGGTTCTATTGATTAAAATGGAGATGGGGAATGCTATGTTGTCTGCAGATTTCTGTAGATATTCTGCAGGGAGAAGGTCTGGAGCTAGGGTGGTAGGTTTTCATTTGTTAATAAGGGATCTGATAAGTGAGGTAGAGACTGGTTGGAAGCTAAAGGAGAGTTGAGTAGAAGGTATAGCTGTGAGGGAATTAGAGCATATGGGAGTTAAGTGACTGGCAAGGGTCTGTATAGACTTGGTGAAAAAACTATTAAAGGTATTAGCAATTTCCTGTTGTAGTTTTTGGATAGATGTGGATGGAGTTGGTGTAGTAGTTTGATCTGGATGAAGAAGTTTATTTAAATCTGCCCAGAACTTTTGAGGTTTGTTTTGGATTTTTTGTTAAAGATTATAGTAGTAGTTTTTTTTTTTGCCTAGTAGAATGGATTTTTTTTTAGTCATTCCTAAGCTGATGATATCTCATCTGGTCTAGAGGAGCTTTAGTTGTTCACCAGATAACCCAGGCTTTATTTCTAAGTTTGATTTTTATTTTGGTCTCTTTTGTAAGCCGTGGTGCAATTTTTGTGTTAGTTCTAATAGTACATTCAGGACCTTGAGAATCAAGAAAAACATACTCAAAACAACTCTCACTTTAACATCACAGCAAAAGATAACACCACTATCCACCCAACAGATCACACCAAATTGCTAGAAGTTGAAATAGACAACAATCTCAAATTTGACATTCACATATTCATGACCATAAAAAAGTCCACAAAAATTAGGAGCCTTATACAGAAATAAGCAACTCCTCACCAAAGCAGCTGGGATTTCAGTTGCAAATTCACACCTTATCTCCACACTACTTTATGCCTCTCCAGTATATACCAACCTAAGACAATGTGATCTAAGTAAACTCGAGACCTGCTACAACAAAATTGCCAAATTCACCACCAGGGCATCCTACCACAGTCACCACTGTCTCTCACTTACTGAACTAGGCTGGCTAGAACTCCCTCACCTCCTTCAATGGTATCAACTCGCAATCACCCACAAACTAGTAAACTATCCTCTAAAGGTCCCATCCCTCCAGAAACTACTCCAACCCTATCTCACCACCAGACCACTATGATCCAGCAACAAATATCATTTACAGGTTACTAGAACCAATAACACTGCTGGAGAAGGACTATTCTCCAGCGCTATAGCCAAATTATGGAACACCCCCCCTCCCCCACAATAACCTCTCTACCATCATGCACCCACTTCAAAGCTTTACTTAAAGCACACCTAAAAACATGCTGGCTATGCCCTTGTAACTCTCCCCTCTAACTTCTCCCACTCCATCTACCCTCTACTTCTCTTCCACCCCACAAACTACCTTTGATTACAGCAAGCTCTGATACTGCCATGCCTATCTACTTATTATATGGCAGTAACTTCTTATTGTAACAATTGTTAATATCTGCTATGACTTTGTGGATGGAACAGATGCTAGTTATCTACTGAATGTACTATGTTCTTCATCTGTAACTATGTTTGTAATATTTTAATTGCTAGGATTCTTCATCAGTAACTATGTCTGTAATATTTTAATTTGTGGAGCTTTTCTCCCCGGGCCTCCGCTGAAAATGGACCTGTGTCCATTCGGACTTTCCCTGACAACAAATGTAAATAAATAAATAAATAATAAAAGGATGGTAAGGAATTTGGTATTAAAGAAAGCAACAGCATCCTCAAGTGGCAGTTGTTTCAGTTGTTTTAGGATTGTCCAGTTGCATAATTTAAGTTCATTTTGGAAGTTGTCGGGGATGAAATTCTTATTGTTTCTAATTGTCTTGTATGTCGGTTGGTGGGGTTTATCAGCTTTGTACTTAATAATGACGGTTGGAGAGTGATCACTTAGGTCGTTAGGGAGTGTCCCAGACTTGTACATATGTTGATGACTATTGATAAGTATCCAGTCTAGGATACTTTCTTTGTTAGAGGGTTTACTAATTCTAGTTGGAAAGGATATTAATTGTGTGAACCCATATAGATTTATGTGGGTGGTTGGGATTGCTGAGAAACAGGTGTTCCAATCTATATTGAAGTCTCCAAAAATGAGGGATTCTTGAGGGTAGGTATTGGATAACCAGTGGAGAATATCTTCTAAGGTATTTGTATTATTGCCTGGGGGAATGTAGATACAAACAATGTTTATGCTTTTGTTGTTATTAATTCGTAATTTGGTAATAAAAATGTCTGCATTATTGAATAGAGATGGTTGTAGGGAATCTCTAGTAAGATTTTGTACATTTTTATAAAGTATAGCTACCCCTCCTCCCTTCCTAATAGTCCAGTCTAGTCTAAGTATGTTGTACCCATGTGGTATTATCTCACTGTCAGCAGTTGTAGGTTTCAGCCAGGTTTTGTAAGACATAATATGTCAGGGGTATGTACTGCTATGAGGGCATGCAGATTGTGGACTTTATTATTTATGCTTCTTATATTTAAGTGAAGGGCTAGAAGTGAACCAGGGGCCTGCTAAGAGGTTGTTTGGCAGTGGGGTGGTTAAAATGGAAGCCGGCGTTACCAGGTGAAAATGGACCAGGGTTTGGGTGGATGTCACCATCCATTATTAGTTTGTAGTGTAGACTGACTATGAGCTTTAAAAATGTATTTATTAGTTTTTGATAGTGTTTAGTTCTGGAATTGTTATTTTTGGATCTAATGGGGTAATAGGTTATAGGGTGTAGGGGATTAGTTGTAAGGGGAATCATTAAGTGATCTGTTATATTTGAAGATACTGTGGAGGTGTTTTGATATTTTGGGTAATAGAAACCTAGGTAGTATTGGTTGTCATAGGTGGTGAGGAGGTAGAAAACAAGCATCAGAGCTAGTAGAGTAAATATTAGTGAGTTTTTTGGTGGTAAAGATTTAAATAGGTGTGACATTTTAGAGCTAGTTATGGTGGGGAGGATTCTATATGGAGAGAGCGAGGATTGGCTTACAGAAGGGGAACATTCTGTTGTGATGTGTGAGTAGTTGGTTGGGTAGATAACAAAGAGGGTGTGGCTACAGTAGTTTAAATTTAGCAGTGATGGGGGCTGGTGGGAATAGGTGGCAGGGTGGGGTGCTGAACGAGGCCCAAGCGCAGCGAGGGCGAGCAGAGCGGGGCTTAACCAGACCACTAGATTCCAGGAGCCATTGAATACAATGTAAGTAGTTTAGACAATGTAAAATACTTATTTGTATTCACCAGGCTTTAATTTTAGTGTTGAGCTACTGTAGTTTACGCTATAGGCCAATTCTAGGAGAGGAAAGTTTAACTTGAAAGAATTAAAGTGGCAAGCTGACCGTGCTATAGACCCAGTGCAGTTGCATTTTTCTAGTACACAAAGATTGTAAAGTAAAGATAATAACCTTGGAAATAGCTGATTATAGAGGATGATATAACAGTTAGGGCTATCTGTTTAAGCCACAGTGATAGTGGTGTTCTTCTAGCATAATAAGCCTTTCAGGGTGGGAGCAGAGAGATGGAAACATGGACAGTACTGTGCTGAAAAGGCAGCCAGCTAGGTCCAGGAGCACTAGGGCGTTTCTTATTTCGTAGACATTATAAATCTTTTTATACAACCTATAGTTCTACAACTATAACCAATCAACTGGTTGATATGATTAGAAAAACCCAAATCTGGATCTAAACATATACCCAGCTCTTTAAATAAATGTTCAGTTTCAATCACTGTATGCTGTATTAAATATTCACTTTTCAATTTATGTTTTCTAAATCTCATGTGCGTAGTTTATGAAATAAAAAAAAAAAAAAAAAAACAGGAGAACTCAGTATACTTTATTCTGGCCAGTCTCATTCAAGCACAACAACTGATATATACGTATGTTATGTATATATATA